>NC_133333.1:29136069-29439656 GCF_042186555.1 Aquarana catesbeiana | reverse complement strand
GCTAGTGGTTAATTCAAAAAAAGTTGAAAAAGTATAGAACATTAAAAATTATGGATATTCAAAATCTTAAAAATCTGTGCATTTTTTGTAAATTGTATCAACACCAATGCTTTCTTAGTTATCCTACACTTATATGTGTTTCAGTTTACTCATTTGAATAATTACATAAATACAGATGTTTTTATGTTCTTTTAAGAAAGAAAATAATGGTGTGTTAAATGAACAAAAATAAATCATCAAACCCAAAATAATATATGAAAATGATCTATCTATTTATCTATCTATCTATCTATCTATCTATCTATCTATCTATCTATCTATCTATCTATGAAATAAATATATATTACAAATAATATGTAATATACTGCAGCCTACCAATCTTTAGATGTGATAGCTGCATTTGTTTTCTTTTCTTTGTCTTTTTTCCCTTTTGTTTTCACCTGGTGATCTGGCCAGTAGCACACCCCCTGCGATAGAATACCTGCACTCTGAAAGAGCAACAGAGACACTTTTGGTCTGTAGCATTGTCAGTGCGGGGCAGCGAAGGGTGTTAGATGAACAAGCAGATTTAGCTACACTAACAAATTAAAGCCAAACCCCAGCTAATACTTTATAAGCAGTTAGAGCAAACATTTTATTTTTTTTTTGCTTTTGGGATAAAAGTTTTACATAAATAAATAAATAAATAAATGTTGTATGTTGTAAGCACCCCTATCAGTGGTAAATGGTTTGCTCAACCTTGTAATTGCTACATCTGCAGGACAGCTTGTTCTTTTAAAAAACAACAGACTTAATAACAGACTCACTAGATGAAAACAAAGTTAACCACTTACGGACCGCCGCACGCCGATATACGTCTTGACTTTGAAGAGGAATATCGGATCCGCTGCAAGATGACTTTTATCGGCGGCAGGAGAGGGCCCCCCCCCTCCCGCCGTGCTCCAGTGCCCTCCAACGCTTACCGGAGCTGTCAGCAGCGGTGGAGACGAGTGAGGGGAAGATGGCCCCCACCTGTCTCCATACCATTGCAGGGCGAAAGCGACGTCATTTTTAAATGACTATTTTTTTTTTATTGCATTTTAGTGATAATATGAGATCTGAGGTCTTTTTGACCCCAGATCTCATATTTAAGAGGTCCTGTCATGCTTTTTTTCTATTACAAGGGATGTTTACATTTCTTGTAATAGGAATAAACATGACAGATTTTTTTTTTTTTTTTAAAGAATAGTGTAAAAATAAAAAATAAAAGGTAAAATAAATAAGAAAAAAAACATTATTTTAGAAGTGCCCCCTTCCCGCCGAGCTCGCGTGCAAGAAGCAAACACTTACGTAAGTAGCGCCCGCATATGAAAATGGTGTTAAAACCACACATGTGAGGTATAGACCTCCTCTGTAACTCAAAACATGCAACCTGTAGAATTTTTTAAACGTCGCCTATGGAGATTTTTAAGGGTAAAAGTTTGTTGCCATTCCACGAGCGGGTGCAATTTTTAAGCGTGACATGTTGGGTATCAATTTACTCGGTGTAACATTATCTTTCACAATATAAAAAAATTGGGCTAACTTTACTGTTGTCTTATTTTTTAATTCAAAAAAGTGTATTTTTTCCAAAAAAAGTGCGCTTGTAAGACAGCTGCGCAAATACGGTATAACAGAAAGTATTGCAACGACCGCCATTTTATTCTCTAGGGTGTTAGGAAAAAAATTTATAATATTTGGGGGTTCTAAGTAATTTTCTAGCAAAAAAAAAATGTTTATAACTTGTAAACAACAAATCTCAAAAAGAGGGTCGGTCCTTAAAGTGTTGTAAAACTGCAGCTGCCCCTCAGAGCCCCCCTTTTTCTTACCTGAACCCGATCTGTCCAGTGATGAGCATGAGCCGAACAGCTCCAGCCTCTGTCACGGGTCCTCATTAGATAGATTGAGAGCAGCAGGAGCCATTGGCTACCACTGCTGTCAATCAAATCCAGTGACACAGCAGTGGGGGGCAGGGCCGAGTCCTGCTGTCTGTGTCAAAGGACACAGCAGCTGGACTCGGAAGCCCCCATGGAAAGCTGCTCTCTGTGGGGGCATTCAAGAAGAGGAGGAGCCAGGAGGGCCACTAATGCACCCCAGAGAAGGAGGATTGGGGCCCCTCTGTGCAAAACCCTTGTTATTTAAAAGGAAAAAAAAAAAAAAAAACCTGTACAATCACTTTAAGAAAGCCTGAAAAACAAAACAAAAAACAAATGCAGCTGTCACATCTAATATCCCGTACACACGGTCGGACATTGATCGGACATTCCGACAACAAAATCCTAGAATTTTTTCTGACGGATGTTGGCTCAAACTTGTCTTGCATACACACGGTCACACAAAGTTGTCGGAAAATCCGATCATTCTGAATGCGCTGACGTAAAACACGTACGTCGGGACTATAAACGGGGCAGTAGCCAATAGCTTTCATCTCTTTATTTATTCTGAGCATGCGTGGCACTTTGTGCGTCGGATTTGTGTACACACGAAAGGAAATTCCGACAACGGATTTTGTTGTCGGAAAATTTTATAGCCTGCTCTCAAGCTTTGTGTGTCGGAAAATCCGATGGAAAATGTGTGATGGAGCCCACACACGGTCGGAATTTCCGACAACAAGGTCCTATCACGTGTTTTTCGTCGGAAAATCCGACCGTGTGTACGGGGCATTAGAGTTGATAAGCTGCAATACAATAAATGTTTGCTTTTGGGTTTAATACTGCTTTAAACTATAATGATTAAGATAATTAAATAAAATTAAATGAGACAAAAAAAACATAAATTACACTAACCTTTACTTCACAAAAAACAAGTTTACAATTCATTAAGTTTTTTAAAGCTAAACTTCAAAATAAATTGTCCATCTGGTTATTTCCGGTATTTTGGTAATTGCTTTTTGAAATCTGGAGATATGAATGCATAAAGAATAGGATTGACTGAACCACCCAAAGAAGCCAGGCTTATTGTGATCGGGTGAACCATTTCCACAACTCCAACCAAGTTTTTTTCTCCGGAAGTAGATAAGGAAAGTTTTATTAAGGATAACATGTGATATGGCAACCAACAAACACCAAACAATGTCTGAAAGGTAAAGATCATCTTTAAGGCTGGGGTATATTTTGATGTCTTCTTCTGATGATAAACCTTGGCCGTAATAACGAAACACAACAATATGATTAGGATAGGAATGCAGTACCCAAGAATGAATGTTATTATTGATATGACCTTATTTATGTGTTTCCAGATGTTGGTTATTTCAGTATCATCAAATCTGTTAAAACATTTGATTGTACTATAACATTCATAGGTAATTTTGAAGAAAAAATAGGGAACACTGACACAGACAGCAATAATCCAGCAAACTATGACTTCTACTGAGGCCAGATGAGGTCTTCTGTAGACATTGTATTTTAAGGGCCACATCACAACGAAGCAATAGTCAACACTATATAAGGTCAGAGTAAAAGCATTAATGAACATGTTGAGATGGAACATAAAGTTGTGTAGTTGGCACATGAAAGAACCAAAAATCCAATTAATGTTGCAGGCAAAGTAGACAATGTTTAGTAGCAGAAATATTGACCAAATGAATCCAGAGATGAACAAACTATGGGACAACACTGAGCGGAATGTCTTCTCCAGTCTGTAGACTTTCATCCAGATAACATATCCACTGGTTGTTGTTCCTACAAGGAATTCCAAGGAACAGATGACCGCTGAGGAAATGTTAATGTTTCGAGCAATGTGGTTATCTTCTTTAGTGAAGTTGAGACAATGTCCTTGTGAACCATCACTGGCTTCGAAGATAGAGGTCAAGTTGGAAATTGAGATGTTCTCCATTATATTTGAATGGAAAAGTAGACTGTTGTCTCCTACAGAAATAAGAAATGTATTATAAGCTTGTTTTACAAAAAACAAATACATAAACAAAATTTATTAACCGTTTTAGCCTCGGAAGATTTGGCTGTTGAATGATCAGGCCATTTTTTGCGATACAGCACTGCGTCGCTTTAACTGACCATTGCGTGGTCGTGCGATGCTGCACCCAAACAAAAGTGACAACCTTTTTTTCCCACAAATAGAGCTTTCTTTTGGTGATATTTGATCATCTCTGCATTTTGTTTTTTTGCGCTATAAACAAAAAAAGAGCGATAATTTTGAAAAAAAACACAATATTTTGTATTTTTTTACTTTTTTTATCCCCATTTTATTTTTTAAAAAAAGGAAATTTTTTCTCAATTAGGCTGATATGTATTCTTCTACATATTTTTGGTAATAAAAATTGCAATAAGCGTATATTGATTGGTTTGCGCAGAAGTTATAGCGTCTACAAATAGGGGATAGATTTATAGCATTTTTATCATTATTTTTTTTTTTTGCTAGCAATGGCAGCGATCTACGATTTTAATCGGGGCTGCAACATTATGGCAGGCACATCGTACACTTTTGACACATTTTTGGGACCATTGGCATTTATACAACAATCAGTGCTATAAAAATGCACAGATTACTGTAAAAATGGCACTGGCAGGGAATGGGTTAACACTAGGAGGCGATCAAGGGGTTAACTGTGTTCCCTCTCTGTGTTCTAACTGAAGGGGGGATAGGACTGTGTAGGGGAGATGACAGATCGCTGTTCATACTTTGTATGAACACACGATCAGTCTCTTCACCCCTCGGAGAACCGGGATCTGTGTGTGTTTACAGACGTGTCATGAGCGATTGCGGGAGCGCGCACTCACATTGGCTCCAGGGGCAAGCAGCGGGTGCACGTGCACCCCTAGTGGCCACAGGGCAAAGCCACGTTACATAACGTCGTTTCGCCCAGCCGTGCCATTCTGTCGCAGTGAAACTGCAGCGGCTGGTCGGCAAGTGGTTAAAGTGTATCTTAACCAGAGAATCAATTAGTTAATATATTGCAGTTAGTCTGTCAGGGACATGCTGGCAATAGCACAGTGGTTGTTCAAGGGCAGAGGAAATTACGCATGCATGGGTACAATCCTAAAAATACCCTTCCTGGCAGTCACAAGCGTTTGAATATGCACGTGCGCGCGCTCCATTAATATTGGCGCCCAAATTACAAATACAGTATCTCACAAAAGTGAGTACACCCCTCATATTTTTGTAAATATTTTATTCTATCTTTTCATGTTACAACACTAAAGAAATGACACTTTGCTACAATGTAAAGTAGTGAATGTACAGCTTGTATAACAGTGTAAATTTGCTGTGCTCTCAAAATAACTCAACACATAGCCATTAATGTCTAAACCACTGGAAACCAAAGTGAGTACACCCCTAAGTGAAAATGTCCAAATTGGGCCCAATTAGCCATTTTCTCTCCCCGGTGCCATGTGACTCATTACTGTTACAGGGTCATAGGTGTGAATAGAGAGCAGGTGTGTTAAATTTGGTGTTATCGCTCTAACTCTCTCTCATACTGGTCACTAGAAGTTCAAAATGGCACCTCATGGCAAACAGCTCTCTGAGGATCTGAAAAAAAGAATTGTTGCTCTACATAAAGATGGCCTACTGTAGGTTTTAAGAAGATTGCCAAGACCCTAAAACTGAGCTGCAGCACGGTGGCCAAGACCATACAGCGGTTTTACAAGACAGGTTCCACTGAGATCAGACCTCGCCATGGTCGACCAAAGAAGTTGGGTGCACGTGCTCAGTGTCATATCCAGAGGTTGTCTTTGGTAAATAGACATATGAGTGCTGCCAGCATTGCTGCAGAGGTTGACGGGGTGGGGGGTCAGCCTGTCAGTGCTCAGACCATACGCTGCACACTGCATCAAATTGGTCTGCATGGTCGTCATCCCAGAAGGAAGCCTCTTCTAAAGATGATGCACAAAAAAGCCCGCAAACAGTTTGCTGAAGACAAGCAGACTAAGGACATGGATTACTGGAACAATGTCCTGTGGTCTGATGAGACCAAGATAAACGTATTTGGTTCAGATGGCGTCAAGCGTGTGTGGGAGCAACCAGCTGAGGAGTACAAAGACAAGTGTGTCTTGCCTACAGTCAAGCATGATGGTGGGAGTGTCATGGTCTGGGGCTGCATGAGTGCTGCCAGCACTGGGGAGCTACAGTTCATTGAGGGAACCATGAATGCCAACATGTACTGTGACTGAATATATACTGAAGCAGAGCATCATTCCTCCCTTCGGAGACTGGGCCGTAGGGCAGTATTTTAATATGATAACGACCCCAAACACACCTCCAAGATGCCCACTGCCTTGCTAAAGAAGCTGAGGGTAAAGGTGATGGACTGGCCAAGCATGTCTCCAGACCTAAACCCTATTAAGCATCTGTGGGGCATCCTCAAACGGAAGGTGGAGAAGCGCAAGGTCTCTAACATCCACCAGCTCCGTGATGTCGTCACGGAGGAGTGGAAGAGGACTCCAGTGGCAACCTGTGAAGCACTAGTGAATGGTGGCCACATAAAATATTGACACTTTGGGCCCGATTTGGACATTTTCACTTAGGGGTGTACTCACTTTTGTTGCCAGCTGTTTAGACATTAATGGCTGCTAGTTGAATTATTTTGAGGGGACAGCAAATTTACACTGTTATACAAGCTGTACACTCATTACTTTACATTGTAACAAAGTGTAATTTCTTCAGCGTTGTCACATGAAAAGATATAATGAAATATTTACAAAAAATGTGAGGGGTGTACTCACTTTTGTGAGCTACTGTATAAGGATGGCAGCTGCACTAGGGCTTTGCTGTCTGATCTGCAGCTTTCCCCTGTATCCTGTGCCTGTCCTTAATCTTATTTGACCCGGCTTCCTGACCATTCTGATTCTCTCCATTCCTGACCCCGGCTTGCCTTGACCTTGACTCATCTGCATCTACTTGATTCTCTGTTGCCAAACCTCTGCCTGAACTATGACCATTCTTTGCTTGATGTCCCTGATGTATCTGATCTTCCATGTATAACCTGGCTTGTCTGACTCTGCACCAGTCTCTTCAACTTACTACAGTCTCTACATACCTGCATCTGCAGAACACCTGCATCCACAACGTGCCTGCATCCGCAGCAAACCAGCACCTTCTACTAATGCTGCCATCTGCTTCTCCTACCAACCTGCTAATGTAGAACATCGCTGGCACTCATACCTCACAGTGCTCTCGCGGCCGCTGTTGCAACCTCAGTAGTCCTTGAACCGGGACTGTACGAGAGGCCTTCCTCTGCTCCTCAGGCTCTACTCGAAGGTATCTGACATAGTACTTGCAGAGGCTGAATTAAGTTTCTTTTTCTCAGGCTTTTTTCCTTTATTTTCGCACAGTAATTCTGCCAGTAACACATTTCCTGTCCTAGGGTGATAATGCACACTCATGGTAATGTATCTATAGAGAAGCAGCATTGTCACCTTAGAACAACAGAACACATTCTGCTCTTCTCCATAACAAATGATGATGTCCTGTAGTCCAAGAGGAGAACTGGCAAAGCTTATAAAATTCAATGAGGACGGAAAAGAAGTCCAAGGAGCTGCACACCACAAAAAACTCTCATGTAAAGAGTGGAAGCAGCCTCAGCCTATACTCTGTCCAGGTCACACCCCCAACATGTTCCCCCCCGTGCCCACAGGGCTTAATCATTCATATGACTAAGCCCCATGGATGGGGTTAAACTTGCTGGGGGTGTGGTCTACATGGAGTCTAGGATGAGGCTGCTTCCACTCTTTACATGAGAGTTTTGTGTGGTGTGCAGCTTCTGGGACTTCTTTTCCTTCCTCATTTTCCTTCCTCATTGACTTCTATGGAGCTGAGACGAGCTCTTTCCCTGCTTGCACTTACAGCAGTTGTCAGCATATAAGGACCTACTAGAGCCTGACGTGGCACCCTTAAATTTTTTGTATAGAGCTGATAATATTGACAAAAAGCAAGATTGGGAACACCGGGTAACATTGCGTGAGATGTCAGTGTGTACGAGGCAAAAAGCATATGAAGTTAAAAGCTAATTGAATTTTAGGATTACTAGGGAGAAAAAAGTTCCTTTGTGATCCCTTTAAGGCAATCAGATATTCTCTGTACCAAAAATTTCTTCTGTGATTGCCTATTAATGTTATTATCCGGGGGGCGTGGCCAAGATGGCGACCAGATAGGACGTGTGTGAAGGGAGCTCCGTCCTTGACCGACACTCCATCCGCTTATAGAGGATTAATCCTCGCCCTAACACTGCCGGGAGGTAGAGAACACGGTCGGGTATGAGAAGGGGAAGCTCCGGTTCCCAGAGAAAGAGGCAGCAGGCTCCTAGGACCCCGCCAACGGCCAGAGGTGCGTGCGGGACGGCCTATACTAACATGGCGTCCCAGACGGAGCAGGCTGAGTCGCCCCAATTGGGAGCTGATCAGTTCCAGGCGCTCATGCAAGCCATTACGGGCTGCCAAACGACACTGACCACTAAGATCGAGCAGATGCAGCTTGAGATGGGCCTCATACGGCGTGACATGGACAAGCACCGGGATAGATTAACAGAGGCGGAGCGGAGAGTGGGGGAGACTGAAGACACGGTCAGGGAACACTCTACCTCCCTCCGCACGTTACAGCTTAAAATGAAGGCGATTGAATCCCGGGCAGAAGACCAAGAGAATAGGAACAGGCGGAACAATTTACGCATGGTCGGTCTCCCGGAGGGGGCCGAAGGGAGAGAGCCCGAGACATTTACAGAACACTTGCTGCGTACGCTCCTCCCGCAGGCGCCATTCTCCCAGCACTTTGCAGTTGAACGGGCTCATAGGATGTCGTCGGTTCCAGGCCCGCCTGGCGCCCCGCCACGAACATTCATTTTTCGCCTTTTGAATTTTAGAGACCTGGACCTCGTTCTCAGAGAGGCCAGGAAAATAGGAGAACTACGACATGAAAACGTGAAGATCATGTTATTCCCAGACTTCTCCACAGAAACGCAAAGGCAGCGCAGATCGTTTGACCAGATCAAGGCCCAACTTAGGAGCAGAGGTCTCAAGTACAGCATGATGTTTCCAGCGTGCCTCAGAGTGATTGACGGCGAGACAACCAAGTTTTTTGTTTCCCCAGATGAGGCATCCAGATGGGTGGAATTCCTTCCGAGGCAACGCTAAGCTACCTACTGGGGTTTTTTTTTTCTTGTTCCCTTTTTTTTCATTCATTTTTTTATTTTTTCTTTCCTCTTTTACTAATCTAGAAATCCCCAGTTGCAAATAGAATGCCTGGTCCTTTACAAACCTGTCCTCCTGACCGTTTGCTACACTAACTTCCTATGGGATCTACTCCGGAGGATACGTTGGTTACTGGTGAGGCGGGAGGGCGAGAGGGGGTTTATGTTCTTAATCCTGGAGATACCAGAGATTGTATACATGTGTCAGCCGGATATGTTTCCTCTTTAGTTTGATCTGTGGATAGCCTCTGAATACCCATGACAATTACTACTAGCGGCTTATTCGCCCTTCCTTACCTGAGGTACGTACTTTGAATTGGTTGGCTTACTCCTCCTGACTGTTGTAGCCGGAACTACAGTGGCTTTTATTATACTATCCTGGGGGACTCAGGCTTGGATTCAACAATGGGAGGACTCTCCTTCAGGTCTGGCTGACACAGTACTTCTGGCCCTCTCTCCCTCCACGGGAAACTCTGAGCATTACATATGTATAATAGAATACCGATGGCAGACTCTGGCCGAGAGGGAGTAATGCAACTAAGAATGTGCCCTTAGCTTGTTCTAAGTGAAGCGGTAAAGGGATTAATATTTCTGAGTGAAATTTAATAGCAAACGAGAGATCTTTCTCCCCCCATAGGCGCTTAGATATGATTTGTTATTAAATTAGATTGCGCCCTCTGCTAGCTACAGGTGCAGCGGTGAGGCGACATGGGTATTTAGCCTGGGCTGTGGTCGGCGCCTCTCTCTCTTCATGTAAATGAGGGAAAAGCTGGAATTGTAACTAAAGTGTGTGCCCTTAGATTATCTAAGTGAAATGGAAGGATGATTTTGGTGCGAGGACGGGAGGTTGGACCATGGCCCTACACATAGCCTTGGGTAAATGAGAAAGTAATGTGTATATAGTTTATTAAGAATGTGCCCCTAGATTATTCTAGGTGAAACAAGACCGAGGGGGGATCCTGGGCAGTTAATTCTGTGCAGGCCTCCTTGGTGGTGGTGGTCTTTATGACCGGTTCTGGGCGGGGCTCCCTAGCTCCGGATGGGGCTCTGAGTCCTTGGTGCACTCTATACTATGCACCACCCCCCAAAGGAGATTTCTCCTATCTACAATGGTTAACAAGTTTGGTTTGGGTATACAAACACCCCATGAGTTACATTTGGAGGTGTGGGGTGGGACGGGGGGGAGTTGGGTATGTTTCAGGTTTATATGATTTCTTTTTCTTTTATTGCCTGCCTTTGTGCCTTATGCCTCATGATACTGTTTTACTATGTCTGCTATGAGTATTTTCAGTGGTTGCTGATCAGGGGGTCGGTAACGTTCGACATATGGTTGTCATGGCTGAGCCCTGGGATATGGGGGGTGATTTCCCCTCCGGGTCCATCCGATAATCTTTTACATTATAATCAATAATGGCCCCGATTAGAATTCTGTCTTGGAACGTTAGGGGTTTAAATCACAAAGTTAAACGCTCCCTGGTCTTTGATTACCTTAAGAGATATTCCCCTCAGATATGCATCCTTCAAGAGACGCATCTAGTGGGTGGTAGAGTGATGGGTTTAAAAAGACCTTGGGTGAACCACCACTACCATGCCACTTACTCCGGCTACGCTAGAGGAGTTAGTGTTTTGGTACACAAAGCACTTAGTTTTGAACTGTTAGATGTGGTCACGGACCCGGAGGGGAGGTATGTGTTGATACACGCTAACATAGACATGGTGGAAATGGTGTTGGTAGGAGTGTATTTGCCTCCCCCAGCTAATATCTCTGTAATGCAGAAGCTGACTGCGCTGATTGCTCAATTTCAGACTGACAATGTGATCATAGCGGGGGACTTTAATATACCTCCAAATCCCTGCTTAGATAAACTATCTCCTGACCCTGCTGGGGACTCGCCACTGTCTAGATGGGCTGAAGTATACGGGTTGGTTGACATATGGCGGTGGAAGAATCCATCAAAAAGGGAGTACACCTGCCACTCTTCCTCATACAACACCCTGTCCCGTATCGACATGATCTATGCTAGCAGCACAATACTCCCCAAGATCATGACAATTGAGATGCTTCCACGAGGCATCTCGGACCACTCCCCCCTACTGTGCACAATCCAAGCCTATACTCCCCAGGCTGACAGACTTTGGCGACTCTCTAGATTCTGGATTGAGCATCCAACCATAGAGATAGAGGTGGCCAAAGAGATAAGAGGCTTTTGGTTGACTAATGCCAACACCACAGGGATGGCGATGGTCTGGGACACGTTCAAAGCATATATACGAGGGTGTTATTTATCATCCATTGCACGAGAAAGGAGAAATGATAAAATTACACTGGAGGAGGCGGAAGCAAAAGCGCAGGAATTAGAGTCTAGGTTCGCCATGACCTCCAATCCTGTCACGGCCCAGGATATGAGGGTGGCATACCGGGAAGTGATGTTACTTAGGGTGGCCAATGTTCATAAACGTCAGCTTACTCAAACGCAAAAGATCTTCAAATAAGGTGATAAACCAGGAAGATTGCTGGCCTGGATATCCAAGGAACAGTCCCCAATCTCTACTATTGCAGGCCTACGCAGGGAGGATGGGACTAAGGTGACAGACCCGGTGAACATCAATCGATGTTTCAAAGAATTCTATGAGGCTTTGTACTCCTCCAGGGTAGACTATTCCCTAGACGAACTACATAGATTTTTGGAGGGGGTGACGCTCCCAACTCTTTCGGAAGATGCGAGGGAAATTCTAGATGCCCCGATTACAGAACCGGAGGTTCGGGTTGCTTTGACCTCTATGCAGACAGGAAGGACTCCGGGGGAGGATGGGATCCCCCCTGAATTCTATAAACAGTACCTAGAGGAATTAACTATCAAAATGCATGACATGATTACCGAAACCTTACAGGCCGGTGACCTCCCACCATCGATTTCTCAGGCCATCATAGTGGTAATACCCAAGCCTGGGAAAGACCCCCAGCTGTGCTCTTCATACCGACCCATCTCCCTCCTCAACTCCGACGCCAAAGTACTCACCAAAATTCTTGCCAAGCGCTTAAACGAAGTTATACTTACCCTGATCCATGAGGATCAATCGGGATTTATGCCTGGCAAGGGAACCGATATTAATCTTCGTAGGCTGTATGCAATCCTGGCGTCTGGAGGTGAGGGGGGGGATGATGAAATGGTGGCCTCTCTCGATGCGGAGAAGGCCTTCGACTCCGTAGAGTGGGGCTATCTATGGGAGGTCCTCCGAAAGTTCGGTTTTGGTCCATCCTTCATTTCCTGGGTTAGGTTGATATACAAGGAACCGAGAGCTAGGGTCCGTACCGGAACAGTCCTGTCATCACCCTTCGTTTTGGGCAGGGGAACGAGGCAGGGGTGCCCCTTGTCCCCGGGTCTCTTCGCACTAGCTATTGAGCCTATGGTGGCGCTCCTACATGCCTCAGCACAAGTTATAGGAATAGTGAGAGGTCCACTGCATGAAAAAGTATCCTTATATGCAGATGACACCCTGTTATACCTGAGAGATGACGGGTGCTCACTGCAGGCGGCTCTGTCACTTATAGATAGCTTTGGGAGATTCTCGGGAATTCGTGTGAATTGGGGGAAGTCTGTGATATTTCCCCTACATTCTGGGACAGGACGCCAACAGATGGATGGACAGCTGCAGAGGGTTCCCCAATTCCGCTATCTAGGAGTAGAGATACATAGGGACCTAAGGCAATTTATCCCTCTGAATCTCAATCCGGTGGTTCAGCGGATATCTCAGAACTGTGCCAGATGGAGATCACTCCCCCTGACACCGGTTGGAAGAGTCAATCTAATTAAAATGTCGATCCTTCCTAAGTTCACCTACCTTTTCCGTCAGACTCCTGTACCTATACCAAACAGTTTTTTCCAGAAGCTAGACAGCATTTTAATATCCTTTGTCTGGAACGAGAGGGCTCCCAGGGTAGCTAAGGGTAAACTACAGATGCCCATCTCGCTTGGCGGCTTGGCACTACCGTGCCTAGTGAAATATTACTGGGCGGCTGGCCTAGTGACGGTCAAGTGGTGGCTGTCGGAGGAGCCGGCTAACCCTGCCTCTTCATTAGAGGCGGCGTTGCTGGGTTCATATGCGGAGCTCAGAAACTTGATTTATAGAGGCCCCAAGTCTAACCCACGGATTACTCTTCCTATGACCACGACTCTGAGGGTGTGGGACTCGATGAGCAGACAGATGGGTGGTCCTGGGATATGGTCCCCTGAGACCCCACTTTGGGGGAATCCTCGCCTGCCGCATTTCCGTACCATCCCTGATCCTGTTGTGTGGGCTAGGTATGGAGTTACAACATTAAGATACATAGTGTCTCAGGGGCAGTTGATTACATTTAATGCACTGAAGCAAGAACGAGACCTCCCGAATCACATGTTCTTCAGGTTTCTCCAATTACGGCATGCCTATCGCTCCCAATTCCCCTCTGCAATCACGATAGAAAAGTCACCGGTGGAGGGAATGCTCAGATCTCCCGACCAGACCAAAACGATGTCTACCTTATACAACATGTTTGTTACATTAGATACCTCTGTGATCTCCCGGCTGTTTACCCTCTGGCAGAGAGATATCCCGGAGCTGACAGACGAAGATTGGGAGGAGGGTATCCAACAGTATCTGCCTCTGGTAATATCGGCCAGAGACAGATTTATTCAGTTGAAATTCCTTCACCGAGCCTATTATTCTCCGGTTCGCCTGGCTAGAATTTACACTGACCGTACAGCTGTATGCCCTAGATGCAACTCTCAACAAGCTGATTTTTTCCATATAACCTGGGCTTGCCCTGCAGTGTCGAAATTCTGGACAGAAGTACTGGCTGAAATCAATAGCATTGGGAAACTATCAGTTCCATATAGTCCGATCCCTCTCCTTCTGGGCATAAGCGACTTTTTAGATTTGACATGGGGCAGGAAGTTGTTCCTCTTTTACACCACGTTTTATGCTAGGAAAGCAATCTTACTGCAGTGGAACCAGACCTCACCACCTACTAAACAATTATGGCAATCACTGATAAACACAGCTCTCCCGCTCTACAAGCTGACGTACATGAGAAGAAATTGTCCCAAAAAATTTGGGAAAATATGGAATGAATGGGTAAAGGCAAAACACCTAACAATTGATTAAATGTGACCTAAATATAACTTTGTAGTAGGTTTACTCCGTATCTCCCCCTCTTCCTCTCCCCCCCCCCCCTTTTTCCAGGGAATCTTCATTACTCTTCATTACTTTTTCTGTATGACAGGGTGGGAGTGATAAGATGATACTCTGGCAGACACATATGTATGTAAGCTTAATTTTTTGTGAATTGTGTGGATATATAAAACGAATCTAGATGTATGATTGTTAGATGGCATAACCTGGCAATGTAAAGTTTTGCTTTATTTTGTTTTGGAAAATCTTTAATAAACTGAATGTTAAAAAAAAAAAAAAAATGTTATTATCCAGTTATATTTTGTGCATTCAGGAATGCCCAAGCTAATTTTTAAAACAGTCTTCTGAGTCGGCCAGAACTAGTTTCTAGGGAGTCTATTCAACATTGTTATTGCTCTTACTGTTATAGTACTACCCCTGTAGAGGTTGCAAGTGATAGGGTTCCCCACTGCTGCACAGCCAGGCACACAACATATTCAGTATTCTGCTTTCATCCGAACACAGTGAGCAGTCCTTGAACTTTATTTTGTGTTTTTAGTAAGGGGTAATAACTTGGATGGGGATAGGAATTATGAGATGCCCAACCTGATAGCATCAAAATCATACAACGTCCTCCCTATATACAGCCCCAATAGATTCTTCTCCTTCAATCTGTACAACACCAACTGATTCCTACTCCTTGGTCTGTACAGCTCTGATTTATTCCTCTTTAGTAATCTCTGGCAGGCTAGGAACTCTCAGTCCCTAAAAAGTAGCGCAATGTGAACTGCATCCTGGAGTACCTCCAACTCCCTTGTAGACACGGGTCCCAGCTCTACTACTGCAGGAAATGCTAGCTCACCTGGCTGTTTTTCCAACAGTCCATCTGGCTGCTTCTCCACCAGTCTACCCGACTGACTCTCTGAAGACCTCCCAGGGAAATGTTGGGGAAGATCTAAGCACACAGCTATCTTCCAGAGAGACCTGCTATATGTGGCAGTCTCTCCTCTTGTAAGTTCCTACACTGTGCTGTAGTACTCACACTGTCCTCCTTGCTCCCACTGCCTCTTAGGGAAGACTCCTTCCAATCGTTCCTGTTGGCAGGATCTTCCCAGGCCAGCACCTGAGCCCCGGCCTGATGCAGAGCACCCCCACCCCACACCCAGACTAGAAGTTTCGCCTCGAGAGCTATTGACAGTTCCCTCAGCACTCCATCTCCATCTTCCACCCATCTCCCCTGCTGGCAGGACTTATCCATATTTAAGGGATGGCTTAGCCCCAAGAGAGGCCTACTGTCTGGGGATTGGCCAAACCCCCTTTAATATGCAGGACAACCCCCCTAGCCTCCTCCCTCTAGCTTCCCGAACATTCTCCAACATCCCAAATCCAGGGGGAGGCACCAGAGAGCTGTCTGTATGAGTCAACCAGTCCTGAACTCTAATAACCCTGACCCAGATTAAGACTTTAACCACTTGCCGACCGCCTCACGCATATATACGTGAGCAGAATGGCACGGGCAGGCAAAATCACGTACCCATACGTGATTGCCTTCCCGCGGGCGTCGGGTCCGATCGGACCCCCCCCCCCCGGTGCCAGCGGCGGTCGGCATTTGGCTAGGAGCGATGAGAGACGAGGGGGAGACCATCCGATCGTGGCCCCCCCCCTCGCGATCGCTCCAGCCAATGAGGAACATCCCCTGCCTGTGTATAGTACACACAGGCAGAGGATGTGATGTCATCTCTCCTCGGCTCGGCAGTTTCCGTTCTAGCGCCGAGGAGAGAAGACATGTAAGTGCATCAACATACACACACACACACAGTAGAACATGCCAGGCACACAAAACACCCCCGATCCCCCCCCCTGATCGCCCCCCGATCCCCCCCCATCACCCCTCCCCCCTCCCTGTAACACTGACACCAAGCAGTTTTTTTTTTTTTTTTCTGATTACTGCAGGGTGTCAGTTAGTGACAGTTACTGTGGTAGGACAGTGAGTGTTACCCCCCTTTAGGTCTAGGGCACCCCCCTAATCCCCCCTAATAAAGTTTTAACCCCTTGATCACCCCCTGTCACCAGTGTCGCTAAGCGATCATTTTTCTGATCACTGTATTAGTGTCGCTGGTGACGCTAGTTAGGAACATAAATATTTAGGTTCGCCGTCAGCATTTTATAGCGACAGGGACCCCCATATACTATCTAATAAATGTTTTAACCCCTTGATTGCCCCCTAGTTAACCCTTTCACCACTGATCACCGTATAACCGTTACGGGTGACGCTGGTTAGTTGGTTTATTTTTCAGAGTGTCAGGGCACCCGCCGTTTATTACCGAATAAAGGTTTAGCCCCCTGATCGCCCGGCGGTGATATGCGTCGCCCCAGGCAGCGTCAGATTAGCGCCAGTACCGCTAACACCCACGCACGCAGCATACGCCTCCCTTAGTGGTATAGTATCTGAACGCATCAATATCTGATCCGATCATATCTATACTAGCGTCCCCAGCAGTTTAGGGTTCCCAAAAACGCAGTGTTAGCGGGATCAGCCCAGATACCCGCTAGCACCTGCGTTTTGCCCCTCCGCCGGCCCAGCCCAGCCCACCCAAGTGCAGTATCGATTGATCACTGTCACTTACAAAACGCTAAACGCATAACTGCAGCGTTCGCAGAGTCAGGCCTGATCCCTGCGATCGCTAACAGTTTTTTTGGTAGCGTTTTGGTGAACTGGCAAGCACCAGCCCCAGGCAGCGTCAGGTTAGCGCCAGTCGCGCTAACACCCACGCACGCACCGTACACCTTCTTTAGTGGTATAGTATCTGATCAGATCAATACCTGATCCAATCAGATCTATACTAGCGTCCCCAGCAGTTTAGGGTTCCCAAAAACGCAGTGTTAGTGGGATCAGCCCAGATACCTGCTAGCACCTGCGTTTTGCCCCTCCGCCCAGCCCGGCCCAGCCCACCCAAGTGCAGTATCGATCAATCACTGTCACTTACAAAACACTAAACGCATAACTGCAGCGTTCGCAGAGTCAGGCCTGATCCCTGCGATCGCTAACAGTTTTTTTGGTAGCGTTTTGGTGAACTGGCAAGCACCAGCGGCCTAGTACACCCTGGTCATAGTCAAACCAGCACTGCAGTAACACTTGGTGACGTGGCGAGTCCCATAAATGCAGTTGAAGCTGGTGAGGTGGCAAGCACAAGTAGTGTCCCGCTGCCGCCAAAAAGACAAACACAGGCCCGTCGTGCCCATAATGCCCTTCCTGCTGCATTCGCCAATCCTAATTGGGAACCCACCACTTCTGCAGCGCCCGTACTTCCCCCATTCACATCCCCAACCAAATGCAGTCGGCTGCATGAGAGGCATTTTCTTTATGTCCTCCCGAGTACCCCTACCCAACGAACCCCCCCAAAAAAGATGTTGTGTCTGCAGCAAGCGCGGATATAGGCGTGACACCCGCTATTATTGTCCCTCCTCTCCTGACAATCCTGGTCTTAGCATTGGTGAATGTTTTGAATGCTACCATTCACTAGTTGAGTATTAGCGTAGGGTACAGCACTGCACAGACTAGACACACTTTCACAGGGTCTCCCAAGATGCCATCACATTTTGAGAGACCCGAACCTGGAACCGGTTACAGTTATAAAAGTTAGTTACAAAAAAAAGTGTAAAAAAAAAAAAACAAAAAAAAAACACATACAAAAATCTAAAATAAAAAAAAATAGTTGTCGTTTTATTGTTCTCTCTCTCTCTCTCTCTATTCTCTCTCTATTGTTCTGCTCTTTTTTACTGTATTCTATTCTGCAATGTTTTATTGTTATTATGTTTTATCATGTTTGTTTTGCAGGTCTGCAATTTTTTATACTTTACCGTTTACTGTGCTTTATTGTTAACCATTTTTTTGTCTTCAGGTACGCCATTCACGACTTTGAGTGGTTATACCAGAATGATGCCTGCAGGTTTAGGTATCATCTTGGTATCATTCTTTTCAGCCAGCGGTCGGCTTTCATGTAAAAGCAATCCTAGCTGCTAATTAGCCTCTAGACTGCTTTTACAAGCAGTGGGAGGGAATGCCCCCCCCCCCACCGTCTTCCGTGTTTTTCTCTGGCTCTCCTGTCTCAACAGGGAACCTGAGAATGCAGCCAGTGATTCAGCCAGCTGACCATAGAGCTGATCAGAGACCAGAGTGGCTCCAAACATCTCTATGGCCTAAGAAACCGGAAGCTACGAGCATTTTATGACTTAGATTTTGCCGGATGTAAACAGCGCCATTGGGAAATTGGGAAAGCATTTTATCACACCGATCTTGGTGTGGTCAGATGCTTTGAGGGCAGAGGAGAAATCTAGGGTCTAATAGACCCCAATTTTTTTTAAAAAGAGTACCTGTCACCACCTATTGCTATGATAGGGGATAACAATAAAAATGATTTTAAAAAAAAAAAATATGAAAGGAACAGTTTAAAAATAAGATAAAAAAGCAAAAAAATAATAAAGAAAAAAAAAAAAAAAAAAAGCACCCCTGTCCCCCCTGCTCTCGCGCTAAGGCGAACGCAAGCGTCGGTCTGGCGTCAAATGTAAACAGCAATTGCACCATGCATGTGAGGTATCACCGCGAAGGTCAGATCGAGGGCAGTAATTTTAGCAGTAGACCTCCTCTGTAAATCTAAAGTGGTAACCTGTAAAGGCTTTTAAAGGCTTTTAAAAATGTATTTAGTTTGTCGCCACTGCACGTTTGTGCGCAATTTTAAAGCATGTCATGTTTGGTATCCATGTACTCGGCCTAAGATCATCTTTTTTATTTCATCAAACATTTGGGCAATATAGTGTGTTTTAGTGCATTAAAATTTAAAAAAGTGTGTTTTTTCCCCAAAAAATGCGTTTGAAAAATCGCTGCGCAAATACTGTGTGAAAAAAAAAAATGAAACACCCACCATTTTAATCTGTAGGGCATTTGCTTTAAAAAAATATATAATGTGTGGGGGTTCAAAGTAATTTTCTTGCAAAAAAAAATATTTTTTTCATGTAATCAAAAAGTGTCAGAAAGGGCTTTGTATTCAAGTGGTTAGAAGAGTGGGTTATGTGTGACATAAGCTTCTAAATGTTGTGCATAAAATGCCAGGACAGTTCAAAACCCCCCAAATGACCCCATTTTGGAAAGTAGACACCCCAAGCTATTTGCTGAGAGGCATGTCGAGTCCATGGAATATTTTATATTGTGACACAAGTTGCGGGAAAGAGACAATTTTTTTTTTTTTTTTTGCACAAAGTTGTCACTAAATGATATATTGCTCAAACATGCCATGGGAATATGTAAAATTACACCCCAAAATACATTCTGTTGCTTCTCCTGAGTACGGGGATACCACATGTGTGGAACTTTTTGGGAGCCTAGCCGCGCACGGGACCCCGAAAACCAAGCACCGCCTTCAGGCTTTCTAAGGGCGTAAATTTTTTATTTCACTCTTCACTGCCTATCACAGTTTCGGAGGTCATGGAATGCCCAGGTTGCAAACCCCCCCCCCCCCAAATGACCCCATTTTGGAAAGTAGACATCCCAAGCTATTTGCTGAGAGGTATAGTGAGTATTTTGCAGACCTCACTTTTTGTCACAAAGTTTTGAAAATTGAAAAAAGAAAAAAAAAATTTTTTTTCTTGTCTTTCTTTATTTTCAAAAACAAATGAGAGCTGCAAAATACTCACCATGCCTCTCAGCAAATAGCTTGGGGTGTCTACTTTCCAAAATGGGGTCATTTGGGGGGGGTTTGTGCCACCTGGGCATTCCATGGCCTCCGAAACTGTGATAGGCAGTGAAGAGTGAAATCAAAAATTCACGCCCTTAGAAATCCTGAAGGCGGTGATTGGTTTTCGGGGCCCCGTACGCGGCTAGGCTCCTAAAAAGTCCCACACATGTGGTATCCCCATACTCAGGAGAAGCAGCTAAATGTATCTTGGGGTGCAATTCCACATATGCCCATGGCCTGTGTGAGCAATATATCATTAAGTGACAACTTTGTGCAAAAAAAAAAAAAAAATTTGTCACTTTCCCGCAACTTGTGTCAAAATATAAAACATTCCATGGACTCAACATGCCTCAAAGCAAATAGCTTGGGGTGTCTACTTTCCAAAATGGGGTCATTTGGGGGGGGTTTATGCCATCTGGGCATTTTATGGCATTCAAAACTGTGATAGGTAGTGAGGAGTAAAATCTAAAATGTACGCCCTTAGAAATCCTGAAGGCAGTGATTGGTTTTCGGGGCCCCGTACGCGGCTAGGCTCCCAAAAAGTCTCCCCATACTCAGGAGAAGCAGCTAAATGTATTTTGGGGTGCAATTCCACATATGCCCATGGCCTGTGTGAGCAATATATCATTTAGTGACAACTTTTTGTAATTTTTTTTTTTTTTTTGTCATTATTCATTCACTTGGGACAAAAAAAATTAATATTCAATGGGCTCAACATGCCTCTCAGCAATTTCCTTGGGGTGTCTACTTTCCAAAATGGGGTCATTTGTGGGGGTTTTGTACTGCCCTGCCATTTTAGCACCTCAAGAAACGACATAGGCAGTCATAAATTAAAGGCTGTGTAAATTCCAGAAAATGTACCCTAGTTTGTAGGCGCTATAACTTTTGCGCAAACCAATAAATATACACTTATTGACATTTTTTTTTACCAAAGACATGTGGCCGAATACATTTTGGCCTAAATGTATGACTAAAATTGAGTTTATTGGATTTTTTTTAGAACAAAAAGTAGAAAATATCAATTTTTTTCAAAATTTTCGGTCTTTTTCCATGTATAGCGCAAAAAATAAAAACGGCAGAGGTGATCAAATACCATCAAAAGAAAGCTCTATTTGTGGGAAGAAAAGGACGCAAATTTCGTTTGGGTACAGCATTGCATGACCGTGCAATTAGCAGTTAAAGCAATGCAGTGCCAAATTGTAAAAAGTGCTCTGGTCAGGAAGGGGGTAAATCCTTCCGGGGCTGAAGTGGTTAAGGTTTTAAACGTGAATCAGAATGTAAATTTTCCTACACTCACAGTAGTAGCACTAGAGGATACTACACTATGAAGAAACCTTTTAGGATGTGGAGATTAATGCTCTTTTATTTAATATATTTACACAGTATGTATGAAGGTTCATTTTAACAGAGAAAAAATGAAAGCTTTTTGAAAAAAATTATCATAAAATTAAATTAGGGATGGAGGCACGCAGTCCACATATTACAATTAGATTTAATAAAAGGCCAGTACATTTAATTGTAGCTGGCTCAAGTATACTTATATGAATCCTTGGCTTGTTGTTTGTAAGGGATTAGACACCTATCAGGACGGTCACTCTCGATATTATATCTAGATTTACAGTCTTCTCACGTGCTGTGTTGTTAATGCCGCATTGTCTGGATCAGTGAGCCTTTGACTCAAATTTTTCCGGGAGCTGCGATGCACTCTGCAGGGTCTCCCCCTTCCCTCTCCCCTTTTGGGCTAGGGGGATGCCTCTGCTTTGTGCGTCGACCTCATGCTCATTGTGCTCGACGTGCTGCGTCGCTCAGAGAGCGTTGCCGCGCCAACAGTGCTTTTCATCTATTGAACTTGTGAGGGGGTTTGGCGCCAAACGCCGGGCAGCGTAGCCGCTCGGACATCGGCGCCTCCCCCTTCATAAACACACTCAGGGTGGCGTTTGGGGGTGTGAGCCATGTGCACCCTTATGGGCTCCATCTGAGGTGGCAGATCTGTCCTGCAGGCTTTTCCAGACCACTACTCATCACGTTTCCCTAGGTTCCAGCATCAGGTATTTCACTAGTTCCAGCCCAACATTGCACAAGGATTAGGTTCTAAATGAGTTCCCATCCACATAGTTTTAAGTGGGTGTTTTTTTTTTTTGCATTTATTGGTATTCTTTTTTCCCATTCTCCAATCATTCTGGCTTGGTATTCACTTACGCCACCTTGGTTACTTTTATTTTTCCTGTACCTTAACCAATAGGGTTTTGCTATACATGTTAATACACGTATTTATTTATTATTTGGCAGTCCCTCAAGACAATCATAGGACACATTCATGGTCACACCCTGGAGACTGTCCGGCTGGGAATTCTGCGTCCTCGGAAGTCGTCTTGTAGGGGCCATGCATACGGTTCTCACAACCACAGCTCCCGGAAAAGATGCCCCTTTCAAAGGGGGTTTCCAGCCATTTGTGTTGCACTTTCTATACACAGCGATTCTGTGAGTACATCATATCCAGTGGGGATTCTTTCCAACCTTTTGGCCTTTTTTTTCAAAAGGCAACTATCTAAGGATTTTTATATTTTATATTTTATTACAGATGTACACATGCTGAAGAGTGGATAAAATTCCATGAAACGCGTTGAGATTTTGTACCTATCATGTTTAAACTGATCATGTGTTTTTATTATCTCCTATTAGAATCATGCACCCTGTATAATTAATATATTAATTTTGTGTATATTTTGGTATTTATTCCTAGAACTAATGGGAAGTTAAGAGGTATTATACCCACAATCCTTCCCTATGGAAATGTGTCATTCATGCTTTTTATGTATGTATATAGATTAAATATTGCGATAATAGTCAGTACTATGTATTATTATTCAAATCTGGACACATAAAAACGCCAATAATGAATTATTCATATTGACTGCATGCCTCATTTAAAGTCCCACTCTGCTCCTTTTCTCTATCATAAAAACCAGTTCAGATGTGGAAAGTGGTCATTGAACCTCTCTTGGTGAATTCTATTAACCTTATAATTTACAGCTCAGTTATATCTAATATTATTCAGACTCACAGCTTTGGTAACACTTGTTTACCAATTATTTTCTTTATAATGATCAAAACATAACAGAGCATTTTAGCTTAGGGTGTCAAATTTGATTTTATAGCATGCACTTGGAGATAACTTTCTAAAAGTGAGAAAACCCACAGGAAGTTAGGAAACAGTTTCCTTCCTAAATACTCAAAGAAATGACCAGTTTTATGTTTGCAATCTGCAACAGTCCATGGACAGATGTCAAGAATTGCAGCAAGGGAAGCTTATCCCAATCACACACGGTATATTTCTAGAATCTTCTAATAATGGAGATCGCAACAACACCCTTATGTCTTTACCAAGTGATCAGTGTTCAAAGCAAAGTTACCATAACAGTTATAAAGGATGTGCATTCATGGTGGCCATTATATGTTCTTCTAAACAAGGTCAATTCACAACCTTATATTAAAGCCCAACTCGTGGCTCCTCCACTGAACCCCAAATGACTCCCTCCCCTGGAGGCTCCTCAGGTACTTTTTTATATGACCTTTTGTCTGCAGGCCGGTCATGTGACCTTTGGGGTTCTCTTTGCCTCTTCTTTTGGTGCTGGGTAGTCCTCATTGATGCAGAGAGCGGTACTGATACATTGCAGCTCTGCTGTCTGCCTCACTGTGTGTAAGTGCAGGGTGCTGTGGTGACACCAAGGCCACTCTGATGAAGTCACATGGCCCCAAAAGGCATCATTGGTGGTGTGTAATGGCAATGGCAGTCTGCTCACAGGACTTGTACAGGTGTTGCTCCTCAACTTTCTGGGATTCTGATAACACTTTTAAAAAGTAATTCCACTATTTGTTGGAAAAATGTACATTACAAGATATTTAACAAACGTAGTAGCAGATTTTTACCGTATGTTGTCCTGAAAAAGGAATATAAATAGCTGTTTGTTTCACAATGGGGTTAATTTACTAAAACAGGAGAGTGGAAAATCTGGTGCAGCTGTGCATGGTAGCCAATCAGCTTCTAACGTCAGCGTGTTCAGTTAAGATTTGACAAAAAAACCTGGAGGCTGGTTGGTTTCTATGCAGAGCTGCACCAGATTGTGCACTCTCCAGTTTTAGTAAATCAACCCCAATGACTTTAGAAGATTGATTCTGAATGAGATGGTCTGATTCATTATAATCACCCGTTGCCATCTCAGTGTTATGATAAGGAAAGCTGAAGTGTCTGCATCCATTTATAAGTATTTAACTCTTAGGGAGTGAAAGGAATTGTACACCTTGAAGACCACCTTGGTTTATGCAGGCAGACCACCGGGATCCTCGGATCCGTGAGAGGTCACATGAGACATAGGAAACAAGCTGGAGTGTGTTCATAAGATCTCTGTCTTTATTGAATACAACAGTGGTGCATATATACCAGTAAAAATACATGTCTAAGGGTTATTCATACTTTACACTCAGTACTTTCTTATCAAGATTTAGGCTGCTTGACTAGATAACAAGAAATAGCTGATGACTTGCTGACAGAGATTCAGGTTAACCACAATATCTCATCTCTCAGGGTGTGGTTCTATGCAACCTGCTAGTCAAACTGACCATGGCAAAACTTACACACACAAAAAGTTAATTTATACTTTATGTAAAAGGGAAGGGAATCTAAGATGGAGTCAGTTGTGTATACATTCTACTATAGGATGTGTTACATTCTCACCAAAACTGATATTCTTTTTGCAGGGGGTGCCTAGAAAGCCAATCACAAAAGTAGGAAATTAGACTTCTAGGGGCAATTTGTACACCAACCGTATTTGGTATAATTTACTGTCTACAAAAGTAAAGTTACCCTTTATATTCATTTTTTTTTTTTTTAGGTTTTAAATATGGTAGAGAAGAGTTATCTACTTAAGAAAAAAAGAAGAAAACTGCGCTAGAACCTAAACGTGAAGCTGCAGCTAATACCAATAAAAAAGCAAATATATAAAAAGCCACGCATAAAAAATGATCAGTCAAATATTATGAAATAGTCCTTGTGATTAAATGTCCAGCACCAAATAAGGTGAAAAAAATAAATGGTGAAAAAAAAATTTTTTTTCTGAAAATATTGTTTTAAATAATCAATAGCTGATGGTAGAAGTTCAGGTAACACACTTCCTGTTAGATGAAATGCTTAGCAGATAGCAAGCCAAATAAAACACGTGGCTATGAACCCAGCCTGGGCCTTTGGGGAACCTCTCTGGATACGTCCTGGACAAATTTCACTCACAGACCAAATCGGATCCACGAAGGTTGTACCCAAAAAATGTTTTTAAGATAACATAGCTTAATACTGACACAAATACGTAGTACTGAAGAAAAACATTTTTTTATGTAAATATAGATGTGACACTCCACCAGTGATAAATCATATAAAATCATATAAATCATACACCATCCAGTGCCCATAGGCACAAACCAAATAGTGAGGTGAGTGACATCAACCATGCAAAACAGTGAAAAATCTCCTATATGGAGAGCTGGTGCAGAAATCCATCCGAAAAAGCTGCTTACCAGAGATAAAACCAAAAAGGCATGTGATTGACCACCAGATGGCAGATGGAAAAAAAGGAAGGAATATGAGGCCGCTTACCAGAATTAATATAAAAATGGGCATATAACTGATCAGCAGAAGATAAGTGAAAGGAATACCAAGGTGCAGCAAACCGCATAAAAGTCCTGCTTACCAGACAGCAGGCTCTATAATGGCAGATTGATTGGTTCACAAAACCGGCTTCCTGGCATAGGGCTGCGGGGATCCATTAGGCAATCCATAACTCGGGCTCCGCAATGCACATATGGTAAAAAATGATGGCAATAATGTAATACGTAAAAACTATTTATTGAATAAAAGAATGACACTTACAGTGTAGCAAGATAAAAACGCAATGCCGGCCGGCATACGAACAAGCTCCCGTCCTCAGTAAAGCAACGTGGTGACGTCAGCATGTCCCTCCCAGATGCGTTTCGTCATAGGCTGACGTTCTCAATGGGGAACGATCTACTTATCTACTTAAGTTCCTCCGGGTTGCCATAAAACATGGAATTTTACAGAAAATTACAGCAGCTGCAAAATGAAAAGGAAAGTTACTTTTAATAACATTTAATTACTACATGGCTTGTGTAGTAATTATATATTCTATATTGTATTTTTTTTTCCAAGAAAATTGAGTTGCTCTTTAATACACAGGGTATTCCTTCCCAGTATTTGCTTGGATCCTCCTGAACAACTGGTCAATGATAGTCCTGAATTATTGGATTATTTGGATTTCAGACATGAATTTAGGATTCTTTGCATGGATATTATTTGGATTCTTTTATTTGCTATTTAACAAATAGTACCATCTGCATTCTGTGTTCCACCGGTGATTTGTAAATTCGTTTCAGTGCTTAGTATAACTGGATATTCTCTGGACATTCAGTGCATAGTATAACTGGAAAAGTGACTGGTGACTATCAGCAGTGGAATACATTCTTTTTTTTTTGCCAGTACACTCTGTGGGGCTGATTTAAATGTAGTGAATATAGGGAAGATGTGTTAACTTTAACCACCTTAATACCGGGCACGCCCCACTTCCTTCCCAGGCCAATTTTCAGCTTTCAGCGCTGTCACACTTTGAATGACAGTTGCGCAGTCATACAGCGCTGTACCTATATGACATTTTTATCATTTTTTTTCACACAAATAGAGCTTTCATTTGGTGGTATTTAATCACTGCTGGGTTTTTTATTTTTTGCTAAAAAAAACAAAAAAAGACCCAAGATTTTGAAAAAAAGTTTTCTTAGTCTCTGCCAGAAAATGTTGTAAATAAGTAATTTTTCTCCTTCTCTGATGTGCACTAATGAGGCTGCACTGATGGGCACTGATAGTCTGCACCGATGGGCATTGATATAGTGGCACAGAAGGGCACTGATGGGGTAGTACTGATGAGGAGGCACTAATATGCAGCACTGATGGGCACTGATAGGTGGCACTTATATGCAGCACTGATGAGCGTTGATAGGCGGCACTGATGGGCACTGATAGGCAGCACTTATGAGCAATGATACATGGCACGGATGGGCAGCACTGATGGGCGCCACTAATGGGCAGGCACTGATGGGCACTGAAAGGCAACACTGATTGGCATCACTGATGGGCACAGATTGGCCTCACTGATGAGCACAGACTGGTGTCACTGATGGGCACTGTTGGGGCTGCATTGTAATCAGGGCACTGACTATCAGTGCCCTGATTACCTATACATGTCTCCCCTGTAAGGAGATGCTGCTGATTGGCTCTCCTCTCTTCACACTCTGTCAGTGTGAGGCGAGGAGAGCTGATAAACGGCATCTCTTTGTTTACATGTGATCTACTGTGATTGGACACAGCCAATCACATGGGTAAGGAGCCATGATCACATCTCTTTGCCGAGATCAGGGTTGCACCATGTCCCTGGGACCCGATGAGTGTGCTGGGCACACGATCACAGCTAAACTGGGCGCCATCATATGACGTCGTCCCAGAACAAGAGCCGCCTGCTCCGCCATCATTTGTCTATACGGCGGGCGGCAGATGGTTAAAGTGTTTGTAACGCTTTTTTTTTTTAACTAAAATAACAAACATGTTATACTTACCTTCTCTGTGCACAGATTTTGCCCAGACCATTTCCGATCCTCTTCCTCCCAAGTTCCCCACTGGCGCTCCTGGCTCCTCAGCTTCATCAAATGCCCTGATAGAAAGCCACATTCCCGAGCCCCACTGCCTGCGTTCATAGACTCAGAGAGCAGGGCACAGCCCCGCCCCCTGCTCCCTTGTCACAGAGTTTTATTGACAGCAGTGGGAAACAATGGCTGCCTGCTGCTATCAATCTACCCTGTGAGGAGGGACAGAATTGGTAGAGCTGATGCTCTCTGCACAGCGCTGAATCATGATAGGGCTCAGGTAGGTGTGGGGGTGGGCTGCAGGGGACCCCAGGCAGAGAAAGTTTTTAACCTTTATGCATAGGATGCAAACCTTAAGGCTTCACAACCACTTTAACCACTTGCCAACCGCTGCACGTCGATATACGTCACCAAAATGGTAGCGGTGAGCAAATGTACGTGTACGTCCCCTTTAATTGGTGGGGCGCGCACCGCATACAGCATGACCGTGCCTGCGGGCCCCGCGAACTCTATGTCCGCCGGTGTCCCGGCAATCGTGTCATGGAGCGCCAGAATGGGGAGTGGCCGATGTAAACAAGGCAATTCCCCGTTCTGCCTTGTGACATGACAGAGATCACTGCTCCTTGTCATCAATGGTCCCAAAATAGTGTCAAAAGTGTCCAACGTGTCCGCCATAATTTTGCAGTCACGATAAAAATCGCCGCCATCACTAATAAAAAAAATTTAATAATAACATTGCCACAAAACTCTCCTCTATTTTGTAGATGCTATAACTTTTGCGCAAACCAATCAATATACCTATATATCGGCCTAAACTGAGGAAAAACATTTTTTTAATATATTTTTGGGGGATATTTATTATAGCAAAAAGTAAAAAATATTGCTTTTTTTTCAAAATTGTCGCTCTTTTTTTGTTTATAGCACAAAAAATAAAAACTGCAGAGGTGATCAAATACCACCAAAAGAAAGCTCTATTTGTGGGGAAAAAAGGACTTCAATCTTGTTTGGGTGCAACATCGCATGACCGCGCAATTCTCAGTTAAAGTGACACAGTGCCGAATCGCAAAAAGTGCTCTGGTCAGGAAGGGGTAAAATCTTCCGGGGCTGAAGTTGCTAATAATCCAATCGCTTGCAAGCCAAAATATTTTTTTTTTTCATCAGGGCCGTAGATAATTTTTTGTTCTGGTGGGGGGGTTCAGCAGCAGGTACTAAGTAAAAGTTTTTTTAAATAAAATAAATTGTACATATGTACTTATACAAAATTATAAAGACTGAAAAAATGAAAAACGACATTTGTTGCCCCTAGTGAGCAATCACATTCTTGTATTTTATCAGGTACTTTCAGAAAATCAAACCTGATTTCAGTTTTTTCCTTCTTCCAGTTTTTATGAACGCTGCCCTGTAAGGTTGGCTATTGTCCAGTCTTATGCCTCATACACACGATCAGACATTCCGACAACAAAATCCATGTTTTTTTTCTGACGGATGTTGGCTCAAACTTGTCTTGCATACACACGGTCACACAAAGTTGGTCGGAAATTGCCGCTAGCGGTGCTTTGCCGCTGATAGCAGTACACTTTTAATCCCCCCAAAGGGGTTAAAAAGGGGTTAAATGTGCCTGCAAAGTGCGCTGCCGAAGCGATATGCAGGCCTTTCGGCAGTGCTGCTAATGCATTCCAATGGGCAGGGAGGGTGGAGGAGCTCTGGAGGAGCGGTGGAGGAGCGGTGGAGGAGCGGTGGAGGAGCGGTGGAGCAGCGGTGTATACACCGCTCCTAAACAGCCCCAAAGATGCTGCTTGCAGGACTTTTTTTACCATCCTGCAAGTGAACCGCTTCAGTGTGAAGGCACTCGGGCTTTCACACTGGAGTGACAGGAGAGGCGCTTTACAGGCGCTTTGCAGTTGCTATTTTTAGAGCTAAAACGCATGTAAAGCACCTCAGTGTGAAAGTAGCCTTACAGGTTAAAAAAAAAAAAAAAAAAAAAAAGGGGGGGATGCACTTCCTACCACAGGATTGTGCACTATAATAGCCAATCTTACTGGGCAGGTACAAAGGGCACCCTCTTGTGGAAGGCAGCACACTCACTGTGTTCACATTAGCTTGTTTTTTTTTTTTTATTATGTGATTAATTGAAAATTAATCAACTGAAAAATTACCAGCCAGGAATACATTGACTTTTCTTTAGGCTAGGTTCGCTTAGAAGATACGCAGAGGTACACTAGAATGCGGAAACCCTCAATCCACCCATGTTTCATGCACCTCATTCAAATTGCACCCCCCCCTTACAATCTGCAGTGGGTGTCAGTGCTTTCTTAACGACACCCCAAACAAAGGTTACAAAACACAATGTGTTTGCCTGCACTGGATCGCATTCACAAAAACGACCACGCGAACCAGTTTCAGGGCGGTTCCTAAATTGGTGCATGCATGACTTTGGTGCAATTTGAGCCCCATTTAAAATGAATGGGCCTTGATTGCACCGCAATCAACACAGTAAGCCTTTTTTCCCATTATGGTTTACATTTGAATCACTCAGGAACTTCACTGCATTCCTGTGCATTTCACATGCGATTCTGTGTGGTGTGATTTGAGCCCATTCATTTTGAATTGGTTAAATCGCACCAAGAAGTGCAGGCACCTTTTTTTGACCAACCATGTGATCTGGTTCAGAGAAACACTGCGTTTGCGACCTTCTTTTGGGACATTGTTAACTTTGAATTGACACCTGCAGCAGATCAAAAACACAGTGTGATTGCAATACCATTTCCTGCACCACATATGTATGAACCAGGGGTAAAATAGGGCCAAGGCATGCCACTGAGGGCAGCAGACAGTCCAGCCTGGCTCTGGCATTGGCAGACATGTTGTGGTGCCAACTGCTGAATCAGTAAGCCGTTGAGCACCGTAACAAGCTTGCCAGTGCCGGGCAGGACTGTCAATAAAACAAGCAATAGAAAACTCAGATTAGTCTCAGTCAACTGTCAGTAACACAAGCAATGCAAAATTTAGCCCAGCCAGCTTCAATCGCTAACTTTGCCAGTTGCCACACAGAATCACAGTCTCTCACTGACTCATGATTACCTAGTATGAACAGTAGAATGCCAGCAGCAGCACAGCAGTGTGAGCAGTGGTAAGTCTGAGGACACTCTCTGAGATGCTCTGATACTAGGCCAGAAGAGAAAGAGTGACATACCTGGATGGGACAGCAGCATCCATGTGGGGGGCTGGCGGCTACACAGCACTGTACAAGCACTCTGTGTTCCAGGGCCAAGGCAAAGCTCCTCTCCCAAGCCCAAGGTGGAAATGGCACTGCAAGCCAATGGGAATACAGGGTGTAGAGAGCAGTGAGCAGGGCTACACACACTGCCGGCTCCCACTGTGCTCAGTGTGCTGCCTGGTGATAGATCTGTCACCCTTCAGCCCGAGCCTGATAGTCCGGCCTGTCGGTGTACCACAACATGCATGCGGGTATGCCTAATGATCTATTACACTTGCCGCAGCAGCATTTTTACACTCTGTGTGCCACTGCAGTGCTGCCTGTCGCTGCTGCCATGTGCCACTGCAGAGCAGGGACTCCATGCATTTAATTTTGGCCCTGGGGGGGTTTGAACACCTTTGACCCCACCCCCCTTATCTACGCCCCTGTTTGCGCATAATTAGGTATTTAAGATGACTACAGGTTTGCTCTACAAATGGATTGGGAATATTTTTCATATAAATAAAATAAAAGGTATCTCCAGAAAACAAAGCTTATTCATAGTACTACAAAAAATAAGTGCAGCTCATAGAAAGCAGGCAGTATACCAAAGAGGTAAGTGAAAAAATGCAGGAAGCACAATGCAGAACATTAAAAACCAGCTTGAGGGGGAGGGGGAGGGAAGGGGGTATTTCTCCTATTTCCTAAGCTAAGGAAATAGTCTATTTTCCTTTAGCAAACCAATTCCACATTGCAGCACATTGTTAACAAATGTTTTAACTTTCATCCTTTACGTAATAATAGTTTCATATAATTTAATTATATAAAATATTTAAAAAAGTTAAATATTCAAAGCTGGGATAGGATGGATAGGAAAGTAACAGAAAGGGCAAATAAATAAAACAGAAAGGTGATTTTTTTTTTTAATAAATATATTTTTTCCATGTGAACACATGAAGTGTGAATAGGTTTGGAAGTGGTCACAACTTTAATTTGTTTCAATTTCCTAATTTTTTCCTCATTATCCCTAGCATCCAACATGTTCTGTCTCCTTAACTAAGCAAAAATAATATTCTTAAAAAGGAATACCTATGTAAAAAGACTGATAATGCTAAAAAAATGTAGAAAATGTGAACTTACGGTTGTTGAGCTGTTGACGAAGGTAGTGAAGTTTCTCCTTACTGGCTCTGACAGTTTTCGTGTTTTCTCAGTTGTACAAAACTGACACATTTTAAGAGTTCCTTACACAGTTAGTAAATGTGCGGTAACATGATCTTCCTTCATGTAAAATGTAACTCTAGGTATTACTTCCTCATTGCAACAAAACTGTCTTGCGTCATCTTTAAAAAAAAAAACAACAGCTGCATTGTTTAAAAATGAATCTAGTTATTCAAGTTGTTAATATATTACTGTAATAAAGGTTTGAGGACTGATTAATCTTCTCGGAACCACCTAACATGAATCAACCCTACTAAAGAGACAGTGGGTTTTTCCCAGCCTAATAGACTTTCCCACCATATAGTTGACTTTATCTACATGTTTCTAATGTGATGTACTCTTGGCTGCTAAAAAAAAAAAAAAAAAGAACGTATGAAAAAAAAAAAATTCTTAAGCAACAGCAAAGTTTGCCATTTTACAACTATATAGCATTGTACCTGCTTACAATATCTAAATGAACTGCTACATTAATTTGCAGATTGTTTTTTTTTTTTATCATTTAGTTATATAGTCAAGAACATTGAAAAAAGAGACAAGTTCAATTGAAAAATAAATAATAAATAATCAGAAAACCTCTGTATACCAAACTGTATTCATACAATTGATCCAGAGGAAAGCGAACAAAAAAATCCTAATAAAGCATGGTCCAGCAGGGTGGGGTGGGTGGGGGCTAGATCCTTCCTGAGCTACCAAGGCAGTCACATATTCCCTGGATGAACAATCCCTGGTGTTGTTTTATATAAATGCCAACATACAGTTATTTTTTTTTTGTGTATTTAAGAATGCATCCAGCTCTTACATCACCTGAGCTGGTAAGAACTTGTAATTGAGGGAGTCTATTCCACACCTTCACAACCCTTATGCCACGTACACACAATCGGACATTGATCAGGCATTCCGACAACAAAATCCATGGATCTTTTCCAATGGATGTTGGCTCAAACTTGTCTTGCATACACACGGTCATACAAAGTTGGTTGGAAATTCCGAACGTCAAGAACGCAGTGAGGGGGAGCACAATAAGTCACTAATATCATCTGAGAGCACCCCAGTCACAGCTTTGGAGATAATTCTGAACATCGGATTTGAACATTTTGATTGATTATTATATGGACTATAATTTTATTTTTTATTTTTATTATCATTTACTACTTATTACTAATTGCTTTGCACACACCTGCACTGAGTGCATGTGATATAGGGGTTTGCAGGAAATCATTGTTTTAGCACATCTAGGATTACGATTATTGGTTTAAGGTGTATGTATGGTTTTTGCGGATAAGTCAGTATTTATGCTGGCCTGTTGGTGAAAATCTAATATTTAATTAGGGGTTCAGCACATAACCCCCAAATATTAGTTTGGTTATATATATTTTTTAACGTGATCACATGTATGAATTATGAAATGGTTCACTGAAGATTGCACTATTGCACATTAAGTTTCTGCACTTTATAGGGGTGAGGGTATTTTGTACCACCAATAGGGGTATAATTGAAGTCAAAACTGGTCCTAGGTACAAGGAATTACACATAAACCTCCCCTACCACACTACCCCATTATCCTAAAGGGAGCGCCATACCCCAGTATATAAGTTAAACAGTCAAGAACGCGGTGACCTACAACACGTATGACGAGCCGAGAAAAATTAAGTTCAATAGCTAGTGCAGCTCTTCTGCTTGATTCCGAGCATGTGTGGCACTTTGTACGTTGGAATTGTGATCGGAATTTGCGCAAATGGATTTTGTTGTCGGAAAATTTGAGAACCAGATGGAAACTGTCCGATGGAGTCTACACGCGGTCGTAATTTCCGACAACAAGCTCCGTTCGCACATTTTACAGTGGAAAGTCTGACCATGTGTATGGGGCATTACTGTAATGAAGCCTTTGCATATGTGGAGGCTAAATCTCATTTCCTCCAGATGGAAGCAAGCCCCCATGTCCTGCGCAATGACCAGGGCGAGAATAACTCTACACTAGGTTCAGTATATGAACCATTAATGTGATCACATCCCCCCTTAAAACCACATGTTCTCCCTTAGAAAAATCTCAGGATGTAGTCCCACATTGTGGTTGCTTGGTCCTACAACAGTTCTACATCATGTTCACTTCCTAAAGCAATTCTGTCAGTAAAAAAAAAGTTCCTGTATCCAGGGCCACAGGCCCATTTCCAATGAAAGGTTTCTTTCCTAAGTCGAACCTTGCACTCATTTGGCCTTGAATAGTGACTGAGTCAACTTGTCATGTATGGATGCCGCGGAACACCCTTTAAAAGTTTATGGGAGAAATCAAAAGTGCTAATTTTAAAGGCTTATATTCATGGTATTGTCATAAAAAGTATTTGGCGACCTGGGTCCTGCCCAGGGACATGGATCAATGCAAAAAAAGTTTTAAAAACGGACGTTTTTTTCGGGAGCAGTGATTTTAATAATGCTTAAAGTGGCATTCCCCGTGACGCCACAGGGAAGTCCCATCAAGTCACCGTGCATCAGAGGGGGGGACGGGGTCACCGGGTGGCCCCGCCTATCCTTTATTTAAGAGTTGTCAGAAGAGAAGTGTCACACAGCTGGAGCCTCCCTCCATGCCATCATGGATGCAGAGCGGCCCGAAAAGAAGATGAAGAGAAGAAGATGAAGAGAAGAAGATGAAGGGAAGAGCGGGAGCCTCCCTCCATGCCATCATGGATGCGAAGCGGCCCGAGGAGAAGAAGGGAAGAAGACGCCGACGCCGCAGAGGAGATGCCGGACGAGAACACAGGAGGAAGAACCAGAAGAACCAGAAGAAGAAGAATGTAAAAATAAATTGTAGCGCTAAAAACACACAAGTGGTAAATAGGATTCAAAGTGCATATAGACGTAATGTCCCGAGAAAAGCAAATATGTGATCCAGAGGAGCAAAAAAAGTCCACAATGAAAATGGATAATCCGTGTGTCAATTCTGTCTGCTTCTCAACCTTCAACTGGGATATCATCAATTTAAGCGAATAGATAAAATACGCTTACCAGAGAGGTTGGATTCTACTGCCATAAGCATAGAATCAATGGAGCTTAGTGCCACCCAGGGCGAAGTGGTGAGGTGTTGGAGGCAAAGGTAGAGCCTCTCCCAGGCCGGGACGTCCCCTCTCTACCAACAGGAACCAAGCCGGAAATAGATTCCAAAAAACGTGGTGGTTTCTCGGTTCACCAGGGTATATGGAAAAAAGAGAAGAGATGCTTCCACATAGTATAACTTCTGGGTGTTTTTATTCGTAAAAAACCACGATACATATATATAAAAATGTGATCACAAAGAAAGAATAAAAAAGCAGTGTATAGGGTCTGTGAAAAGCCGCCCAGGGACCCAGACCCTATTGATTCTATGCTTATGGCAGTAGAATCCAACCTCTCTGGTAAGCGTATTTTATCTATTCGCTTAAATTGATGATATCCCAGTTGAAGGTTGAGAAGCAGACAGAATTGACACACGGATTATCCATTTTCATTGTGGACTTTTTTTGCTCCTCTGGATCACATATTTGCTTTTCTCGGGACATTACGTCTATATGCACTTTGAATCCTATTTACCACTTGTGTGTTTTTAGCGCTACAATTTATTTTTACATCTGTTTTCCTTATTTGTCATATGGTTTTGTGGCAGCTTTTTTCTGTTTTTTTCTTTTTGGGTAGCGCATTAATCATCCCCTTTTGCACAGAAGAAGAAGAAGATGGAGGAAGAAACCGAAGGAAGATAGAAGATAGAAGAAAGAAGAAGCATTTAAATAAAGAAATTGTCAAAAACTGTCATTTTTAACATTTTTGACAGGTTTTTAGTGAAATGATAGGGGTACCCTTACCATTTCACAAAGGGGGAGGGCTGGGATCTGGGGGTCCCCTTGTTAAAGGGGGCTTCCAGATTCCAATAAGCCCCCCGCCTGCAGACCCCCACAACCACCGGCCAGGGTTGTGGGGATGAGGCCCTTGTCCTCATCAACATGGGGACAAGGTGTTTTGGGGGGCTACCCCAAAGCACCCTCCCAATGTTGAGGGCATGTGGCCTGGTATGGTTCAGGAGGGGGGGCGCTCTCTCGTCCCCCCCTCTTTTCCTGCGGCCTGCCAGGTTGCGTGCTCAGATAAGGGTCTGGTAGGGATTTTTAGGGGGACCCCACGCCGTTTTTTTTTTATTTTTGCGCGGGGTTCCCCTTAAAATCCATACCAGACCTGAAGGGCCTGGTATGGAATTTAGGGGGACCCCCACGTCATTTTTTTTTTAAATTTTGGCTCGGGGTTCCCCTGTGGGGAATTCCCATGCCGTTTTTATCAATGAACTTCTATGTGTATTGTCGGACCGGCAATGCATTAATAGCCGCGAGTAGTTTTAAATGACTTTTTTTCCTTTGAAATGTCATTTTGCTGTCAGACTGTTCTAAACACGGGAAACATGCACCCCTTTACAGGCATACTATAGACACCCCCCAGGTACAAAATTTAAAGGGATATTACACTTTTATTGTTTTTTTGCATTGATCCATGTCCCCTGGGCCAGGACCCAGGTCCCCAAACACTTTTTATGACAATAACTTGCATATAAGCCTTTAAAATTAGCACTTTTGATTATTCATGTTCGTGTCCCATAGACTTTAATGGTGTTCACGTGTTCGAACAAATATTTTTGCCTGTTCGCATGTTCTGGTGCGAACCGAACAGGGGGGTGTTCGGCTCACCCCTAGTAATGAGTTGTATTATGCTGAGGTCATCTTGTTTTCTAGAATCATACAAAAATGAAGTTCAATCATGTTATAGGGCTCTGTGGTATGTTTTCTTCATAATGGCTGAACTGTAATTTAATTTGTAATTGTTTTGCTTGGAAGATAAAACTCCTGTCTAAGTTACAGTTTCAGAATAATCTGATATACTGGCATAGGCAATACTCTTGACCAGTGTATCAGGGTCAACATTAAATGCATGCAATATCGAAATTCCAGCTGTAGGCTTTCTATACACGGTTGGGGCTAATAACCCATTGGATTGTATAAACATTTTCACATCTAGAAATTATATCCTATTTGTATGGTATTGCATAGTGAATTTGAAGTTAAAATTACTCAGAACCTGCATGAATTATTGTAGTTGTGCTGATGTACTGGTCCAAATGACCAGGACATCATCTATGTATCTTCGCCAACTTGCCACATGTCAAATATACAAAGACAGAGTTTTGTCAGAGAAGATAAATAGACAAATTATCTCCTCCAGATATAGGTTGGCATTGGCAGGTGCATGAGAAATGCCCATAGACACCTCCTGCATCTGGAGGTAGTTGATTCGCAAAAAGGTGAAATGATTACGTGTGAGTAGGCAAATGGTAAATTCATTAAAATGCCAGGTCATTTGATCCAGCTCTTTGAGGAAGATCTCAACCACCTGATGTCCTGATATTCAAGTACAATGTATCTATATCAATACATACAAGCTGGGCACCAGGAAGGGGGGGGCAAACACTCCCTCAATTGTTTTCAAAAGATCAACCATGTCTTTAACATAGGATGGCAAATGGATCACATGCAGCAATTAGTAAAAGGCAACAAATTTACTGCCATTTTGTGACAGGGAGCCTAGCCAAGATACACTGGGACATCCAGAAGGTCTGGAAAGACTTTGTTGAGTTTCAGTACAAGGTTGGTATCTTAGGGAAGTGTATATTTAAATAGTCATAGGTATCTTTGTCAATAAAAGCATCTTGGTTTGTGAAAACCCAAATACTTGGATTTATGTGAAGGTCTGGAAATTTGGTGGATTTAGGTCTGAATTTAGATAATGATCCTCAACTAATGTGATGTCCATAGTCTGAGTATGTTTAGATCTGTCAGCCAGTACAGCCAGTCAACTGTAGAGCCTGCGGAGCAGATAGGTCTTGTCTGTAAGAGCTAAAGTGTCCAGTCCACCTAAAGGTAGCAGTATAACCTAGTTGTATATGATTTCTACTGTTCTAGTGTCCCTCAACTGACTCCAAGAAAAAGAGTTTTCGGATTATGTACAGTATATGGGGATTGAAGGGCTGGATAGATGTAACCTGGAGAGAAATTACCTGAAGATATTGTAGGCAAGTGACATTGTGCCTGGAGATAATTGGGCTGTGCGAGGCCTCTTATAATCTAGGGGTCCATCTGTGAGTGCATAGTCATTAGGGTGAGAAAAGGAATTTCATCAGAGTGTAGAGTGTTTACAGTTTCTAGACTTTTATGGACATAAAAAAACAATAAAAATTAAATATATTTCCCAATAGATGTACTAAAACTTCCAAGACACTTGCTACCCCACCATACAATAATCATTTTGGTACAGTAAGTCATGTTTAACTACTTTAAGACTGGCCACCATCGTATTTCCCAAGGAGGAGGAGGGGGAGGGAGGAGACACACGGCCAGATGAGACGCAGGGGAGCCCGAAACGACCAACCCACCAGCTGTTACTGTAACTCCAGGGATGGCTCACCCGAAGCGGCTCAGCCATCTGGCATCCAGGGGCCAGACAGGGCAGGACATCTGCCTACTAAGGTAAGGAGGTTGTCTGTCTCCCACAGGGAAGAGGGGTGTTACTGGTGTTCCCGATGTTCCCCGCATTAAGGTCCGTCTCCATGGGGGGGGGGACAGCCTTGTCTGCCACCGAGTTTTTGAGCACCAGTCGCCACGTATCTATATACAAAGCAAAATAAATACAAAAATTACAGGGGATTTAACTATTCTATTCTATTCCATTTAACCAACTCTGTCCAAAGAAATTTAACCCCTTCCCGACCAGCCGCCGCAGTTGTACTGCGGCAGGTTGGCTCCCTTGGGCGAAACAACGTAACTGAACGTCGGTTCGCCTTTTGGCCACTAGAGGGCACATGCGCACTACCAAGCGGCGAGTGCCCGGAAGGCCCGATGACTGCCATGCACCTGCAATGGCTCATGGCAGAATGAGAACCAGGATCTGTGTATGTAAACATACAGATCCCGGTTCTCTCAGGGGAGAGGAGACAGATTGCCTGTTCATACTAAGTATGAACACCAATCTTTCACCTCCCCTAGTCAGTCCCATCCCCCCCACAGTTAGAACACACACTAGGGAACAGAGTTAACCCCTTGATCACCCCCCAGTGTTAACCCCTTCCCTGCCAGTGACATGTATACAGTAATCAGTGCATTTTTATAGCACTGATTGCTGTATAATTGTCAATGGTCCCAAAAATGTGTCAAAAGTGTCCAATTTGTCCGCCGCAATATCGCAGTCCCAATAAAAATCGCAGATCATTGCCATCACTAATAAAAAAATAATAATAAAAATGCCATAAATCTATTCCCTATTTTATAGACGCTATAACTTTTGCGCAAACCAATCAATATACGCTTATGGAAATTTTTTTTTACCAAAAATATACATATCGGCCTAAACTGAGGAAAACCTTTGTTTTGATTTTTTTAAATTTGGGATATTTAGAATGGCAAAAAGTAAAAGATATTGTGTTTTTTTGAAAATTGTCGCTCTTCTTTTGTTTATAGCGCAAAAAATAAAAACCGCAGAGGTGATCAAATACCACCAAAAGATAGCTCTATTTGTGGGGAAGAAAAAGGATATAAATTTTGTTTGGGTACAACGTCGCACGACCGCGCAATTGTCAGCTAAAGCGACGCAGAATCGCAAAAAATGGCCTGGTCATTGAGCAGCCAAATCTGAAGTGGTTAAAAAGAGTGTTTGCTATCCATATACTATAATTAGGCCCTTAGAGAAAATTTATTTTATTCAGGCCCTTTAATACATTTACCAATGGTGTACAACTGAAGCTGATGATGTTGCCGTGACACATATACAGATCAGGGTTGCCAACCTCCCATTTTTTACTAATAAAACATGGAAAATGTAATTCTTTTACTGGCAACCTGAGAAATTACAGAACTCCTAATGAAAACTAACACAGTGAATATTTGAACAGTATAAACATGATATGGAAACACTAACAAATACCTATAACAAAGTAATTTGCTTGATTTACACATAAAAAGTCAACACAGCATGAAATTATCAGCCCCTGATATTTACTGGCAGTTGTAAAAAAAAAAAAAATCACAGATTTTTACTAACTGTCAGTAAATTTACTGGATGTTGGCAACCCTGATACAGATGATGAGGGATGACCCTAATAAGTACATTTTATTGATTGATTTAAGGAGGATTACAGTAATTAAAACATATGATCTTGAGAAACACTGAACTTCATATAGGATAGATAGATAGATAGATAGATAGATAGATAGATAGATAGATAGATAGATAGATAGATAGATAGATAGATAGATAGATAGATAGATAGATAGATAGACTTTTTTTCATGTTAATTCAAACAGTGTAATGAATTTAATCTGGCATAAGCTTCTTGCAATCCCCATGTACAGCAGAGCTCAGAAAGGAGAGGGAGAAGCAGCGGAAAGACCCAACCGGGTGTGTTGCAATGCACGGATAGGAGGAGAGAGCAGAATGGCAGAGAGGTGAGCTCCTTGGCTGCCAAACCAGCTTCTGACAAGGCCTGTGCTTGTAAGCACAGTGGAAGAAATAACATTAAAGGTCCTTCCAACTTCTAGTCAATTCACATTAGGGTTGATTTACTAAAACGGGAGAGTGCAAAATCTGGTGCCGCTGTGAATAGTAGCCAATCGTCTTCCAGGTTTTTTTTTGTCAAAACTTAATTGAACAAGCTGAAGTTAGAAGCTGATTGGCTACCATGCACAGCTGCACCAGATGTTGCACTCTCCAGTAGGGATGGGCGAACGGTTTGGCTCGAGCATGAGTTTGGGCTGAACATTTGCCTTTTTGGCCGTTCGCCAATCACCCGAATTTGCAGGGTGTTCGCCAGATGTTCACCCTGATAAACACCCTGCAATACACTGAATGCTGCACAGTGTATTCTGCGTCCTGATTGGGCAAAGTTTTACCCAATCAGGGTGCAGTGTAAGCTGCTTGTTAAGGAGCGGGGCTGGGAAGCTGGCCGCGACGTCCTTAACAAACGATGAGTCATCAGCTGTCAATGGGTTTCCCCGCTGTCAGCTGAACAAAGAAAAGTGCCAGTAAAAAAAATAAAGAAAAAATGGCGTGGGTTTCCCTCCCCAGTCTGGTATGGTATGGATTTGGAGTGGAACCCCACGCCAAAATAAAAAAAATGGCACGGAGTCCCCCCAAAATCCACACTAGACCCTTATCTGGGCATGCAGCCCGACAGGTCAGGAAAGGGGGGTGGACGAGCGAGTGCCCCACCTCCTGAACTATACCAGGCCACATGCCCGCAACATGGAGGGTGAGAGCCCTGTCATCCCTGCCCCAGGGCACCCACCCCTGTATGTTGACGGCATGTGGCCTTTTGGTGTGGGGTTCCTCTTAAAATTCTGGGGGGACCCCATCATCAGTCATTTTAAGTGGATTTGACTAGTTTTTTTTTTTTAGAAATGTCATTTTTGCTGTAGCATGTTTTATGCATGCTACCGATGCACCACTTTACAGGCACATTAAGGGGACCCCCAGGCACTAAAGGAGTTTTTCATTTTTATTGTTGCACTTTTAGCATAATTAAAATCTCTGCTCCCAAAAAAAACTATTGTTTTTTTTATTTTATTTTTATTGCCCCAGGGCAGTGCCCAGACCCCCATACCCCTTTTAAGGCATATAAGCTTTCAAAATGGGCACTTTGCATTTTTCCTGTTTGACTCCCATAGATTTCAGTGGTGTTCACCACTTGGGTTAGAACATTTCCCCTGTTCGGGAGTTCTGCTGCGGACTGAACAGGGTGTGTTTGGCCCATCCCTACTCTCCAGGTTTAGTAAATCAACCCCAATGTGTTCAATCGAGCACTGATAGACAGACTGTTTTGGACCTCTGGAACGCGTTGCTACTTTTTGGATTGTTTCCCTGACTTATTGGAATAAAATAGCACCTGAACCTTTTACCAGCGGTGAAGTTGAGTTGACAAAGTGGGGTTACTTTTTTTTTGAACTATATATTAATTTTTTGATGCAAAAGTGTTTATTTTCTTTTTGTATATAGTTAATAGACATATGTTACGTATATGGAATAATGGCATTAGAAATTGCTTTATATGGTTTGACATACAGTGGGGACGGAAAGTATTCAGACCCCCTTAAATTTTTCACTCTTTGTTATATTGCAGCCATTTGCTAAAATCATTTAAGTTCATTTTTTTCCTCATTAATGTACACACAGCACCCCATATTGGCAGAAAAACACAGAATTGTTGACATTTTTGCAGATTTATTAAAAAAGAAAAACTGAAATATCACATGGTCCTAAGTATTCAGACCCTTTGCTCAGTATTTAGTAGAAGCCCCTTTTGATCTAATACAGCCATGAGTCTTTTTGGGAAAGATGCAACAAGTTTTTCACACCTGGATTTGGGGATCCTCTGCCATTCCTCCTTGCAGATCCTCTCCAGTTCTGTCAGGTTGGATGGTAAACGTTGGTGGACAGCCATTTTTAGGTCTCTCCAGAGATGCTCAATTGGGTTTAAGTCAGGGCTCTGGCTGGGCCATTCAAGAACAGTCAAGGAGTTCTTGTGAAGCCACTCCTTCGTTATTTTAGCTGTGTGCTTAGGGTCATTGTCTTGTTGGAAGGTAAACCTTCGGCCCAGTCTGAGGTCCTGAGCACTCTGGAGAAGGTTTTCATCCAGGATATCCCTGTACTTGGCCGCATTCATCTTTCCCTCGATTGCAACCAGTCGTCCTGTCCTTGCAGCTGAAAAACACCCCCATAGCATGATGCTGCCACGACCATGCTTCACTGTTGGGACTGTATTGCACAGGTGATAAGCAGTGCCTAGTTTTCTCCACACATACCGCTTAGAATTAAGGCCAAAAAGTTCTATCTTGGTCTCATCAGACCAGAGAATCTTATTTCTCACCATACTGGAGTCCTTCAGGTGTTTTTTAGCAAACTCCATGCGGGCTTTCATGTGTCTTTCACTGAGGAGAGGCTTCCGTCGGGCCACTCTGCCATAAAGTCCCGACTGGTGAAGGGCTGCAGTGATGGTTGACTTTCTACAACTTTCTCCCATCTCCTGACTGCATCTCTGGAGTTCAGCCACAGTGATCTTTGGGTTCTTATTTACCTCTCTCACCAAGGCTCTTCTCCCCCGATAGCTCAGTTTGGCCTGACGGCCAGCTCTAGGAAGGGTTACAGTCATCCCAAAAGTCTTCCATTTAAGGATTATGGAAGCCACTGTGCTCTTAGGAACCTTAAGTGCAGCAGAATTTTTTTGTAACCCTGGCCAGATCTGTGCCTTGCCACAATTCTGTCTCTGAGCTCTTCAGGCAGTTCCTTTGAACTCATGATTCTCATTTGCTCTGACATGCACTGTGAGCTGTAAGGTCTTATATAGACAGGTGTGTGGCTTTCCTAATCAAGTCCAATCAGTATAATCAAACACAGCTGGACCCAAATGAAGGTGAAGAACCATCTCAAGGATAATCAGAAGAAATGGACAGCACCTGAGTTAAATATATGAGTGTCACAGCAAAGGGTCTGAATACTTAGGACCATGTGATATTTCAGTTTTTATTTTTTAATAAATCTGCAAAAATGTCAACAATTCTGTGTTTTTCTGTCAATATGAACCGTCAAAAAAAATGAACTTAAATGATTTTAGCAAATGGGTGCAATATAACAAAGATTGAAAAATTGAATGGGGTCTGAATACTTTCCGCCCCAACTGTACATTATTAGTATTATTATCATACAGGATTTATATAGCACCAACAATTTATGTAGAGGGGGGGCAGTACCATTACAATACAGTTCAATACAGAAGAAACAGGAGGATCCTGCCAATGGAGCTTACAATCTAAAAGGAGGGGGAGGTGGTACAAAAGGTAATAGCTGTGAGGGATGATCTGATGGAGGTGGAGGTGGGATAAGCTTTCCTAAAATAAATGCATTTTCGAGGATCGCCTAAAGGCAGACAGAGTAGGGGCTGACTGGACATACTGGGGCAGGGAGTTCCAGAGGATTGGAGAGGCTCTGGAGAAGTCCTGGAGGTGAGCATGGGAGGAGGTAACAATGGAGCTAGAGAGCCAAAGCTCTTAGGAAGAACACACATGTGATTTACATAACCCATATGGCGATGAGGAATTTTTTAGACCATTTCACGTTATGTTTTTCAAAGTAAGGAGCACTTCACTATCTTTTGAATTGATATATATTTTTGTCGTATGGTGATTATTTCGTGGTGGAAGCTCCCCGTGGTTCACTTGTTGGTTGGTGTTGGTAGGATTGTACTCACATTAATATGCATAGTAGCGCAGAGATCTGTTTTAAGTATTATTTTACAGTTCAGAGGTGGTTGTCCCAGTTTGACATGACGCTTCCTAACGGCTCTAGTTACAGTGTATTGTGGTTATTTAGAAGTTGCCTGTGGCTGAAACAAAGCAAAAAAATTGTGCAATAATTTCACAATTCCATGAGCAGTTTTGTAATTTGTGCTACTAAAAATTATACTTGTATTTTAATCTACAGCCAACAATGAGCTTCTATTACACTTAAAGCATAACTCCACTTTTGTTGATTAAAAAATTTTTTTAACAAACTTTGTTGCATATTTACCTTTTGTTACTCTGAAGAAATAGCTGTTTGTTTGTGTCCATGTGAAAAACTAATCACTCGCTTATGGGAGTGATTTTATAATTATAATCTGCTGCATTTGCAGGGCTCTAATAAGGAAAGTGGCAAGGTCTGCATCCCATTAGATGTGATTTCCCTTTGCGAGTATCTCACCAAAAATGACAATTTTGTTGTAGGGGATGCCAAAAATCTATGTGCATATGAGTGCAGACTTCTGGGAAAATCAATAAGCCAATCACAAAAGGAGCAAATTCGCTTTTCAGGGGGGCGTTCCGTACACCATCTGTGTACAGAACGCCTCCAGGTAGCTATATTGCATTTTATAGAAAATAACAGTGCTACAGATTGAAAAGGAAAGGTCATTTAAAAAAAAAAATTCAATTACCTTATGACTTGAGTCGCAATTGTATATGCTATATTGTTTTTTTCTTTTATTTGCTTTTTTCCACATGAAAATGGAGTTATCCTTTAAGACCATTAACCGCTTAAGGACTGCCCCATGTACATATACTGCAACAGGGCGGCCCTTAAGTGCAAAATCACTTACCTGCAAGGGCGTAACTACCACCATAGCGACCCATGCGGGCGCTATGGGGCCCGCAGCTGAGTGGGGCCCAGTGAGGATAAGAGCACCGCCAGCACAGTCTCCCAACCAGGGGAAGAAAGAGGAAAGGAAGAGGCGAGCTGTCCGTATCAGCAGAGAGCTGAATCGCCCGATGTAAGAGCTTTCATTAGAACTTCCAGTGTTCCCGGGGCTCACGTCACGTAGCTCCACCTTTTGGCCCGGTGCCTTTGATAGACAGAACGCCGATCCAATGCGGGACATGTGACGTCATCAAAGGCGTCGGGCCAAGAGGTGGGGCTATGTGACGATGAGCCCCGGGAAGACAGGAAATTTAAATGAAAGCTATTACAGCGGGCAATCCCGCTCTCTGCTGATCCGGGTGGCTTGCCTCTTCCTCTGCATAAGTGGGGCTGTAAGGGGCACAGGCAGACCAGGCTGTATTGGGCACAGGTCACGCTGTATGGGGCACAGGTCATGCTGTATGGGGCACAGGTCAAGCTTTATTGGGCACAGGTCACGCTGCATTGGGCACAGGTCACGCTGTATGTGGCACAGGTCACGCTGCATTGACACTAGGGCAACTGTGGGGGGGGCTGTTTGCAGGGGGGCCCCATACAACATTTTGCTATGGGGCCCTGCTATTTCTAGTTACGCCCCTGCTTACCTGTACATGATTTTTTTTTCTTCAACTCTGGGGCCGCCGGAGCATCGCTCCTGCTCTGATTGGACACAGTGGGAGCCAATCAGCGCTCCGAGAGAGGCCGAACGGCTGTCTGTCTTTGTAAACAAGGCAGATTGCCGTTCTGCTAGTAAGAAAGACAGAGATCTTGTGTTTCTGTTAAGCAGGAACATGGATCTCTGTCTTCCTTCAGTTAAATCATCCACCACACAGTAAGAAAGCACACCCAGGGAACACAGTTAACCCTTTGATCGCCCCTGAGGTTAACCCCTTCCCTGCCAGTGTGTCAGGAAATGTTCCATCCGCTGGTAATATCTGTTATTCGGCATGCAGTACTGAGGTCCACCAGCAGGTGTCTCCTGGCAGTTTGGAACTGTCAGGAGAGCTTTTCCCTGTTAATGTTATGTCATCTTTGGGCCGCAGTACTGGTGTCCACCAGCGGATGGATCCTGGCAGTATGGAGCAGGTATTCCCCTCTGCAGACAGGTGTCACCTGACGTTAATTAGCAGAGCTGCAGTATAAATACCCAGCAATTGCACACTTATGTTGCCCTGGTATTGTCCTTGAGCCCTGATCTGATCCTGCAGCCTGATCTTGTAACCTGAACCCGAACCCTGATTCCTGGAACCTGTTGATCCTGTTTCCTGTCCGTTACCTGAACCTTGAACCCTGGACTCTGGACTCTGAGCCTTGTACCTGACCCGTCCCTCCTGTATCCATCCATTCTCTCTTGTCCTGTTTATCTCCCTTCCCAGCTACTGATTCTGTGTTTATGACCCCGGCCTGGCTTGACTAAGATTCTGGTGCTCCCTCTTGCTACGTATGCTGGTTGGTTTTATATCACTGATTGTTTGGTTGTTCACTTGTATTGGTGGTGTGTTCACATATGCATTTTCCTTAAATAAACTTACTTTCACCTAATAATGTCTGGTTCACTCTGTTGCAGTCACACAGTTCTGGTCACATCTGGTTTATGACAGAATACCAGGGCCATCCCTGACCAGAAGTGGCTGCACTGGGGAACCATTTTGATTCAGTTGGTTGCAAACATGAATGCCGATGAGGTTATTTATTTTTCTCTGCTGGAATCTGAAAGTAGTGATTATTGCCGCCAGGCTTTGAAAGGATGGTCTAGTGACCAGCTGTTTGCCACTACACGATTGGCTCACTCACTGGTCGATCAGGGTTATATATTGTTTGGGGAGGTGCAGCCTTTGATCAAGATCTGTACTGAGCTGGCCCTGCCCTGTATTCCAGAGGGCCGTGATGATTTCACTCCTCCTTTTGATATGATTCAGGTTGTATCCCTAGTGTGGCTTTTTGAAGATGATCCAGCCGATTTTTGTGAGCACTATTCAGCCTGTTCCCCACAGGTGATTGCGGAGTGCATTGTGTCTGCTCAGTCTTTTGTTAGACAGGGAGATTTAAAAGCACAGTTTGTACAACCTATACTTTCAGCATGGTCTGACATGATGCAAGCAGCTCCAGCCAAACAAACCACCTCTGCCACCAAACACCAGCCTACCCAAATGTATGTTTCCCCATCACCCGTGTCAACCGCAGTTGCAGCTCAGTATACGCTGCTGCCAACCAAATATTCATATCCAGTCTCTGCTCCCTGTACCTATCCTGCATTCAACTCACCTGCCTCTTCTCAGCTGCCCACAAACCCACAGGAACTTCCCCCAGCTACTGTTATCTCTTCTCTGCCATATCCCAATCCTCCTTTCCAGTCTGCTGCACCCCTCACCTACAGAGCTTCAGTGGCTAAGCCCAAGAAAAAACGAAAGTTTTTTCCAACCAAGACAATCCTGCCAGTAACTAGGGATGAGCCGAACACCCCCCTGTTCGGTTCGCACCAGAACATGCGAACAGGAAAAAAGTTCGTTTGAACACGCGAACACCGTTAAAGTCTATGGGACACGAACATGAATAATCAAAAGTGCTAATTTTAAAGGCTTATATGCAAGTTATTGTCATAAAAAGTGTTTGGGGACCTGGGTCCTGCCCCAGGGGACATGGATCAATGCAAAAAAAAGTTTTAAAAACGGCCGTTTTTTCAGGAGCAGTGATTTTAATAATGCTTAAAGTCAAACAATAAAAGTGTAATATCCCTTTAAATTTCGTACCTGGGGGGTGTCTATAGTATGCCTGTAAAGGGGCGCATGTTTCCTGTGTTTAAAACAGTCTGACAGCAAAATGACATTTTGAAGGAAAAAACTCATTTAAAACTACCCGCGGCTATTGCATTGCAGACAATACACATAGAAGTTCATTGATAAAAACGGCATGGGAATTCCCCAAAGGGGAACCCCAAACCAAAATTAAAAAAAAAAAATGACGTGGGAGTCCTCCTAAATTCCATACCAGGCCCTTCAGGTCTGGTATGGATATTAAGGGGAACCCCGGCCAAAATTTAAAAAAAAAAATGACGTGGGGTTCCCCCTAAATTCCATACCAGACCCTTCAGGTCTGGTATGGATTTTAAGGGGAACCCCGCGCCAAAAAAAAAAAAAAACGGCGTGGGGTCCCCCCAAAAATCCATACCAGACCCTTATCCGAGCACGCAACCTGGCAGGCCGCAGGAAAAGAGGGGGGGACGAGAGTGCGGCCCCCCCTCCCTCCTGAACCGTACCAGGCCACATGCCCTCAACATTGGGAGGGTGCTTTGGGGTAGCCCCCCAAAACACCTTGTCCCCATGTTGATGAGGACAAGGGCCTCATCCCCACAACCCTGGCCAGTGGTTGTGGGGGTCTGCGGGCGGGGGGCTTATCGGAATCTGGAAGCCCCCTTTAACAAGGTGACCCCCAGATCCCGGCCCCCCCCTGTGTGAAATGGTAAGGGGGTACATAAGTACCCCTACCATTTCACGAAAAAAGTGTCAAAAATGTTAAAAATGACAAGAGACAGTTTTTGACAATTCTTTTATTTAAATGCTTCTTCTTTCTTCTATCTTCCTTCATCTTCTGGTTCTTCTGGTTCTTCTGGTTCTTCCTCCGGCGTTCTCGTCCAGCATCTCCTCCGCGGCGTCTTCTATCTTCTTCTCCTCGGGCCGCTCTGCACCCATGGCATGGGGGGGAGGCTCCCGCTCTTCTCTTCTTCTTTTCTTCTCTTCTTTTCTTCTTCATTTTCTTCTCCGGGCCGCTCTGCAATCCATGCTGGCATGGAGGGAGGCTCCCGCTGTGTGACGGCGCTCCTCGTCTGACAGTTCTTAAATAACGTGGGGGGTGGGGCCACCCGGTGACCCCGCCCCACTCTGACGCACGGTGACTTGACGGGACTTCCCTGTGACGTCACGGGGAATGCCACAGGGAAGTCCTGTCATGTCCCGTGCGTCAGAGGGGGGCGGGGTCACCGGGTGGCCCCGCCCCCCGTTATTTAAGAACTGTCAGACTAGGAGCGCCGTCACACAGCGGGAGCCTCCCTCCATGCCAGCATGGATTGCGGAGCGGCCCGGAGAAGAAAATGAAGAAGAGAAGAAGAGAATAAAAGAAGAAGAGAAGAGCGGGAGCCTCCCCCCCATGCCATGGGTGCGGAGCGGCCCGAGGAGAAGAAGATAGAAGACGCCGCGGAGGAGATGCTGGACGAGAACGCTGGAGGAAGAACCAGAAGAGCCAGAAGAACCAGAAGATGAAGGAAGATAGAAGAAAGAAGAAGCATTTAAATAAAGGAATTGTCAAAAACTGTCTCTTGTCATTTTTAACATTTTTTACACTTTTTTCGTGAAATGGTAGGGGTATAAGTACCCCCTTACCATTTCACACAGGGGGGGGGCCGGGATCTGGGGGTCACCTTGTTAAAGGGGGCTTCCAGATTCCGATAAGCCCCCCGCCCGCAGACCCTCACAACCACCGGCCAGGGTTGTGGGGATGAGGCCCTTGTCCTCATCAACATGGGGACAAGGTGTTTTGGGGGGCTACCCCAAAGCACCCTCCCAATGTTGAGGGCATGTGGCCTGGTACGGTTCAGGAGGGAGGGGGGGCCGCACTCTCGTCCCCCCCCTTTTCCTGCGGCCTGCCAGGTTGCGTGCTCGGATAAGGGTCTGGTATGGATTTTTGGGGGGACCCCACGCCGTTTTTTTTTTTTTTGGCGCGGGGTTCCCCTTAAAATCCATACCAGACCTGAAGGGTCTGGTATGGAATTTAGGGGGAACCCCACGTCATTTTTTTCTTTTAATTTTGGCCGGGGTTCCCCTTAATATCCATATCAGACCTGAAGGGCCTGGTATGGAATTTAGGGGGACTCCCACGTCATTTTTTTTTTTTTAATTTTGGTTCGGGGTTCCCCTTTGGGGAATTCCCATGCCGTTTTTATCAATGAACTTCTATGTGTATTGTCGGCAATGCAATAGCCGCGGGTAGTTTTAAATGAGTTTTTTCCTTCGAAATGTCATTTTGCTGTCAGATTGTTCTAAACACAGGAAACATGCGCCCCTTTACAGGCATACTATAGACACCCCCCAGGTACGAAATTTAAAGGAATATTACACTTTTATTGATTGACTTTAAGCATTATTAAAATCACTGCTCCTGAAAAAACGGCCGTTTTTAAAACTTTTTTTTGCATTGATCCATGTCCCCTGGGGCAGGACCCAGGTCCCCAAACACTTTTTATGACAATAACTTGCATATTAGCCTTTAAAATTAGCACTTTTGATTTCTCCCATAGACTTTTAAAGGGTGTTCCGCGGCATTCGAATTTGCCGCGAACACCCCAAATTGTTCGCTGTTCGGCGAACTTGCGAACAGCCAATGTTCGAGTCGAACATGAGTTCGACTCGAACTCGAAGCTCATCCCTACCAGTAACCTAACCTGCCTCCGCACCAGCTAATCCAACCCAGTCTGACATCCCAGTGTCTGCCTTCCAGCCTGATGTCTCTGTGCCTGCCTTCCAGCCTGATGTCTTGGTGCCCGCCTTCCAGCCTGATGTACCTGCCTTCCAGCCTGACGTGCCTACCTTCCAGTCAGATGTGTCCGCCTTCCAGCCTGATGTATCGGTGCCTGCCTTCCAGCCTGATGTATCGGTTCCTGCCTTCCAGCCTGACGCCTCGGTGCCTGCCTTCCAGCCTGACGTCTCGGTGCCTGCCTTCCAGCCTGACGTCTCGGTGCCTGCCTTCCAGCCTGACGTCTCAGTGCCTGCCTTCCAGCCTGACGTCTCGGTGTCTGCCTTCCAGCCTGACGTCTCGGTGCCTGCCTTCCAGCCTGATGTCTCTGTGCCTGCCTTCCAGCCTGATGTACCTGCCTTCCAGCCTGACGTGCCTACCTTCCAGTCAGATGTGTCCACCTTCCAGCCTGACATCTCGGTGCCTGCCTTCCAGCCTGACGTCTCGGTGCCTGCCTTCCAGCCTGACGTCTCGGTGCCTGCCTTCCAGCCTGACGTCTCAGTGCCTGCCTTCCAGCCTGACGCCTCGGTTCCTGCCTTCCAGCCTGACGCCTCGGTGCCTGCCTTCCAGCCTTATGCCTCAGTGCCTGCCTTCCAGCCTGACGTCTCGGTGCCCGCCTCCCAGCCTGACGTCTCGGTGTCTGCCTCCCAGCCTGATGCCTCGGTGCCTGCCTTCCAGCCTTATGCCTCAGTGCCTGCCTTCCAGCCTGACGTCTCGGTGCCCGCCTCCTAGCCTGACGTCTCGGTGTCTGCCTCCCAGCCTGACGTCTCGGTGCCTGCCTCCCAGCCTGACGTCTCGGTGCCTGCCTCCCAGCCTGACGTCTCGGTGCCTGCCTCCCAGCCTGACGTCTCGGTCCCTGCCTCCCAGCCTGATGTCTCGGTGCCTGCCTCCCAGCCTGATGTCTCGGTGCCTGCCTCCCAGCCTGATGTCTCGTGCCAGTGTTCCACCCGGAAGTGCCAGTGCCTGCTCTCCAGCTTGATGAGCCTGCTCTCCAGCTTGATGAGCCCGCTGCCCAGCTAGATGAGCCCGCTGCCCAGCTTGATGAGCCCGCTGCCCAGCTTGATGAGCACGCTGCCCAGCCTGATGAGCCCGCTGCCCAGCTTGAAGTGCCCATTCCTGCTGCCCAGCTTGAAGTGCCCATTCCTGCTGCCCACCTTGAAGTGCCCATTCCTGCTGCCCAGCTTGAAGTGCCCATTCCTGCTGCCCAGCTTGAAGTGCCCATGCCTGATGCCCAGCTTGAAGTGCCCATGCCTGCTGCCCAGCTTGAAGTGCCCATGCCTGCTGCCCAGCCTGTTGTGCCACCGTCTGCTGCCCAGCCTGTTGTGCCACCGTCTGCTGCCCAGCCTGTTGGGCCACCGTCTGCTGCCCAGCCTGTTGTGCCACCGTCTGCTGCCCAGCCTGTTGTGCCACCATCTGCTGCCCAGCCTGTTGTGCCACCATCCGCTGCCCAGCCTGTTGTGCCACCGTCCGCTGCCCAGCCTGAGGTGCCAGTGTCTGCTACTCAGCCTGTTGTACCAATGCCTGTGCCCGCTGTCCAGATTGAGGGTCCAGTACCTGCTGCCTGGTCTGATGTCTCGGTACCCGCTGTCCAGTCCGATGAGCCTGCTGCCCAGCTCGAGGACCCGGAGCCCACTGTCTGGCCTGATGTGCCAGCTGTCTGCCCTGAGGTGCCTGATGCCCCGCCTGAAGTGCCTGTGGCCCAGCCTGATGTACCCCCATCTGTTGTTCTGCTTGATGCCATAGACTATGGACAATTACAACCAGTTGGAGCGTCCGGAGGCTGCTCCTTTGAGGGGGGTACTGTCAGGAAATGTTACATCCGCTGGTAATATCTGTTATTCGGCATGCAGTACTGAGGTCCACCAGCAGGTGTCTCCTGGCAGTTTGGAACTGTCAGGAGAGCTTTTCCCTGTTAATGTTATGTCATCTTTGGGCCGCAGTACTGGCATCCACCAGCGGATGGATCCTGGCAGTATGGAGCAGGTATTCCCCTCTGCAGACAGGTGTCACCTGACGTTAATTAGCAGCTGCAGTATAAATACCCAGCAATTGCACACTTATGTTGCCCTGGTATTGTCCTTGAGCCCTGATCTGCATCCTGTTACCCTGATCCTGTAGCCTGATCCTGTAACCTGAACCCGAACCCTGATTCCTGGAACCTGGAACCTGTTGATCCTGTTTCCTGTCCGTTACCTGAACCCTGAACCCTGGACTCTGGACTCTGAGCCTTGTACCTGACCCGTCCCTCCTGTATCCATCCATTCTCTCTTGTCCTGTTTATCTCCCTTCCCAGCTACTGATCTCCTGTTTATGACCCCGGCCTGGCTTGACTACGATTCTGGTACTCCCTCTTGCTACATATGCTGGTTGGTTTTATATCACTGATTGTTTGGTTGTTCACTTGTATTGGTGGTGTGTTCACATATGCATTTTCCTTAAATAAACTTACTTTCACCTATTTATGTCTGGTTCACTCTGTTGCAGTCACACAGTTCTGGTCACATCTGGTTTATGACACAGTGTCATTAGTACAGTGCATTTTTTTTTTAGCACTGATCACTGTATTGGTGTCGCTGGTCCCCAAAAAGTGTCAGTGAGTGTCAAATTTGTCCACCGCAATGTCACAGTCCCGCTAAAAAATGATGATCGCCGCCATTACTAGTAATGAAAAAAATCTAAAAATAAAAAGTCCATAAATATATCCCATAGTTTGTAGACGTTATAACTTTTGTGCAAACCAGCATCAGTATACAGTAGAACCTTGGATTACGAGCATAATCCGTTCCAGGAGAATGCCTGTAATCCAAAGCACTCACATATCAAAGCGAGTTTCCCCATAGAAGTCAATGGAAACGAAGATAATATCGCATTGACTTCTATTACATGCAATACCGCATGTGGCCAGAGGTGGGCACCGTAGAGCCTCGGAAATACTCTGGGACAGCTCGGCTGCACTCGGAAAGGCTCGGAAACACTCGGGAACGGAGTATTTCTGAGTGTTTCCGAGTATTTCTGTGTCATTCCGAGTATTTCCGAACTGATCCAAATGGCTCCAAACCATTCCGAGTGTCCCCGGCGCCCCCACATCTCTGGTCAAATGCGGTACTGCACACCCCATTAGCTTGAATTCTGCTAATTTTGCGAGACAACACTCGCAAACTGAGTCAGAAATTTAAAAAAAAAATTGTTCGTCTCTCAAAGCACTTGTTAACCGCGTTATTCGTAAACTCGTAAAGCAAGGTTCCACTGTACGCTTATTGGGATTTTTTACCTAAAATATATAGCAGAATACTTTTTGGCCTAAACTGATGAAGAAATTCAATTTTTTTAAAAATTTATTGGATATGTTTTATAGCAGAAAGTAAAAAAATATTGGTTTTTTTTTTCTTCAAAATTGTCGGTCTTTTCTTGTTTATAGCCCAAAAAATAAAAACCGCAGATCAAATACCACCAAAAGAAAGCTCTATTTGTGGGGGGAAAAATGACTAATTTTACCCCATACTTGCTCCTGAAGAGTGGCAGTAGCCATGAAACGCATCGAGCCAATAGATGCCTTCTCGTTTGCATTGTAGTACAACATTATCAACTGCCATATTTACTAATTGGACTGTACCAACAATTAGAGAGATATTTTTTACTAGGGAGACACGCTTTAATGAAAGTGTTTTTTCTACTATGTGTACAATATGTGCTTAAGATGTTACTAGTATATTATGTTATCATTATTATTGTCACATTTTATATATCCCATTGTATCCAGTTCTCTACAATGCTTTATATTATGAACTTACTATGTCAGAATTTTACCATGTGAATACTATTATTGTCATATTTTATATATCAATAAATCAGTGACTGCCAATTGTTGTTTTACAATGCTATCATGTAATGTCCATAGCTCTAATATACCAAGTACCGTCCATTTTCATTCATACTGTGATATCTCCAGGGATGTATGCTTCATATAAAGTCCCACCCTCTTTTCTTTTTTCTTTTTATCAAATTATTAGTCTGTGTGAAAGTTATATAGTCTATAAATTGTGGTATATACAGCATATTTATTAATTGATCAATTCTGATGTACTGGCAGCCGATCTCAATTCTTGAGGCCTTAAAATGCCAGGACAGTACAAATATTCTCCAAATGATTGGCAAGCATTCAGTCCAAGGTATTTAGTAAGAGTTTTTTGACATTTTAACATTTTTATGTTACAATTTTATGGAAAACTAACACATTAAATCTTTTTTTTTTTTTTTGCACAATTTTTTTTTACATACTGTCAGCAGAGCAGTACAGCGTTATACGACTGGTGTGGTGGTGATCAGGGACAATGACAGGTGACAGTATGCAAAAACATTTTAATCTTTTTTACATTTTTTTTTATGATTTTTTTAAATATACTGTGATCAGGACAGTTCAATATTACTATAGTGACACTGTACTTCTCTGGGGAATTGATCAGGAGTTACCTTACAGTATGATTGCTTATAACAGTGATGATCACTGTTATAAGCAATCATTTTTATAAATGACATCCATTCATTCACAGGGTGTACTATTGAGATAGCTGTGATTAGTCACAGCTATCTCACGGTACAAATGTGCTGTGATTTGCCCTGTCTGTACCATGTGATCACTGTGACCAATCACAGAAAGCATTTCAATAGTACACAATAAATGGCTATGAATGAAAGCCATTCATTGTGTACAACTGTCATGTAATCGCTGTGATTGTTCACAGTAATCACACGGTACCAGGGCCAGCCCTGTGGAACGATCTATCATCTGCTGCATTCAGTGGTGGTTAGTAGGTGCCTTTTTTGTGTTGGTATTAGTGTAAAATTTTATGTTTGTATATTGGATGATATTTCCTGTGGCATGTGATTTCATCTCAGTAATATGGATATAAAAATAAATATATCCCCTTATCTTTTATTGCAAACAGCTGAAAAACATAGCTTAAGTCCTATTAGCTCATAGAAATATATCTTCTTTTGTACGCAAATTTCACTTAAAGTTCCATATCAAATTGTTTGCATTGCCTGATAGTATACACAGTATGAGTCATCTGATCTCAGCTATATAAATAACAAATCATGAACATCAATTTAATTCAAGTGATTTGTAGGCCATGAAGCAGTATATAAATAGATTACTCTTTATGTATCTGTTAGACATTGCCTCCTAGTCCCATGAGTTTGTCTATCCCAAGCCAGCATGCATGGTAGGTCTTGTTGATTGGAGATTGCAGCAGGTTGTTTCAGCCTATTCTGAAACATTACTTGAATCTGTCGATAAGTCCCAAGATAATATATCTTATACATGCATGGTGGAACTTGCTGAGTGATTCAAAAATCTTGAATCTGTTAATTCCCATGATAATATGTCACCTTTTAAAGCTTGTGGTAAGATATCTTCCTGTGTATGTGTCCCTTAATTTCACAACATTTGAGAATCTGCAATTGACCTTGACTTACTCTTGAAGCTTGCTTGGTTAGGTTCCTCCATAAAAGCGCTCTCAAATATCGACTGGAAGGATCTCCAGAACTTTTCTTTAAAATCTCGACCAACGAATACATAGAGAATAGGGTTGATACAACTATTTATAACAGCCAGATTTTTACAGATTGGTATTGCGATCAGTACAACATACTTGAGATGATGGTTGCCACCATAATCCAAAGATAGTTCCAGGAAGAAGAATAAATGGAGGGGAAACCAGCAGACAAAGAATGCAATTATTACAGCGACAGCGATTTTAAAGGGCTTCTTAGATGTAATTATGCGCTTTCTTTGGATACGCAACAGAATGATTGCATAACATGCGATGATAACAGCTAAAGGAATGACAAAACTGAAGATAAATCTTGAATGGCCAGATTCTTGTCTATTACCATAACGGCATCTTTGTCATCAATGTTATAAGTGCATACAGTTCTCTTACCAATGACCTTTGTGTCAGAGAATACAAAATACGGCACACTGAAAATAATTGCTAGAATCCAAATTGCCAGGGCCACATAGGATGCCAGCCTCGGATTTCGGTGATTTTGGCACCAAACAGGGTAAATTATGGAAATGCAACGATCAATACTGATAGCGGTGATAAGGAAGATACTGGCATACAGATTGATGAAGAAAATAGCATCATTCATCCTACACATGAATCCACCGAAAATCCAGTGAAAATTTAGGGCAACGGTGACGATTCTGAATATGAGGACAAACATGAAGATGAAATCAGCTATGGCTAAATTGAGAAACCACACAATGTTAACGGTCCTTTTCATCTTGAAGACTGTGAAATAGATAACCAGTCCATTCCCTATTGTCCCGAGCAGAAAGGCCAAAGAGTGTCCGATCATGTAAATGATACGAAGAACGTATATCAGTCTTTCATCGTAGTCATCGTAATTTGGTGTAATAGGTATATTGTTGGTGGGGACAGAGCTGGTCACAGCTTCTCCTTGGGTGGCATCAGGAGTTGGATATGACAATGTGAAATTCATGATTCCCCCACAACAAAATCAGGATCAAGAAATGCTACAAAATGTAAATGAAGACAGAAAAGTTTAACAGTCAACCTAGCGACTTAGCCATGTAAAGCCTTTGCAAGCTCAGTTTTCCCCTTGTAGAAATAGTGATGACATCATCATGGTCTCCCTTTAAAAAATGTGTATTGATTAGAATAAAGTAAATGTTAGTAGGGGGTTCAACAGGAACAAATGTTGCTTATCAGGTTGCTTTAACTGATATTATTAACAGACTGAAGCTCCTCCTGTTCAGTAGGTATAAAAGTAACAGTGTTTCTATATATCCTGTGCCTGAATAGTGTTTGTAAACACTGTCGGATGGTCCCTTTTTGACAGCCAAAGCTTTCACTTTTGATACATTTAGACAGCAGCTCCTGGCTGTCATTTTGACAGCTGGGAATTGCCAACAATTGTGTGTGTTGAGGGGGGGTGTATGCTTCTATTTAAAATATAATATAATAATATTTACTTACATTATCTTTTTAGGTAAAACCTACACCCTTTTGGATCTATGATAACTTTGTCTTTTTGAAGACTACATTTACAGGCCCCTCTGCCATCTTACAGGCTTTTTGACTATTTATATCTGCTAGTCATTAGTATATTTCTCAATGGAAGTATAACATGTAACAGTAAAACAATAAATCAAACAACACGAGCAAGATAAAACGTAATATATATGACTAACTATATGACTTAAAGTGATACTAAAGTCTTCTTTTCTTTTTTTTATTAAAAAGAACAAACATGTTATAATTACCTGCTCTGTGCAGGGGTTTTGCACAGAGCAGCCCCTATCCCCCCCTTCTGGGGTCCCTCTTCGGTGCTCCTGGCCCCTCCCTCCTGCTGAGTGGCCCCACAGCATGGGGCACCCGAGCCGAGCCGCAGCTCTGTGTGTCCATTCAGACACAGAGCCGCAGCCCGGCCCGCCCCCACCCCCGCCCTGCCCCCTTTTTCTCCTTATTGGCTCACTGAGTTTGATTGACAGTAGTAGTGCCAATGGCGCCAATTGGAAGGGGAGTCCCGAACAGCCAAGTATCTTGTGCAACATTGCTGGATCTAGATGGACCTCAGGTAAGTATTAGGGGGGCTGAGGGTGGCTGCTGTACACAGTAGGTTTTTTATCTTAATGCATAGGATGCATTCGCATAAAAAAACTGCCTTTGCAACCACTTTAACTAAAAAAAAAAAAAAAAATAGAGCTCTAATGTCAGATTACAAATTGTCAAGATTGTCCTTCATAGGGGAAAAAAAACATGCTTATAATGATAAAAACCAATAAAACACAAACATATAATGTGATAACCAGCAACTCTACTGTGAGATACCAGCACAGAAAGTAGACATGTATAAAAACATGTGCTAGTAATAGTAATTAGACATGCAAGGTAATTGAAATTGAAACATAAACATACACATAAAGTCCAAAGAATTATCAAATAAATGCGAGTTCCCAATGGGTGATATAACAGAAAAACAAAGTTGAGCTCAAAGGCACTACACCACTCATGATTCCCACTCAAGGCATCATGCAGTCTACATATATCCCCGTGTGCAGCTGACCACCAGAGACACCGCCACTTTAAATGAAAAAAGTGCCTGCTTACCAGCCGGACCTCTTTTTACAAAATGCCAGTAACACTTTTGGCTTATACCCTACCAGGGCCTTTAAATGGTGTTCATTATAATCACGAATAATCATTATAATAAATGATTGTTAATAAAAAAATATAACTTGTATCATTATTATTTTGTGATAATTACTTTATAGATACATAGGATACTGTTGAAGGACTTATCAAGCAGAAAGCCCTTCAAATAAACCCTTTGTTGGTCTCTACATTAGTTCTGACCGTATGAGTAAAACGACTGTAATTCTGCTACCAAGCAGGCCCAATGTTGCAAAATTACAACGTTCGCCTAAAAACGTTCTACAATTACAAAAAATGTACCCACAAATTACAAAATTACATTTACAAAAAAAAAACAATTGATTTCTGCATTAGAGGCCTCCTACAACAATATCTAAAGGGTGATTTTTTTTTTTTTTGCAGTTTTCTTATATATTTGGGTCTTCTGAGGTTAAATGGTGTTCCTGCCGACTTTCTTTAGGCCATAGAAGGAATCATCCGACTGGAGTGTCCATGTAGTTTGAGCTCGAAAACAAGAAATGCTCCAAAGAGTATAAAATCCAATGACACTTTATTTAGGATAGTGAAATTACACTCATATTTCAATAGATTAAAAAGCACGTAATAGATCTCGCCGGCCGGCATAAAAACAAAAACCCGCTCTTCCAGGACTCATGGTATGCAATGAGTCGGATGATTCCTTCTATGGCCTAATGAGAGTCTGCAGAAACACATTTAACCACTTACGGACCGCCCGTCGTCATTATACAGCGGAACTTTGAAGTGCAATATCGTTGTTATGGCAGCAGCTAGCTACCATAACCCCGGTATCTACTTCTTCAGCAGGTGGTCCGCTTTCAGATAAAAGTGGTCTCTGTGGTAGATTCGCCGCAAGATCACTTTTATCGGTGGCGGGAGAGGGATCCTCCCGCCACTCTCTCTGGTGCCCACCACCGGCATACAATTGCAGGGCAGAAGTGACGTCAAAATGTCACTTCCGCCCAAAGCTCATAAAGGGACTTTTTTTTTTCAAACTACTTTTTAAAATTTTTTTTTAATTGCAAATGTGAGATCTGAGGTCTTTTTGACCCCAGATCTCATAATTAAGAGGTCCTGTCATGCTTTTTTTTTCTATTATAAGGGATGTTTACATTCCTTGTAATAGGAATAAAAGTGACACATTTTTTTTTTAAATAAAAAATAAAAAGTAAAATAAATAAGAAAAATAAAATAAAAATTTTAACGAGCCCCATCCCGCCGAGCTCGAGTGCAGAAGCGAACGCATACGTGAGTAGCAACCGCATATGAATACGGTGTTCAAACCACACATGTGAGGTACCACCACGATCGGTAGAGCAAGAGCAATAATTCTAGCACAACATGCAACCTGTAGAATTTTTTAAACGTTGCCTATGGAGATTTTTAAGGATAAACATTTGTCACCATTCCACGAGCGGGAGCAATTTTGAAGAGTGACATGTTGGGTATCAATTTACCCGGGGTAACATTTTTCACGGTATTAAAAAAAATTGGGCTAACTTTACTGTTGTCTTATTTTTTAATTCAATAAAAGTGTATTTTTTCCAAAAAAAGTGCGCTTGTAAGACCGCTGCGTAAATACGGTGTGACAGATAGTATTGACCGCCATTTTATTCTCTAGGGTGTTAGAAAAAAATGTATATATAATGTTTGGGGGTTCTAAGTAATTTTCTAGCAAAAAAAAATTATTTTAACTTGTAAACAACAAGTCTGAAAAATTGGCCCGGTCTTAAAGTGGTTAAAGGCCCTGGCAGGGTAATTAGCCAAAAGTGTTACTGGCCTTTTGTAAAAAGAGGTCCAGTACAGCTAGTAAGCAGGCACTTTTTTCATTTAAAGTGGCGGTGTCTCTGGTGGTCAGCTGCGCACGGGGATATATGTAGACTGCATAATGTAATAGAATATATAAACAACTCACTCCATCTTAGATTCTCTTCCATTTTGCATAAAGTAGAAGTGAACATTTGTGTGTGTGTGAGTTTTGCCATAATCAGCTTAAAAGTTTGCATAGAACCACACCCTATGAGATACTGTGGTTAAGCCAAATCTGTGTCAGCAAGTCAGCTCTTTCTTGTTATCTAGTCAAGCAGCCTAAGTCTTGATAAGAAAGTACTGAGTGTAAAGTTTGAATAACCCTTAGACATGTATTTTTACTGGTATATATACTACTGTTGTATTCAATAAAGACAAAGATCTTATGAACACACTCCAGCTTGTTTCCTGTGTCTCACGTGGTCTCTCTCGGATCCAAGGATCCCGGTGGTCTGCCTGAATTAACCAAGGATGGTCGTACAGAACCAGATTTCCTTTCACGCGATACCTTGAGTGGGAATCATGAGTGGTGTAGCGTCTTCAAGCTCAACTTTGTTTTTCTGTTATATCACCCATTGGGAACTCACATTTATTTGATAATTCTTTGGACTTTATGTGTATGTTTATGTTGCAATTTCAATTATCTAGCATGTCTAATTACTAATACTAGCGTGACTCTGTTTTTACACATGTCAAGATTATCTGTCTTTTACCTAATAAATGGTTTATGTAATTATTACCTAAAAATGGTTTATACTTCACTGCATGGTCCTAAAATACTATAAAAGTGGAATTATAATCTGTATTTTTACCTAAGTATAACATTTACCACACTTATCTCGTTACAGTCACAAACATAAAAAGATGTAGAAATATTTTCAAGTGTATTTGTACTAGTGTGTGTATATATTTGTGATGTTACTTACTTGGATTTGCAGCTGTTGAGGTTTATTCCCAAATCTAGGCTCTGCTAATGAGCTTTGCTGATGTTGTGGAGTCATATATACACATGCTAAGTTGCAAAAACACTTACCAGATGTTACTTAGCAATACAAGGAATTTTACAATAACGTAACTTCCTCTTTCAAAGATGTTCCTAATGAAATTGTATATATAGCCCAAACTCTTTTTTCTTCTTTTTGATAGAGTAGGAAAGGCTTAAAAGCCCTATCAGCTTATTGGGGAGATTCCCATTCACTTCCTGTGTGGGAAAGGAGAGGAAATGTGAGGGTAATTCCCAACTTCATTTGGGTATACACCAGTAGAAGCCTGTTCAAAATTCTTCATTTTAAAGTGGTGCTCCACCCAAAAGTGGAAGCTCCGCTTGTTCGCACCCTCCCCCTCCTCTGCAATGTTTGCGGCCATCTACAGAATTTCTGGCCCCTGCTGCTTCCCCCCCCCGCTACCTTATGGGAGCCACATAGGTCCTAGAAGACAGCGGGACCATTCACAAAAGCGCAGCGCACCTCGCACATGCACAGTAGGAAACAGGCTTCTGTTTCTGTTTCCATCAGTAAGGATCCGACACCTGCACCCGAAGCCAATAGTTGAATCAGCTTTGGGTGCCGACATTGTGGGATACCTGGACAGGTAAGTGTTCTTATAAAAAGTCAGCAGCTACAGTATTTGTAACTGCTGACTTTTATTTTATTTTTTAATACAGGCTGGAACTCTGCTTTAAGGACATTCATTCAATTTTCTAATGCATTGGTGTTCAGTGGTAAAATAAAATTCTTTGCATTAGTGGTCAGTGGTAAAATATAATACTTTGTATTGGTGTTCTGTATTATAACAACGTTCTTTGCATCGGTGGTCATTAGTAAAATCAAATTATGTGCATTAGTGTTCCTTGCAATGGTGCAAAAATATTTTTTTTATCTTTCTTCCTTATTTATTTTACTTTGTATTTTTTATTTTTACACTGTTCATTGCAATGGTGGTCAGTGATAAAATAAAATACTTTGTATTGATGGTCAGTGGTATAATATTCTTTTTATTGGTGGTCAATAGGAACACAGATCTTTGTCTTCCTCCAGTCAGAGCAACCCCCACACAGTTAGCAAGCATCCGCCAGGGACACATTTAATCCTTTGATCGCCCCTGATGTTAACCCCTTCCCTGCCAGTGTCATTAGTACAGTAATGCCCCGTACACACGGTCAGATTTTCCGACGGAAAATGTGTGATAGGACCTTGTTGTCGGAAATTCCGACCGTGTGTAGGCTCCATCACACATTTTCCATCGGAATTTCCGACACACAAAGTTTGAGAGCTTGCTATAAAATTTTCCGACAACAAAATCCGTTGTCGGAAATTCCGATCGTGTGTACACAAATCAGACGCACAAAGTGCCACGCATGCTCAGAACAAATTAAGAGACAAAAGCTATTGGCTACTGCCCCGTTTATAGTCCCAACGTACGTGTTTTAAGTCACCGCGTTCAGAACGATCGGATTTTCCGACAACTTTGTGTGACCGTGTGTATGCAAGACAAGTTTGAGCCAACATCCGTCTGAAAAAAATAATGGATTTTGTTGTCGGAATGTCCGATCAATGTCCGACCGTGTGTACGGGGCATAACAGTGCATATACTTTTAGCACTGATCACTGTAATAATGTCCCTGGTCCCCAAAAAAGTGTCAAAATTGTCAGTTAAGTGTTCGATTTGTCCGCCACAATGTTGCAGTCCCACTAAAAATCACTGATCACCACCATTACTAGTAAAAATAAAGAAATAAATGAATAAAAATGCCATAAAACGATCTCATAGTTTATAGATGCAGTAACTTTTGCACAAATTAATCAATATACGCTTATTGGGATCTTGGGATATGTAGCAAAATACATATTGGTCTAAATTGATGAATAAATTAGATTTTTTACATTTTTTTATTGGATATGTTCCATAGCAGAAAGTAAAAAAAAAATGTTTAATTGTCTGTATTTTTTGTTTATAGAGCAAAAAATAAAAACCTCAGAGACCCCTGCTGTACTTATTATGAGGGGTTCTCACCATCCCTGTGCTGTGCTCATTATGAAGGGCTCCCACCATCCCTGTGCTGTGCTGACTTCCTCCTGGGGCTGTACCCCTGCTCGGAGAAGTCAGCACAGCACAGGGATGGTGGGAGCCCCTCATAATGAGCACAGCAGGGTACAAATCCAGGAAGTCAGCACATCACAGGGATGGTGGGAGCCCCTCATAATGAGCACAGCAGGGTTACAGCCCCAGGAAGTCAGCACAGCACAGGGATGGTGGGAGCCCCTCATAATGAGCACAGGACAGGGATGGTGGGAGCCCCTCAGAATGAGCACAGCAGGGGTACAGCCCCAGGAGGAACTTCCCTCCATGTGCTGTGCTGACTTCCTCCTGGGGCTGTACCCCTGCTGTGCTCATTCTGAGGGGCTCCCACCATCCCTGTGCTGTGCTGACTTCCTGGGCTAATAAACTTCATCATACCGAATAATCATAATTAACGAACATTCTTATTTTGTCCAATTCTGAATCTCCCATCGACTACCAGTACCAGTCTCCCACCCCCATATTAAAAAAGGTCATTTTCCCAACCCTCACTCAGCAGCAGAAGAAAACCTCTGATTAGTCAACAAAACACCAGTCACGTTTCCGTTGTAACGGAATTTGGATTCGAAATTCGTAAATTTTATATTTCGTACAAAATTCGGAAGCATAGCAATTCGTATTTCGGATCCTCCCGAATGTACGAATTTATGGAAATTCATACGAATTTTTGATTCATACGAAACAAAACGCACATGTCTAACAGAGTCCTGACCTCAATCCAATAGAACTCCTTTGGGATGAATTAGAGTGCAGACTGTGAGCCAGGCCTTCTCATCTAACATCAGTACCTCACAATGCACTTCTGGAAGAATGGTCAAACATTCCCATAGACACACTCCTAAACCTTGTGGACAGCCTTCCCAGAGGAGTTGAAGCTGTTATAGCTGCAAAGGGTGGGCCAACTCAATATTGAACCATACGGACTAAGACTTGGATGCCATTAACTTTCACATGTGTGTAAAGGCAGGTGTCCCTAAACTTTGGTAACATAGTGTGTATACATATATAGATATATCTATATATAGATATATATATAGATAGATAGATAGAGAGGTAGATAGATAGATAGATAGATAGATAGATAGATAGATAGATAGATAGATAGATAGATAGATAGATAGATAGATAGATAGATAGATAGATAGATAGATAGATAGATAGATAGATAGATAGATAGATAGATAGATAGATAGATAGATAGATAGATAGATAGATTTTTTTTTTTTTTTTTAGTATATGAAATATAACAGGTAACAAGGACACCATGCTAACATGAAGTTTCCTAACTGCTCCAGTTACAGTAAGTTGAGGTTATTTAGAAGTTAATTATGCAACCGTGGTTATAACAAAGTAATAAAATGCTGAAATAATGTTGCAATTCCTAAAAAGGAAACGTTGTTTTGACAACAACCTTGGTGTAGTATACAGTTTATGATTGGTACACAAGCAACTTTTTGTAATCCATGCTGCTAATAATGATGTTTATATTTCAATATAAAGCCAGCTATGAGTTTCTAACATTTACTTTCGTATGACCATGACACAACTTTCTGTGTACAGAATTCGAACTTCCTCATCTTCTAATACAGGGGTCATCAACCCCCGGGCCGCGGCCCACTGCCGGGCCATGGCCTGTTTGCAGCCAGGCTGCGAAGGCTGCACTGTTTGATGAGCGGTGGCATCAGAGCGAGCAGGGAGATGACATCATCTCTCATTGTCCACCCGCATCACCGCTGTTCAGTGCTCACAGCGGGCCCGCTATACTGAGGTGAGCGAGCAGAGAGATGAGATCATCTCTCACCGCCCGCCTGCATTACTGACACAGCGCAGCAGAACACCAATGCACTGCTGGAGGTGAGGCATCATCTCTCACTACCCACGCCCCGCGCCCTCCCCCCCATTACCACTGTTCTCCCTCACTACCCACTACTCCAGGCTTGCCTCTGAACTAATGCGCACACCTGTGCTGCCACCACTGCAGTGACAATCTTCCTGGGGTGGCAGGCGACGTGGCAAATGACAAGCTGCATCTGATGGCAGATCACGTGGCAAGTGACAATCCAAATCTGGTGGCAGGTGACATGGCAAGGGACAAAATGCATCTGGTGGCAGGTGACGTGGCAAGTGACAATCCACATCTGGTGGCAGGCAACGGGGCAAGGGACAAAATGCATCTGGTGACAAGTGACGTGGCAAGTGACAAGCTGCATATGAAGGCAGGTGACATGGCAAGTGACAATCTGCATCTGGTAGCAGGTGACGTGGCAAGGGACAGAATGCATCTGAAGGCAGGTGACGTGGCAAGTGACACTCTGGCACATTCTGCATTATGGTGAGTTGAACTATTTCATTATATATTACAATGTAATAATAGAAATAATGCGCTTCAATCATCCTGACACCATATCAATGATTGTGACGGGATGATTGAAGCGCCAACACCAGCCATTGCCCCGATAAATTGCCAGTGAAAAGCCGCATACCCCCCCACACGGCCCTTGGCACAATTTTCTTCAACAGCGCCTGTCCCCGGTGCCAAAAAGGTTGGGGACCACTGTTCTAATAGACTATACAGAGGCTTCACAGATCTAGCTAAGTTTCAGTTATCCCCTGCATTTTGGCTTGATACTAAAGAACAAACAGAGAAGCTGGAGCTGATGCTTGATATGTATGATCTATTTTGTAACATTTACAAAGTATATTGTATGTGTGCATCTACAAAGAACTCAGAAGAAAATCACCCCTAGGATTTTTTAAGAGATACACATATAACATAAAAAAAGTCGATCAATGTAAAAATGGTTTAAAAACAAAAAAATGCACCAGAAGCAAAGCAAAGGGGGTTATTTACGAAAGGAAAATCCACTTTGCACTGCAAATGCTCTTAAAAGTGCACTATAAGTGCACTTGGAAGTAAAGTCGATGTAGATCCAAGGGGAACATGCAAGGAAAATAAAAGACAGCATTTTAGCTTGCACATGAATGGATGATAAAATCAAGAGAGCTTCCGCTCATTTCAGATCTACCCCTTAGATTTAGAGCGACTGCACTTCCAAGTGCACTTCCAGTGCAAAGTAGATTTGCCTTTCGTAAATAACCCCCATAGTGTGTTACAACTTCTTCTTCTCAATACATAGTCACACATTTATTCAAACACTATTCAGTAAACCGCATATAAATCAATAAAAGAAGTCGAAGAACATCATAATTTCAACACGTTTTCTAAAACATAGTTCACTTCATCACAAGTTTGATGTTGCTGAAGGGATGTCTATAATTAAATCCCAAATTACTCCAATCCATTTTTATTCTCATGTTTTCTATAAAATGATCGACCTTAACATGTTATATGTACATTTGTTGTATGGCCTTCTAAAAAATTCCAGGGGACTTAAGTGAGTGTTTTTGTATTGTATTTGTGCATTTATATACAAAAAAAAAGATTGGGAGCCCTTAATTGTGGACAATGTTAGTCCAGTACCTCATCCTGAAAAATTCATAAACACAAACCCTAACTGAAGGACTATAGCGGTACCAAGGAGTAAAAATGTATCAAAAAAGTTTATTATACAGAATAAATATGTTGAAAAAACAGGTCAATTTATGGCCTTCTAAAAAATTCTAGTGGACTTCTTTGTAAGTGTTTTTTTTTTTTTTTTTGGATGGGGGCATCTTGGCCTTTGTGGTAAACCCTTTATTATATATGATTGTATTTGTGCATTTATAAAACTTCCTTCTCTAGAAGTCAGGTAAGCAAATAAAAGCTCTCAGAAGCACCAAAAGGTTTTGTATATTTTTTTATTTATTTATAATAGTCTTTTACAAGATATAAAGAAATACACACAATTATATACAGAAGTGTATCCCTTTGATAAGATAAAGATACAATGTAAGTAAAATGTAATTATGTTTAATTCAAACCCAAACTTGTTAAACCCAAACGAATGCTCATGGCTTTGGCTTTTCTTGTATTTACTCTCCTATAATAAGAATCTATTATCTCTATGAGTCACTTGTGCTCTAATATGATCTGAAATACATTTGTTTGCGGATGGGTTTTCATCAGCAATGTATTGGCCAATTTTGTGAATCATATAATTCTAGTCTTTTTGGAGGTAGCATTCAAGCTCCACTAAATTTGTTAAAATCAACAAATAGTCTCAGTTAATCAATTTTACAGTCAGGAGTGTGGGGACAGGAATTATTGGACACTATTGTCCTGCTTTAATAGGGATGGAGCGATGCATGCAGCTTTTTTTCCTCCAATTTTTCAAATAAATGAATAATGTAGTAATACAATCTTATATTGTACATTTGCGACTAATGCCATTTGTGATGTCAGCAGTTACTGCTTCTCGCATTCTTACCTCTGACATATTTCAATAGTTGCCACTGCACACATATCCGATGGGCCTGATATCAAGGCATGAAGTATATATAATCCAAAAGATAAAGCAGCACTCATAGGGCTTAAAAGGTGAACAACACACAGGGGTTGATTTACTAAAACTAGAGAGTGAAAAATCTGATGCATCTGTGCTAGACATGTGTGCCTTCAATAAATGTATTTTGTTCCGTTCTGTATTAGCCGGTAATTTGTATTTTGTAATTCCTGTCCGAAATTCAATTTGGATTCGTATGAAATACGAATTTTCGTTAGGTTTGTTAACTTTTCGTAACAATTACGAAAGTTCATTATGATGAATTTATCATTATGAGGGGCTCCCACCATCCCTGTGCTGTGCTCATTATGAGGGGCTCCCACCATCCCTGTGCTGTGCTGACTTCCTGGGTTTTTAACTTCATTATAACGAATAATCGTAATTAACGGACATTCTTATTTTGTCCAATTCTGAATCTCCCATCGACTACCAGTACCAGTCTCCCACCCCCATATCAAAAAAGGTCATTTTCCCAACCCTCACTCAACAGCAGAAGAAAACCTCTGATTGGTCAACAAAACACCAGTCATGTTTCAGTTCTAACGGAATTTGGATCCGAAATTGGTAAACGAAATTTTGTATTTCGTACAAAATTCGGAAGCATAGCGATTCATATTTCGGATCCTCCCGAATGTACGAATTTACAGAAATTCGTACAAATTTTCGAATCGTACAAAACTAATCGCACATGTCTAACCTGTGCATGGTAGGTATCAGCTTTTAACTTCAGCTTGTACAATTAAGCTTTGACACTAAAACCTAGAAGCTGATTGGTTTCTATGCAGAGCAGCACGTTTTTGCATTTTCCAGTTTTAGTAAATCAACCCCAAAGAAGTTAAGTTTTGTTTCGATGATTCAACAAGGCACAAGCTCCTGAGGAAGACGAGCTTGTGCCTCATCAAAACATCAAAATGAAAATTCATTACTGTGTATTCACCTTTTAAGCCCTGTGAGTAGACAACTTTTTTGGCTGATAAGTACCTCTTATATGAACCTCTTCTGTATCATCATTCTCATTATTCCTTTTATTTTTATTTTTTTCAAATTATCTTCACAGGAAATGTCATGATAATGCCAACATTGGTACAATGGATGGAAAAGAGTCAATCGGCTTTAAGTCAGGGTGGGAGCCAGGTTTTCAGATGCCATGGACCCATCAGAAGCTTCTACCACTACTGTAATAGAATGTATAAACAACTGACTCCATCTTAGATTCTCTTCCATTTTACATAAAAGTAGAAGTGAACTTTTTGTGTGTGTTGTTGTGTGAGTTTTGCCATAATTAGCTTAAAAGTTTGCATAGAACCGCACCATATGAGATATTGTGGTTAAGTCGAATTTGTATCAGCAAGTCATCAGCTATTTCTTGTTATCTAGTCAAGCAGCCTAACTCTTGATAAGAAAGTACTGAGTGTAAAGTTTGAGTAACCCTTAGACATGTATTTTTACTGGTATATATTCTACTGTTGTATTCAATAAAGTCAGAGATCTTATGAACACACACTCAAGCCTGTTTCCTGTGTCTCATTTGGTCTCTCACGGATCCAAGGGTCCTGGTGGTCTGCCTGCATAAGCCAGGTGGTCGTCAAGGTGATGCACATTAGGAAATAGAGAACATTATTTAGTGAATATCATTGATGACTATGGAATATGGCTATGGCAAATCCAAAAGCATTCAAGTCCTTGCCATTCAGTAGTTGTTTCATTAGTTTTGTCCTAACGTGGTACTGATTAGTATTCCAATTAGTAAACCCAGGATCTCCTTTAAATAAATGTAAATTGCTGTGTTCATTTAATGATATTTTCTGTTCGATGTGATCCAACCCTGGTAACTCTAATAAAAACAAGTATATTTCCTTACCTCTAATTGTATACAAATTATTGAAAAAAATAGCTTAGGTTCTATCAGCTTATATACTATATAATATATCTCATTTTGCAAGTGTCCTTTCATTTTACAACAGCTGAGAATCTGCAGTTGACCTTGACTTACTCCTGGAGCTTGCTTGGATTGGTTCCTCCATGAAAGCGCTCTCAAATATCGACTGGAAGGATCTCCAGAACTTTTCTTTGAAATCCCGACCAACGAATACATAGAGAATAGGGTTGATACAGCTATTTATAACAGCCAGATTTTTACAGAGTGGTATTGCGATCAGTACAACATACTTGAGATGACGTTTGCCACCATAATCCAAAGATAGTTCCAGGAAGAAGAATAAATGGAGGGGAAACCAGCACACAAAAAATGCAATGATTACGGCTACAGCAATTTTGAACGGCTTGCTAGATGTGGTCATGCGCTTTCTTCGAATACGCAACAGAATGATTGCATAACATGAGATGATAACAACTAAAGGAATGACAAAACTGAAGATGAATCTTGAAATGGCCAGACTAATATCTATTGCCTTTGCAACTTCTTCGTCTTCAATGTTATAAGTGCAGACAGTTCTCTTGCCAACGACCTTTGTGTCTAGGTATATGAAATACGGCACACTGAAAATGATTGCTAGAAACCAAATTGCCAGGGCCACATATGATGCCAGCCTTGGAGTTCGGTGATTTTGGCACCAAACAGGGTATATGACAGAGATGCAACGGTCAATGCTGATAGCGGTGATCAGGAAGATACTGGCATAAAGATTGATGAAGAAAATCGCATTGTTCATCTTACACATGAATCCACCAAAAACCCAATTAAAATGTATGGCTACGGTGACAATTCTGAAGATGAGGACAAACATAAAGATGAAGTCAGCTATGGCTAAATTGAGAAACCACACAATGTTAACGGTCCTTTTCATCTTGAAGACTGTGAAATAGATGACCAGTCCATTTCCTATTGTCCCGAGCACAAAAGCCAAAGAGTGTCCGATTATGTAGATGATACGGAGAGCATATCTCAGTCTTTCATCATAGTCATTATAGGTTGGCATAATGGATATATTGTTGGTGACAGAGCTGCTCACAGCTTCTCCTTGAGTGACATCAGCAGTTGGATATGACACAGTGAAATCCATCTTTCTCCCAAAACACAGTTGGGAGCAAGAAATGCTAGAAAATGTAAATGAAAAAAGAAGTTTAATAATCAATCTAGCAATCTAGCGTTGTAGAGTTATATAAAACATGAAATAGGCATTAGACTAAACTTAAATTCTGCTGTGCTGTGTGCATAGTGAAAAGGCACTGACTGCAAAATTTGGGTTCATTAAACAAAACATTAATAAAAGTTGAATTCCCGGCAAAAAAACTTTCAGTCAAATATATTCCTCAATAGCTATAATTGATAAACAATCCATTTTGTGTGCATTAAGTAGACATGTGCAATTCGGTTCATTCTGAATTAGTTTTTTGGCAAAATTCGGCATATTCATTAATTCTGAAAAATCCAAATGAACAAAAGACCACTTAACCATTTTTTTCCAAAAATTTTTTTTAATAAAAACGAAAATTCAAAATTGGAAAATCCGAAAAAATGAAAATGAAAAAATACGAAAGTCAGAAAGAATGAGAATCCAAAAATTTGGATAAATGAAAATCTGAAAATTCTAAAATCAGAAAATCAGAAAATAAGAATGAAAATCCGAAAATTCAAAAGAATATATGAAAATAAGACAGAAAATCAGAAATTTCGAAAACCCGAAAGAACAAAAAACATTCGGATAATTTCTATTATAATTTAAAAATTGTGTTTATTAATCATTACTATAGTTTTTTTAATAATAATTATTTATTAATAATAAATAACAATAATAAAAACTATAATAATAGTTATACCTATTAAATTACAAGTATTGGAATTTCCTTTCAAATTTGTCTGTTAGTGAATGTAACGAATACGAATTTATCCGAAGTTACGAATTATCCTGCATTTGTTTTTTTGGATCATTTATAACTTTGGATAAATCCGTATTCGTTACATTCACTAATAGCCTGTTCACTAACAGCCTGCTAGTGAACGAAACGAATAAGAATTTATCCAAAGTCACAAATTTATTTGAAATAACAAGTATCGATCATAACGAATGATCCAAAAACATAAAAAAAATACGAACAAAACGAAAACGAAAAAAAAAAAACACATTCGGCAGTGAACATGTTCGGCATTAAGTGCTTTTACAAGCCCAGTTATTATTACCTTGTAACAGTAGTGATGACATCATCACTTTGCTATACATGGCCTGTGCAGGGAGCAAAGCTGTGGGAGGGACCCACCAGGCCCCACCCACTACCGTCTGTCTGCAGAAAGCAGGAGGGGCGGAGCCAAGACCAGTCCCCCTGCACAAAGACAGAGAGCAGCAATGATTGGTCTTTATTATAGGAAAATTCTGCAAAGTTTTGCACTGGTTTATTGCACAGATATGGAAAAAAAATGCAAAGCATACTACGAATCAAGTAAGAATACACATTGTTCCTGTATTTAGACAATCTTTTCATATCCCAAAATTCAACTTAAAAGACCTAATCATTTTAAATGCTAACTAAAGCCATTGTTTTTTTTTTGTTTTTTTTAATAGCATGGAGAAGAGTTAAAATAGAACTAAAGGCAAAACCTTTTTTTCATTTAGGTTTTTTTTTTCTGCATCTCTGTCCCATTAGAGAGATTTCCCTTGCACTTCCTGTTCCATAGACAAAACTAGAAGTGAAAGGAAATCCCTCCAAAGTGAGGGAATTGCTGGTTGTCACTATTAGGCCTCATGTACACTGCTGCTGGTAAACGGACGTTTAGGAGCAGTTGGGCATTTTTTTTCAACTGCTCCTGAACTCTCCTCTATGTTATCTTATCAGTACATATACACAGGGTCGTTTACAGTCGTTTCCAGGCAGTTGAGTTTAGAGGCTTTTTTTAGAACGCAAAAAAATGCTTTCAGAAGCTGAGGTTAGAGGCATTTCAAGCGCCAAATGCTTCTAAACGTGGTAACTCGCATTTAGCCATGTTTTATTTACAGGCGTTTTTAATTTTTGGCTATTTTAAAAAAAAAAAAAAAATATATATATATATATATATATATATATATATATATATATATATATATATATATATATATTTTTTTTTTTTTTTTAACGCAAACGCGGCAAAACATGGCAAAACACCGCTAAACGCGACGCCAGACACATGGATTCAAACAGGGTTTTTTTTTTTGTTTTTTTTTAGAAGCACAGAATTAGAGCCAGAGGCTTTAATAGTCTTCAAAAAAGGGTGGGCTTGGGATGCAGTGCTCTGTGGCACCCCCCCAACCCCCCAAAAAAGAAAATATACCACCAGCCGCCACTGTGCAATATGTCAATGAAAATACGATACTTGTTTATTAGATCGTACCACCAATTTAAACCACTTAATTAACAGCAATAAAACGCAGTGTAAATAATAACCCAAATTGGGCAAAGATTCTTAGTCAATAATATATTTCTCAACTAAAATATAATGCAAAAATATGAAAAGAATAATTCAAGCAAGCTAAACGAAATAAAATGGAAGATATATTTAACATAGTATATTATATGTCATATACATTGTATGAAATATGAAATGTAATATTATTTAATTTTGTAATTGGTAACTTGTTATATATGTAGATGGTAATATGATATTTACAGTATCTCACAAAAGTGAATACACCCCATTTTTGTAAATATTTTATTATATCTTTTCATGTGACAACACTGAAGAAATGACACTTTGCTACAATGCAAAGTAGTGAGTGTACAGCTTGTATAACAGTGTAAATTTGCTGTCCCCTCAAAATAACTCAACACACAGCCATTAATGTCTAAACTGCTGGCAACAAAAGTGAGTACACACCTAAGTCCAAATTGGGCCCAAAGTTTCAATATTTTGTGTGGCCACCATTATTTTCCAGCACTGCCTTAAGCCTCTTGGTCATGAAGTTCACCAGAGCTTCACAGGTTGCCACTGAAGTCCTCTTCCACTCCTCCGTGACAACATCATGGAGCTGGTGGATGTTAGAGACCTTGCACTCCTCCACCTTCCATTTGAGGATGCCTCACAGATGCTTAATAGGGTTTAGGTCTGGAGACATGCTTGACCAGTCCATCACCTTTACCCTCTAGCAAGGCAGTGGTCGTCTTGGAGGTGTGTTTGGAGTCATTATCATGTTGGAATACTACCCTGTGACCCAGTCTCCAAAGGGAGGAGGTCATGCTCTGCTTCAGTATGTCACACTACATGTTGGCATTCATGGTTCCCTCAATAAACTGTAGCTCCCCAGTGCCGGCAGCACTCATGCAGCCCCAGACCACTAAACTCCCACCACCATGCTTGACTGTAGACAAGACACACTTGTCTTTGTACTCCTCACCTGGTTGCCGCCACACACGCTTGACACCATCTGAACCAAATACGTTTATCTTGGTCTCATCAGACCACAGAACATGGTTCCAGTAATCCATGTCCTTAGTCTGCTTGTCTTCAGCAAACTGTTTGCGGTCTTTCTTGTGCATCATCTTTAGAAGAGGCTTCCTTCTGGGACGACAGACATGCAGACCAATTTGATACAGTGTGCAGCGTATGGTCTGAGCACTGACAGGCTGCACTCAACTTCTTTGGTCCACCATGGCAAGGCCTGTTCTGAGTGGTACCTGTCCTGTTAAACCACTGTATGGTCTTGGCCACACTGCTGCAGCTCAGTTTCAGGGTCTTGGCAATCTTCTTATAGACTAGGCCATCTTTATGTAGAGCAACAATTCTTTCTTTTCAGATCCTGAGAGAGTTCTTTGCCATGAGGTGCCATGTTGAACTTCCAGTGACCAGTATGAGAGAATGATGGCGATAACACCAAATTTAACACACCTGCTCCCCATTCATACCTGAGACCTTGTAACACTAACGAGTCAAATGACACCGGGGAGGGAAAATGGCTAATTGGGCCCAATTTGGACATGTTCACTTAGGGGTGTACTCACTTTTGTTGCCAGCAATTTAGACATTAATGGCTGTGTGTTGAGTTATTTTGAGGGGACAGCAAATTTACACTGTTATACAAGCTGTACACTCACTACTTTACATTGCAGCAAAGTGTCATTTCTTCAGTGTTGTCACATGAAAAGATATAATAAAATCTTTACAAAAATGTGAGGGGTGTACTCACGTTTGCGAGATACTGTAAATATGATATTACCATCTACATGTATTCTCTTTAAATTTGGTATTTAAATATGCATTTATGGGTCATTAATGGTATCTTTAAACTAATATAAGTTACCAATGACATCAAATATTTACAAAAATGTGAGGGGTGTACTCACTTATGTGAGATACTGTACTTACTAGCAATGAAACCCAGTGGTAATAATAAACCAAACTAGGTAAAGATTCTTAGTCAAAAATGTATTTTTCAATGGAAATAAAATGTGTATTAATATAACAATAAGTCAAACAGGCCAAACAAAATAAATTGTTAACTATATGACATATATGATATTAAATACAGTATAAACATAAAAACACTAAAGGCAATCAAAAATTGCCAAGACTGTCTTCCTCTTTATTTATTAAATTTATTATACTTATTTAATTAATTTTGTTATGTATTTAATTTAATTATTTATTATACTTCCCTGTCTGGTCTTATAATATTATAAAAAGTGGAGTTGTATAATGAATTTATTACCTTAGTGTAGAATGTATACAGTCAGCTCTTCAAAGGCACGGATATAAAATAATATAACTTTCTAACCCCAGTTAGAAAACCTCCCTGTCTCACTTGGTTACATTTTCAATGACATGGATGCATAGGTTTGCTTTCATAACACTATTGATAGGTTAGTTTGCCGCATCATGGAACTTTAATTCTTAATATATAACTGTGGCTACTGCCTATTTCGATTATGTATAAACTCATAATGTAAGCTTAAAGATATCTACATGTAAGCAATTACTCTGTCTCTCTTTTGGACCAGCTCATAAAACAAAACAGACTGGATTCACTAAAGACAATTAGGCAGTTCATATCACAAGGGAAGTTATTCTTTGCAAGGATATTTTCTCCAGAGCCTAGCAAATGATGTGGGGAAATGTAACTTTGCAAAAAATACCCAATCAAATTCAAGGAATAAAAAAATAAAAGCAATATCTGTGCTTGCACATGATTGAATGACGAAAGTTAGCAAGCATCACCACATTCCATGTCTGGGTAAAATTCCCTTGCAAAGTGCAACTTCCATTGCAAAGAGAACTGCCCGTTTGCTGTTAGTAAATCAACATCAGTTTTTGTATCATTTGTTTCTTTCCTTCTGTATGTTTTTTTTTTTGTTTTTTTATAAATGTAATAAAATATGAAAGGATGTACAATGTTACTTACTTGGATTTTGTAGCTGTTGATGTTTTCCCAAATCTTTGCTTTTCTTATGGACCTTGCTGGTGATGTTGAGACATATATTTATACACATGCTGAGTTGCAATAATACTTCCTATGTTACTGCGCAATACAGGGAAGTTTACAGTAAGGTAACATCCTTTTTCAAAGATTCTCCTTAACCACTTCAGCCCCGGAAGGATTTACCCCCTTACTGACTAGAGCATTTTTTTTGTGATACGGCACTGTGTCAATTTAGCTGACAATTGCGCAGTCGTGCAAAGCTGTACCCAAACAAAATTGACGTCTTTTTTTTCCTACAAATAGAGCTTTCTTTTGGTGGTATTTGATCACCTCTGCGGCTTTTATTTTTTGCGCTATAAACAAAAAAAGACAGACAATTTTGAAAAAAAAAGCAATATTTTTTAACTTTTTTGCTATAATAAATATCCCCAAAAAATAGAAAAAAACAAATTTCTTCATCAGTTTAGGCCGATATGTATTCTTCTACATATTTTTGGTAAAAAAAAATACAATAAGTGTATATTGATTGGTTTGCGCAAAAGTTATAGCCTCTACAAAATAGGGGATGGATTTATGGCATTTTTATTATTTTTTTTTTACTTGTAATGGCGGAGATCTGCGATTTTTATCGGGACTGCAACATTATGGTGGACACATCGGACACTTTTGACACTATTTTGGGACCGCTGACATTCATACAGGGATCAGAGCTACAAATAGCCACGGATTATACTGTATAAATGACACTGGCAGGGAAGGAGTTAAACACTAGGGGGCGATCAAGGGGTTAAGTGTGTTCCCTGGATGTGTTCTAACTGTAGGGGGATGGGCTCACTACAACCTGACAGAGATCACTGCTCCCGATGACAGGGAGCAGTAGATCTCTGTCATGTTGCTAGGCAGAACAGGGAAATGACTTGTTTACATAGCTATCTCCCCGTTCTGCCTCTCCTTGCCGCAAACATGGGCTGCCAGTGAACATAAAGTTCGCTGGACCCGCGGGCGCGGCGACATGCGCACACCTGCTAGGCAGCAAATTCAAAGGGACGTAAGGGTGCGCCCCTTTGCCTGCCCGTGCCATTCTGCAATGTAAATGCGGTGGTCAGCAAGTGGTTAAAGTGGTTGTAAAGCCAGAAGGTTTTTTTTTAAGGCAAAAAAAAAACCTTCCACCAGTTGTTTCATCCACCCACCCTCCCTAAAAACATACCTGAGTCCTGTATTGATCCAGAGCTCTGCCCATCTACAGCAGTACTGGTTCTCGCTGCCCTCTCACAGGCTCCGAGACAGCAGTGGGAGCCATTGACTCCCGCTGCTGTCTATCAAATGCTGTAAGGAGAGAGCAGGGGCAGGGCCAGGGCTGGACTGGGACAATAATTTGTCCCTGGAATTCATCCTAACCGGCCCACTTTAATTTTGCAAACATGCACAAAAACAGTATCCTGCTGCCTAGGGCGCCTGGCCACTGGTTTGCCTACTCCCTTCTCTGCAGCAAGCAACTAAGTCTCAGCATCAGCAGGCAGCCGCCGCTCCTTTCATACATAGTGTCAGAGGCACAGCAGTGGTGGAGGACTGTGTCTGTGTCCCGACTCCCTCAGCAAGCAAACATTCATTGATGGGCACTGGTAGGCTGCATTTGATGGGCGCTGGTGAGGCTACATTTGATGGGCGCTGGTGAGGCTGCATTTGATGGGCGCTGGTGAGGCTACATTTGATGGGCGCTGGTGAGGCTACATTTGATGGGCGCTGGTGAGGCTACATTTGATGGGCGCTGGTGAGGCTACATTTGATGGGCCCTGGTGAGGCTATATTTGATGGGCGCTGGTGAGGCTGCATTTGATGGGCGCTGGTGAGGCTACAGTTGATGGGCGCTGGTGAGGCTACATTTGATGGGCCCTGGTGAGGCTATATTTGATGGGCGCTGGTGAGGCTGCATTTGATGGGCGTTGGTGTGGCTGCATTTGATGGGTGCTTTATTAAAAAGGTAGGGTTTACATGGGCAGGGAAAAGGGGGCGTAGTCAGCCAAGGGGGGGGGGGGCGACAAAATGCGGTTTCGCCTAGGGTGTCAAAAATCCTTGCACCAGCACTGCCTGTGGAGAGTGATGTCATCACGGCCCGGCTATCCACACAGCAGGAGCATGCAAACCCAGAAGGAAGACCAAGGGAAGCTCCTGGCAGCATTGACAGCACGCTCCTGGAGGGGTTCGCTTTTCTGGGTAGTGAGATCCTACTTCCTTCCACCTTTCACAAGTGGAATCACACTAACCAGAGTTTTTTTTTTCTTGCACTGGGACACTTTACTCTTACTGCTTTGATTGCATATTTTGCACAGTTTTTTTTTCTCCGCACATTCGAAGAGACTATTTTGCACATTTTTTTGCACTCTTTTTGCACTTTAATACCATGGACATAGTTTGGATATGGTTTTAATTATAAGCATGGTTTATATATGAATTTTTTGCTGAAAATATTTTTATGCACTTATTTTTTTGCACATTTCAATATTAAACCGCTTCAGCCCAGGAAGATTTTACTCCCTTCCTGACCAGAGCACTGTTTGCGATTCGGCACTGCATCGCTTTAACTGACAATTACGTGGTCATGTGACGTTGCACCCAAACAAAATTGACGTCCTTGTTTTCCCACAAATAGAGCTTTCTTTTGGTGGTATTTGATCACCTCTGCGTTTTTTATTATTTGCTCTATAAACAAAAAAAGAGCGACAATTTTGAAAAAAAAGCAATATTTTTTACTTTTTGCTATACTAAATATCCCCCCAAAAATATAAAAGAAAACATTTTTTCCTCAGTTTAGGCCGATATGTATTCTTCTACATACTTTTGGTAAAAAAAAAAAAAAAAAAATCGCAATAAGGGTATATTGATTGGTTTGCGCAAAAGTTATAGCGTCTACAAAGTAGGGGATAGTTTTATGGCATTTTTATTATAATTTTTTTTTATTAGTAATTGCGGCATTCTGCGATTTTTATTGGGATTGCGACATTATGGAGGACGCATCGGACACGTTTGACACTATTTTGGGACCATTGCCATTTATACAGCGATCAGTGCTATAAAAATGCACTGATTACTGTGTAAATGACACTGGCAGGGAAGGGGTTAAACACTAGGGGGTGATCAAGGGGTTAAGTGTGTCCTAGGGAGTGATTCTAACTGTGGGGGGGATGGGCTACCACTGACATGACAGCGATCACTTCTCCCGATGACAGGGAGCAGTGATCTCTGTTATGTCACTAGGCAGAACGGGGAAATGCCTTGTTTACATATGTATTTCCCAGTTCTGCGCCTCCGTGACATGATCGCCGGGTCACAGGCAGACATTGAGTCTGCGGGTCCCGCGGGCACAGTCAAGCTGTACGTGATGGGCGCGCGTGCCTGCTAACCCTGCCAGGGGATGTACAGGTACGCCCATCTGCCCACCACTGCCATTGTGCTAACGTATATCGTCGTGCAGGGATCGGCAAGTGGTTAATTCACACTTTTGATTAACTTTTAACTACATTTGATTTAGCATATTGCTTGAATCATTATTTGCACCAAATGGGTTTTTGATGCTATTTTAGTTAGCACCACATCCTTCTCTATATATATTTAATGGCTCTGCATTATGCGGCTGTGCCGGGCCGGCCGGTTACTTTGGCGGGTTCCTGCAGCACCGTCATCCTCCAGCCTTCCTCTCCTCCGAGGACCTCTCTGCCTGTCGGCTGCTCTCAGAACGTCACACAGGTGGCTCCGTCTCTTTTAAACTCACAGCGACCGTTACCACGGAGGCCGTCAGAGATAGCCGAGTTTTACCAGACAAAGCTGAGGAGCTATCAGAGAGGAGGGGGCGGGGGAAGTCGAGCAGTGATGGAAAAGGACAAGCGCAGGCCAGAGGTGGCCGAAGATGTGTGCAGTGTCCAGAAAGAGCCGAGCAGGGGCGGAAAGAGCCGAAGTGCATCGTGCAGAATCCGGCAGTACAGCACTGCTCAGCCATTAATTTAACAGGCTGTCTGGCACTGAAACCAGCCCACTGAGTCATCGGCCCACCGGGAAAATCCTGGTAGTCCTGATGGCCAGTACATGCCTGGGCAGGGCTGAGCCACGCTGTGTGTGTCAATAGATGCACACAACGCGGCTCAGGAGCGAGCCAGCAGGTGTTCCCCTTTACATAGAAACATAGAAAAGTGAAGACAGGAAAAAGTCCATAGAGTCTGTCCATTTTTTTTTTTTTAATTTAGGGCCAGTTCACACCATAGAAACGCAGTCTGGATGCAATCCAGATGCTTTTCTGCATGCGCAGTTTTGATGTGTTCCAGTATGTTTTTAGTGCGTTTTTGATGCAGTCTAGTGCATTTTCCCCCCTCTTTTTTTTCTAACCTTAAATAAGGACAAGTGGGTTCCAGTGCGTTTTTTGTGCATTTAGGTGTGTTCCTGTGCTTTTCAGTGTGTTTTTGATGTGTTTTACAGCGTTCCAGTACAGTCCAGTGCAGGAAAAATGCAGCATGTTCTACTTTTTTTTCTGGAACGCCCTGGTGTGAACTATGTCATTGAAAACCATATAACCTACTTTCCATCCATTTTGGTGCAGAAAAAAAACGCACTGGACTGCATGTGGTGTGAACTGGTCCTTAAACATGCTTTTGTATTTTTTTGTTTGTTTATTTGTTTTTTGTCTGAGTATAAATCTGTGTTTATCCCAAGAATATTTGAATCTACTGTTGATTGACTCGCTACCTCTGCTGGAAGTCTGTTCCGAGCATCAACTACCCTTTCAGTAAAATTATATTTTGTAAGATTGGTTTTAAACTTTCCTCCTGATGGGGGGGGCTGGTGATAGGGGTTAGAAAGGTGCTGGGGGAGGATCGGTGGCATACGAAGGGGTCAATAAGGGGGGTGGGGGCATTATAGTGGCCAGTACAGCAGGGGATGTGGATGGACAGAGAGCAGTAGGTGACAGGCAGGCAGCAGCAGTTAGATATATCCGAATACCTGAATTACAATATAAACAAATTTTACCAGATGCTCTGAATAACATAGCGAAATTCGTCAGAATTTTGGAAATTCGTACTGGAATTCAAATCAAATTTTACATTGAACTCCAGTCGAATTCTCGCTACACATATTGCTGAAATCAAAGACAGTGGGGGTTATTTACGAAAGGCAAATCCACTTTGCACTACAAGTTTAAACTACAAGTGCAAAGTGCACTTGGAAGTGCAGTCGCTGTAGATCTGAGGGGGACATGCAAGGAAAAATAAAAAACAGCATTTTATCTTGCACATGACTGGATGATAAAATCAGCAGAGCTTCCCCTCATTTTAGATCTACCCCTCAGATTTACAGCGACTGCACTTCCAAATGCACTTTCAGTGCAATTTCAAGTGCATTTTGCACTTGTAGTTTGCAATTGTAGTGCAAAGTGGATTTGCCTTTCCTAAATAACTCCCTTTGTGTTATTAGCGTACCATTTGGAAATAATGCTGTTTTTGTTAACAATATAACATTTTCGTTTTGACCAATTTTAAAATGTATCGATTTGATCGTTTTGAATCGAAAAATCTGTAAATTCAAAGAAAATTCAAAGAAAATTAGAAAATTCCAAATACAGATTCTGAAAACGAATTCTGAAAATGAATTGAATGAATCAACCTAATTTAAATAAATGAAATAACTTGATTAACGAATCAAAACGAAAGCGAAACAAAACACATTTTTTCATCATGCACATGTCTACAACACACCTACAACTCACCCTGCAACAGCAAAGCTCAATGTGAGAACTACGATGTCCCTCCGCTCTTTGCATAGCTTTCAATTGTGCCTGTGAAATTGTATCTCCCCTCAAAAAAAGCCTCCTACGGTGTGCGCATGTGCTATGGTGACGTCATGCGTGGGCACTTTTCGACAGAGGGCACTATTCGATAGAACACCGGCTCACCTGTGAGCAGCCTGGACCTTTTGTTTGATCAGAGTTATTGAGTCTGCTCAAAAGTTCTGCTGTAAGCTCAAGATCACTGGAGTGACCATGAGCTTATAGCAGAAGGAGGAATCGGGTCCATGCGGCGTACAGACCTGGCCAGCTGGAAGCAGTGCTGTAGGCCTGTACGGTGCATGAACCTGGCAGCAAAAGGGTTAACCACTTGTTGACTTGACTTGCCGTATAACATATACTGTGACAGAGGAGCTCATACAGGCACCGTAATGTATCTGTGCGTTAAGGCTTTCTTCCAGGTTCAGGGCACGCACGAGATTGAACACAGCAGGACTTAGTCAGCAGGACCCGGCCAATGATTCATGGCTGGGACCTGCTGATTGGCTGTGTCTAATCACAGCCCAGAGCCCTGTGCTGACAATCAACACATTGCTCTGTACAAAGGTAAAGATCTCTCTGTATCTTATCCCTGCAAAACAGGGATAAGAAACAAAGAGATCTTAAGTAAAAAGCATCACATACTGTATTACAAGCATTACACGTTGCTAGGCACACATTTAACCACTTGATCGTCCCTAGAGGTTAACCCCTTCCCAGCCAGTGTCATTAGTACAGTGACGGTGTATATTATTATCACTGATCACTGTATTAGTGTCACTGGTGATGTCAGTGGCAGTTAGTCACCACCCCTGCCTCCCGTGTCGGTTAGTGTCAGATTGTCCACCACACTATCAATGTCATACTATAAAACGCTGATTACCATCACTAGCATAAAAAAAAAAAATTCCAGTATGTATACCATTGTTTGTAGATGCTATGATTTTCACGCAAACTGATAAATATATACTAATTGTTTTGGGGTTTTACCAAAAACATGTAGGAGAATACATTTTGGTCTAAATGTATGAAGAAATTATATTTTTAAAACATTTCTACTGGATATGTTTTATAGCAGAATGTAAAAAATATTGTTTTGTTTTTTTCAAAATTTTTGGTCTTTTTTTGTTTATATAATATAATAAAAACACCAAAATAAAGCTCTATTTGTGTAAAAAAAAACAATTATATAAATTTAATTTGAGTATAGTGAATTACCAGTTAATGGTAAAAAATGGCATGGTCATAAAGAAGGTAAAACTTTCCGGGAGTCAAGTGGTTAAACAGTGCATAGAGAGACAAGACTCTTCTTTTTTTTAAGGTTGTGGATAGAGTAGGGAAGGGTTATTATTTATTATGTATTTCCTCTGAGTATTTAGATGTGTGCCTAGAGTTCAGCTTTAATGCAAAAATCCAACATAAATAATTGCAATATCAATTTGAATTGGAACTCCAATTGAATAGTTTTATTTTTCTAGATGTTCATTTTTTCTATCTTTTCTGGATGCCTCTTAGATATTCCTTCATGTTCTGTCCTAATTACATGTCAGCAGAAAATAAAAATACCTAGAAAACAGGAATAAAAACATTTTGGTAAAATGGGGAAGGGTTAGAACTTCTGTTTTAGTCTATTTTGCTTTTAAGATGAAGTATAGAGCATTAGAAAGCAATAAAAACTTGAGAGAAGTTTCCTGGTTTCTGTATCCCCGTCATATTATTCTACCTATGACTGTTGACACTCAAGGAGAATTGTGGAATAGATACATTTGCTTGGGAGTTCTCGATTCAAGGAGCTTCTGTAGGTACACAGAATACAATTGGTGCTTTATCAGATATTTGCTAACCAGCTGTAACTTTTTTTTTTATGTGATTGCCTGGAGCACCAGACCCACAAAACACATAACAAAAAGTAAAAAAAAAGTAAAAGTAAAAAAAAAAACAAAAAAAAGTTCTGTCTTTTTTGACTAGTTTAAAACAACAACTAGTGTTACTGAAAATAATTAATGTCACTAAAAAAATTTAAAAAAAAAACTTTTTTGCCATTTTGCTTTTTCTTTTTTCACACATTGCTACAAAATCTAAACTTAAAAAAAAAAAAAAGAGAAAAAAGAAAAAGAACTTTACAAATAAATGGTAAAAAAAAAATAATAATGGGAGAGTTGAAAGAAGGAAATAATTAGAATTGGTGAGGGTTAACTTAGGGTTAATATGGGGTGACAAATATATATTTTTTATTTAAAAAACAAACAAAAAAAAACACTTTTTTTTACTTGTGAGGTTGCCGATTCCTTTAATCTGCAGCTAAAAAGTTTAGTCTTAATATGCTGTAGCAATGATATTCTTACAATCATTTATCAATAATAGAAGCACACATTTTTGCCAGGGCCACCACATCAGCTCTTGGGAAAAAAAGGACCCAGCTATGATAGACATGTCTCACCATTTATATATCAGCAGAAAAACAGTGGTGGGGAACAAGACAAGGATATACTAAGTATGCTCAAGGTATTTAGATTGTATATCCAAGGTCCACCACTGGTTATAGACACCAAGGAGGTTGATTAACTAATGGCACATAGACTGTGCACTTTGCAAGTGCAAAAGGGGAAAGAAGGGAGGTGCACCTAAGTGTAGTATTAAAATATTATTTTAATAGCTCAAAGTAATGCACTTACACAAAAGTAGACATCAAAGGCATATCTTTAGTATGGAAGGTCCTCCTCGAGGGGTGCCAGCTATCCGGTTTCCCAGCGTTCAGCAGGTGTCTGAACCAGATATGGTGGATCCCTATTACAGAGATCAAACTCGCTGTAGGAGTATATTCACCTGTCTGGATATCACCCACTTGGTTGTCCTGCTTCCATGCAACTCACAGACTTGAACTCAGGTGGTTCAAAGACCAAATAATTGGATTACATTCATGGGCATTCAGCTTATTAACTGGCTTGGAAATCTCAAGTGTATTGATACCAGATCTTTATATCCATAACAATGTAAAGGAACTTCAAATACCAGGAAATCATATACTGTAGATAAGGAAAGAAAAAGCCTTCTTTCCTTATCTATATGATTTCCCTCCTTTCCTCTTTTGCAGTACTCCGGATACGCTCTGGGGATTGTTGGCACCTGAACTTTCTTAAGTATATACGGACTGAAACCTCGTACACACGATCGGATCGTTGGCCAACAAAATCGCGGACTTTTGTCCGAAGGGCATTGGCCCAAATTTGTCTTGCATACAAACGGCAAGGAATTGTCAGCCAGCAATCACAAACGTAGTGGCGTACTACGTTGTTTTTTAGCTCTTTAGCGCCACCCTTTGGGCTCCTTCTGCTAATTTCCCATTAGTAGAAGTTTGGTGAGTGTTGATTCGCTCTTTTCATTTCGCACTTTTCATTTCGCACTTTTCATTTCACACTTTTCAGTTCGTTTCTGAACGGCCGTTCTTCAACCAGCCATGTTGCGCAATAGGAGGAGATAACGTGTTATTTATTATTGGCCTTGGAGTTATTGCTTTGACATTATTTTTTCGGTTAAATAATGATTTTATTTGGTATATTTTCTATATTTTTGGACTCATAGAATGCACTTTTTGGTTAAGTTCTATTGGCAGATAGCATGCTTAATTTTATTTGTTTTCTTTTTTTAATGCACAATAAAAAAATTGTGGTGAATAATACTTGGCTATGTGTTTTACTTCAAATGATAGTTTGGGAGTAGGCAGTTACATTTAAAAAAATACAATGTAAAATTAACAAGAGACACCAACATGTATCTTTGATCTTAAAAACTACGGGATAATGTTGTTGTGGTAACTTGACCAAATAAATAAAAAAAAAGAAGCATAATAATATTATTCTTGATATCATTAGAAAAAAAAAAGCCTTTGAAAATGTGTTTGCAATAACTCCATCAGTATCACCAGCAAAGCAGCTTCATTATTATCCCATTAAAGAAGAAGAGAATTGTGCGCTGCGTTTGGAGATTTCATAATTTGCCGCATCACGAATGTTAATTCTCCATTACGAAGGCTAGTTTACAAGACCGACCGCTTCTGGCTTGTCCTTGCTTCCGAGCATGCATGTTTGTACATTAGACTTTTATCCGACTGACTTGTGTACATACGCTCGGAAAATCCGACAACACACATTTGTTCGCGGGAAATTTTAAAACATGCTAGCCAACAGTTGTCCGCGGAAAATCCGACAACAATTGTCCGATGGAGCGTACACACGGTCGGATTTACTGCCAACAGCCTGTCGTCACACATTTCCCGTCAGAAAGTCCGATCATGTGTACGGGGCTTAACTTCTCCCATATTAAGGACAATACCACTCACATATATAAATTTGAATTACTATGCAGGCTTTCTCATTGTTATGTGCTGAGTAACCTTTTCACTTTGCAAGTGCAGTTGCACTCATTTTCCTTATTAAATGTAATATGGAAAAACTTCACTTTGTAAAGCATACCCAATCAGGTGCAAGGGAAATAAATAAGAAAAAATTGCTTATACACTTTTACTCTAAATCAGCCTTTCTCAACATGTGTACCCTGCAGAAACCCTTGAGATAAAGTTCTCATCTTGGGGAACCCAGATAAAACAAATTCATCAGGGATCGGTGGGAAAAATACCGCTTACATTGGTGATCGGTGGAAGAATATCCCTCTTACAGGGACAGTCAGAATGCCAGCACTACAGACAGCTAAAAAGGTCATTGTGCCATGGAGCTGGCACTGCCAAATGGTGTTGGCTCCAGAACTATGCAGGCCCCATCAAATAAGAGGTCAATCAGCCACTGTTCAAGGAACCCCTAGCAACTTCTGAGGGAACCTTAGGGATTCATATAACCCTCGTTGAGAATGGCTACTCTAGGTTATGGTCGCTTTCTATTTCTCTCTAAGATAGAAAAATTATAATCATATTTTTAAAGGAATTTTTTAAGCACAGTATACAGTATATTACCTGTAACCTTGCTGCCTAAGGCTAGAACAGGATTCTTTCAGGGTCCACTTAAGAACTCCCTTTCCAACTTGCCAACGAGATGCCAGGGAATGCCAAGTAGTCCAAATCTGGTGAGATGATGCTACAGCAAAGTGCAGTAGGGTCTTTGCATAAAAACTTGGCATCTTATTCCCCAAGAGATTGCCCAAAGAGGGCTAACATCTACTTCATCATCTCCATCAGGAGGAATAAGCTGTTAATTTTGCAAGGGAATTTCACAGAGAGCTTAGTGAATGTGATGAATTTGCAAAGAATACCCAATCACGTGCAAAAGAAAAAAAAAAAAAAACTTAACATTTTTGCTAGTACCTGATTGAATGCTAGAAGTCGGCAAGCTTTACCTCATTTACTAAGCCCTGGGGAAAGTTCCAGTGCAAATTATAACATCCTTTGCAAAGGGAACAGTCTATTTGCCTTTAGTTAATCAGCCCCAATAAGACCTTGAACAAGTGCGAAGACTCTTCTTCTATTCTCTTAATCCGCTTACTTGTTCCGGGTCCGTGACTCAGAAAATAATGAAAGTTATGTCCCTACCTATCCTATGGAACCATGATGTTTTTCTGGTTGCACATTTTGAGGAATTCGGTTGTGACTGCTTGGGGTGAGTAACTATAATGCCCCGTACACACGGTCGGATTTTCCGATGAAAAATGTTCGATGGGAGCTTGTTGTCTGAAATTCCGACCATGTGTAGGCTCCATCGGACATTTTCCATCAGAATTTCTGTCACACAAAATTTGTGATCTGGATCTCAAATTTTCCGACAACAAAATCCATTGTCGTAAATTCTGATCGTGTGTACACCATTCCGACACACAAAATTCCACGCATGCTCGGAATCAAGCAGAAGAGCTACACTGGCTATTGAACTTCATTTTTCTCAGCTTGTCGTACGTGTTGTACGTCACCGCGTTCTTGACGATCGGAATTTCCGACAAGATTTGTGTGACCGTGTGTATGCAAGACAAGTTTGAGCCAACATCCATCGGAAAAAATCCATGGATTTTGTTGACGGAATGTCCGATCGTGTGTACGGGGCATAAGAAGTTCAAAATCACATATTAGGATGTGTGAGAATGCTACAAGATATCCTATGCACTTCATCACCAGTTTTAATATTTTGATGTTGTTTATTATATGCTTCTCAATTTTCTAGTTTTCCCCATTTACATGAGCTAAATAAGAACGAAGACAAGTTGAAAACCGCAAACCAAAGATTTTAGAATATATTGGCTAAAACACTGTATGCTTGAGGTGCGCTCAGGGGTCTATTTATATAACATTTGTTGGAAGAATATCACATTTGTGCATGCTCAGTTTAACCACTTGCCGACCGTATAACTTACATATACGGCGGCAAAGTGGCAGTGCTGAGCCGGATTACGTACCTGGTATGTAATCGGACACTGCCAAGTAGGGGGCGTGCATGCGCGCCGCCAGCAGCCCGCTCCTGCTGTGATTATACATAGTGGCAACCAGAGCTTTTTTTCTCAAACAATAGGTGCTGGAACTTAACCACGGCCCCATAAAACCCCTCCCCCTACACACACCCTCCAAATCCCATCAAATAGTGGGTGTGTTTAGTCAAATTTCACAAAAACAGTAGGAGGGTCTTAAAGGGGCATTAAATACCAGGATTGCATTACATACAGAGTGCAGAGCTGTCACGTGTAATCACAGAAACCAGACTTCTGTGTTTACAAGTGATTGTGGTAAGCAGGCACCAAAGGGTCTGAACCAGAGGTGGTGGAAGTGAGTTCCACCAAGTTCCCACTGAAAAAAAGCCCTGGTGGCAACTGATCGGCAGGTATCGTGGACTCAATGTCCGTCAGCACCCACTGATCCTTCAGTACAGAGGGAGAACGGCGGTCTGCCTTTGTAAACAAGGCAGATCACCGTTCTGTCAGTAGGGAAGGCATGGGTCCTGTGTTCCTGCAAAGCAGGCACTTGGATCCATGCCTTCCCCAAGCAAAAGCACCTCCCACACAGCACACAAAATAACTGGCTAGGCACACAGTTAATCCTTTGACCGCCCTAGATGTTAACCACTTCCCAGCCAGTGTCATGTCATTAGTACATTGACAGTGCCAAAAGTGTCTGTTAGTATCCGACTGACCACTGCAATATCGCAGTTCTGCTAAAATTCGCTCATCACCGCCGTAAAAAAATGAAAAATAAATATCCCATAGTTTGTAGATGTCGCAAACCAATCAATATACGCTTATCGGGATATTTCTTTTACCAAAAACATGTAGCAGAATCCATATTGGCCTAAATTGATGGAGACATTTTATTTTTTCAATTTTTTTTATTGGATATGTTTTATAGCAGAAAGTAAGGAATACCGTTTTTCATTCAAAATTGCTACTCATTTTTTTGTTTATCGCACAAAAAATAAAAACTGAAAGAACCAAGCCTGAAAGTCATAGTTTCAGGTATCGGAGCATTTGTATGCGCACCGATACTCGTGCAAATGCTTAGTATCGGCACTGATATTGATACCGTTATCCAGTGGAGGATGGTGGTTTTTTTTGGTGGTGGCAAACAACCCCGATTGGTCGGTGGCATTACATTCAGCAGCACCCCCCCTCCGCACTTACCCAAGCAGGCCCCGGCGAGCGGGATGCGGGCTCCGGCAGGCAGCGGCAGACTTCGGCAAGCAGCGGGCTCCAGTGCAACACCTACAAAGCAATTCCCTGCACACACGATAGGATTTTCTGACAACAAAACCGTGGATTTTTTTCCAACGGATGTTGGAAGCTTGTCTTGCATACACATGGTCACACAACTGTGGTCGGAAATTCCGAGCGTCAAGAATGCGGTGACGTACAACACGTACGACGAGCCGAGAAAAATGAAGTTCAATAGCCAGTTCGGCTCTTCTGCTTGATTCCGAGCATGTGTGGACTTTTGTGCGTCGAGCTTGTGTACACATGATCGGAATTTCCGACAACAAAATTTGTTGTCGAAAAATTTGAGAACCTGCTCTCAAACATTTGTTGGCGGAAATTCCGACAACATATGTTCTATGGAGCATACACATGGTTGGACTTTCCGACAACAAGCTCACATCGAACATTTGTTGTTGGAAAATCCTATCGTGTGTACAGGGCATTACAATCATTACAACTGTGTCAGAAATATATTCTCAGGACATGCCTGATAAAAAGAGGTTGTATGATTATATACTGTACACTAGGTGGAAGTATACACCCTCTCTTTGTAAATCAGCACATCCACTTTCACTATGAATTTTAAATTTTTTTTCATCCTGCATCCCATGCCTTGAGAGGCAACAAGCCATGCACTGTAAAGCCAAGTAAAAATAAAGGTCCATGTAAACTTTCAGTTCAAATGAGCAAAATACATCCCAAGTGCATCAAAACAGTTGTAATGATTGTTATGCCCTGTACACACAATAGTATTTTCTGAAACAAATGTTCCATGTGAGCTTGTTGTCGGAAAGTCCGACCGTGTGTACGCTCCATCGAACATTTGCTGTCGGACTTTCCGCCAACAAATGTTTGAGAGCAGGTTCTCAAATTTTGCGAGTTTTTGCATGTTGCTGTTTGTTTTCTTTAGAAAGCATTAAAATCCAGAGTAGAAAAGCCTGTCCCCTGGCAGTATGCTGCAGAGATGGGCCCCTTGCTCTCTGTAAAGAAGCAGGGGTCACTCTGCAGAGGTCTGACACAATGGGGGTTATATACGAAAGGCAAATCCACTTTGCACTGCAATTGCACTTGGAAGTGCAGTCGCTCTAAATCTAAGGGGTAGATCTGAAATGAGGAGGCTCTGCTGATTTTATCATCCAATCATGTGCAAGCTAAAATGCTGGTTTTTATTTTCCTTGCATGTCCCCCTCGGATCTACAGCGACTGCAGTGCAAAGTGGATTTTCCTTTAGTAAATAACCCCCAATATCTGCTAGCGAAAGGAGCTTTGCAATTGCATAGCTCCCAACTGTCCCTGATTTCGAGGGATTGTCCCTGACTTAGAGCAATGTCCCTCTGTCCGTCTTTCCTCCTCATTTGTCCCTCATTTTGGTCTGATCTATATAGTTGTATATAAAATGCACTTTTTATCTATCAAAAAGTGTTTCCCACCACTAAACCTTTCATCTGATTTTTAAATTGCTGCATTTGTAAATTCCAAATGCCAAAATAAAGGAATAATAGTGGTAACATTTTTTTGTACAATTCTCCTTTAAGGGGGCGTGGCAAGGGGTGTGTCCTATGCCTGCATACTTTTGCTGATAGGTGTCCCTCATTCCCATCTCAAAAAGTTGGGAGGTATGCAATTGGCTAGTAATGGCACCAAGAGCACAGGTCCCCTGCCCAGCTCCCGTACTTTTGCTAGAACACTATCCCTCCTGCTGAGGCCAAACCCTCTGCTATATTGTGCCTCACTTAATGCCTGAGGCCTCCACACTACATTCCTGGTCATCGTCCTTTATATGCCAAGAAAGGAATGTCCACACATGAATAGGGTTGCTGCACTTTACTGATGGTAGTCAGGAAGTGGCATCAAAGTCTGTAAGAGAAGCTCAGTTGGAACCAGAACGCCATTACATGTTCATGATCATAATTATAAGCAAGGGCTCAACACAGAAGGGGCATTGGTGCGCATAAGCAAATGTATCATTGTGTGCCGAAAAAGAATTGGGCATATGTGCATGCGTGCGCACATGCACGGACACGTGCACTACTGGCGCCAAGCGGCATGCACAGATTGCTGAGTAGTCTTCAGCTAGTTCCTGTTTACCTGTGCCTTGACCTGTTGTATCTGCCTACCCGTGCTTGACCTGGCTTGCCTTTGACCAATCTCTGGATTTCCGCCTATCTATTGTGACTCGGCTTGTATTCTGACTGTGCTCCGGTTTTGTGCTTCTGTGCCCAGGGCCGGTGCTACCACTAGGCGGACTAGGAAGCTGCCTAGGGCGCACTGCCGCCTAGCGCGCAGCCATGGCCTGTCACCTCCTCATCCCCGCTGGATGTAACCTCTGGAGCCGCCGTCCCTGTGTGGCGGGTCTGCAGGTGTGTGTAGTGGAGGTCCGGAGGAGGTGAGGGAATGTCTGCTGCCAGGGATTGTGCAGGGGTGTGGGGAGGAATCTATCTCATGCGGTACACTGACAGATCCCTACCCCGCTCCCCCAGCTACAGAGCTGTTCCGCAGCTCAGGGCTCTGATTGATGAGCTGGCACGCCTCCTTCATTGTCACTGGTCGGGACTCATGAGGGGGTGTGGCCAGCCAAGGGGTGATCCCGCCTATCACTGGGGGCAGGGGGCGGAGCGGCCAGCCTCAGGGATGATCACACAGTCCTTCTGGGCAGAGCGACATGGAGGTAAAAAAAGGCTCTAAAAATGCTGTTTTGTTTTTTATGCAGAAACTAGACTGAGAGAAATTGGGTTGAAAAGTGCTCTGCCTGATATCTCAGTCAAGACAGTGCTACAGGAAAGACCAGATATCATCTTTGTCAACTTTATTACTTCTATCGTTAGACTTTTACACAGAAGTCAAAAAGTGCTGTTATCTGATAAAGCTCAAGATGATACATGGCATTTCCTGTAGCACTGCCCTGACTTTGAGATATTGCCCTGCATTCACCCAGTCCTCTGCCCTGCATTCACCCAGTCCTCTTCCCTGCATTCACCCTGTCCTCTACCCTGTGTTCATCCAGTCTTCTGCCCTGCTGTCACCCAGTCCTCTGCCCTGTGTTCATCCAGTCCTCTGCCCTGTGTTCACCCAGTCCTCTGCCCTGTGTTCATCCAGTCCTCTGCCCTGTGTTCATCCAGTCCTCTGCCCTGTGTTCATCCAGTCCTCTGCCCTGCTGTCACCCAGTCCTCTGCCCTGTGTTCATCCAGTCCTCTGCCCTGTGTTCATCCAGTTCTCTACCCTGTGTTGATCCAGTTCTCTGCCCTGCTGTCACCCAGTCCTCTGCCCTGCGTGCATCCAATCCTCTGCCCTGTGTTCATCCAGTCCTCTACCCTGTGTTGATCCAGTTCTCTGCCCTGCTGTCACTCAGGCCTCTGCCCTGCGTTCACCCAGTCCTCTGCCTTGCGTTCATCCAGTCCTCTGCCCTGTGTTCATCCAGTCCTCTGCCCTGTGTTCATCCAGTCCTCTGCCCTGCTTTTACTCAGTCCTCTACCCTGATGTCACCCAGTCCTCTGCCCTGCGTTCACCCAGTCCTCTGCCCTGCTGTCACCCAGTCCACTGCCCTGTGTTCACCCAGTCCTCTGCCTGCGTTCACCCAGTCCTCAGCCCTGCGTTCACCCAGTCCTCTGATCTGCATTCACCCAGGCCTCTGCCCTGCGTTCACCCAGTCCTCTGCCCAGCGTTCACCCAGTCCTCTGCCCTGTGTTCACCCAGTCCTCTGCCCTGCTGTCACCCAGTCCTCTGCCCTGGGTTCACCCAGTCCTCTGCCCTGCATTTACCCAGTCCTCTGCCTGCTGTCACCCAGTCCTCTGCCCTACGTTCACCCAGTCCTCTGCCCAGCGCTCACCCAGTCCTCTGATCTGCATTCACCCAGCCCTCTGCACTGCGCTCACCCAGTCCTCTGCCCTGCGTTCACCCAGTCCTCTGATCTGCCTTCACCCAGTCCTCTGATCTGCGTTCACCCAGTCCTCTGCCCTACGTTCACCCAGTCCTCTGATCTGCCTTCACCCAGTCCTCTGATCTGTGTTCACCCAGTCATCTGCATTGCGTTCACCCAGTCCTCTACCTGCTGTCACCCAGTCCTCTGCCCTGCTGTCACCCAGCCCTCTGCTGTCACACAGTCCCCTGTTGTTGCCCAGTCCTCTGCCCTGCGTTCACCCAGTCCTCTGCCCTGCGTTCACCCAGTCCTCTGCCCTGCGTTCACCCAGTCCTCTGCCCTGCATTCACCTAGTCTTCTGCCCTGCTTTTACCCAGTCCTCTGCCCTGCGTTCACCCAGTCCTCTGCCCTGCTGTCACCCAGTCCTCTGCCCCGCATTCACCCAGTCCTCTGCCCTGCTGTCACCCAGTCCTCTGCCCTGTGTTCACCCAGTTTTCTGCTCTGTTTTTACCCAGTTCTCTGCCCTGCGTTCACCCAGTCCTCTGCCCTGTGTTCACCCAGTCCTCTGCTCTGCGTTCACCCAGTCCTCTGCCCTGCATTCACCCAGTCCTCTACCTGTTGTCACCCAGTCCTCTGCCCTGCGTTCACCCAGTCCTCTGCCCTGCTGTCACCCAGTCCTCTGCCCTGTGATCACCCAGTCTTCTGCTCTGTTTTTACCCAGTTCTATGCCCTGCGTTCACCCAGTCCTCTGCCCTGCGTTCACTCAGTCCTCTGCTATGTGTTCACCCAGTCCTCTGCCTGCTGTCACCCAGTTCTCTGCCCTGCGTTTACCCAGTCCTCTGATCTGCGTTCACCCAGTCATCTGCCCTGCGTTCACCCAGTCCTCTGCCCTGCTGTCACCCAGTCCTCTGACCTGCTGTCACCCAGCCCTTTGCCCCGCGTTCACCCAGTCCTCTGTCCTGCGTTCACCCAATCATCTGCCCTGCGTTCATCCAGTCCTCTGCCCTGCTGTTACCCAGTCCTCTGCCCTGCGTTCACCCAGTCTTCCGCCCTGCTGTTGCCCAGTCCTCTGCCCTGCGTTCACCCAGTCCCCTGCCCTGCAGTCACCCAGTCCTCTGCCCTGTGTTCACCCTGTCCTCTGCCCTGCGTTCACCCAGTCCTCTGATCTGCATTCACCCAGGCCTCTTCCCTGCATTCACCCAGGCCTCTGCCCTGCGTTCATCCAGTCCTCTGCCCTGCTGTCACCCAGTCCTCTGCCCTGCATTCACCCAGTCCTCTGCCCTGCTGTCATCCAGTCCTCTGCCCTGCGTTCACCCAGTCCTCTGCCCTGCATTCACCCAGTACTCTGCCCTGCATTTACCCAGTCCTCTGCCCTGCGTTCACCCAGTCCTCTGCCCTGCGTTCATCCAGTCCCCTGATCTGCATTCACCCAGTCCTCTGATCTGCGTTCACCAAGTCATTTGCCCTGCGTTCACCCAGTCCTCTACCTGCTGTCACCCAGTCCTCTGCCCTGCTGTCACCCAGTCCTCTGCCCTGCTGTCACCCAGCCCTCTGGTGTCACACAGTCCCCTGTTGTTGCCCAGTCCTCTGCCCTGCGTTCACCCAGTCCTCTGCCCTGCGTTCACCCAGTCCTCTGCCTGCTGTCACTCAGTCCTTTGCCCTGCGTTCACCCAGTCCTCTGATCTGCGTTCACTCAGACGTCTGCCCTGCTGTCACCCAGTCCTCTGGCCTGCGTTCACCCAGTCCTCTGCCCTGTGTTCACTCATTCCTCTGCCTGCATTCACCCAGTCCTCTGATCTGCGTTCACCCAGGCCTCTGCCCTGCATTCACCCAGTCCTCTGCCCTGGGTTCACCCAGTCCTCTGCCCTGTATTTACCCAGTCCTCTGCCTGCTGTCACCCAGTCCTCTGCCCTGCGTTCACCCAGCCCTCTGCCCTGCGTTCACCCAGTCCTCTGATCTGCATTCACCCAGTCCTCTGCACTGCGTTCACCCAGTCCTCTGCCCTGCGTTCACCCAGTCCTCTGATCTGCCTTCACCCAGTCCTCTGATCTGTGTTCACCCAGTCATCTGCCCTGCGTTCACCCAGTCCTCTACCTGCTGTCACCCAGTCCTCTGCCCTGCTGTCACCCTGCCCTCTGCTGTCACACAGTCCCCTGTTGTTGCCCAGTCCTCTGCCCTGTGTTCACCCAGTCCTCTGCCCTGCGTTCATCCAGTCCTCTGCCCTGCCTTCACCCAGTCCTCTGTCTGCTGTCACCCAGTCCTCTGCCCTGTATTCATCTAGTCTTCTGCCCTGCTTTTACCCAGTACTCTGCCCTGCGTTCAAGCAGTCCTCTGCCCTGCGTTCACCCAGTCCTCTGTCTGCTGTCACCCAGTCCTCTGCCCTGCAATCATCTAGTCTTCTGCCCTGCTTTTACCCAGTCCTCTGCCCTGCGTTCACCCAGTCCTCTGCCCTGCTATCACCCAGTCCTTTGCCCTGCGTTCACCCAATCCTCTGCCCTGCTGTCACCCAGTCCTCTGCCCTGTGTTCACCAAGTCTTCTGCTCTGTTTTTACCCAGTTCTCTGCCCTGCGTTCACCAAGTCCTCTGCCCTGCGTTCACCCAGTCCTCTGCCCTGCGTTCACCCAGTCCTCTGCCTGCTGTCACCCAGTCCTCTGCCCTGCGTTCACCCAGTCCTCTGCCCTGCTGTCACCCAGTCCTCTGCCCTGTGTTCACCCAGTCTTCTGCTCTGTTTTTAACCAGTTCTCTGCCCTGCGTTCACCCAGTCCTCTGCCCTGCGTTCACCCAGTCTTCTGCACTTTGTTCACCCAGTCCTCTGCCCTTTGTTCACCCAGTCCTCTGATCTGCGTTCACCCAGTCATCTGCACTGCGTTCCCCCAGTCCTCTGCCTGCTGTCACCCAATCCTCTGCCCTGCTGTCACCCAGTCCTCTGACCTGCTGTCACCCAGCCCTTTGCCCTACGTTCACCCAGTCCTCTGTCCTGCGTTCATCCAGTCATCTGCCCTGCGTTCATCCAGTCCTCTGCCCTGCATTCATCCAGTCCTCTGCCCTGCTGTTACCCAGTCCTCTGCCCTGCGTTCACCTAGTCTTCTGCCCTGCTGTCACCCAGTCCTTTGCCCTGCGTTCACCCAGTCCCCTGCCCTGCTGTCACCCAGTCCTCTGCCCTGTGTTCACATTGTCCTCTGCCCTGCGTTCACCCAGTCCTCTGATCAGCATTCACCCAGGCCTCTGCCCTGCGTTCACCCAGGCCTCTGCCCTGCGTTCACCCAGTCCCCTGCCCTGCAGTCACCCAGGCCTCTGCCCTGCATTCACCCAGTCCTCTGCCCTGCTGTCACCCAGTCCTCTGATCTGCCTTCACCCAGTCCTCTGATCTGCGTTCACCCAGTCCTCTGCCCTACGTTCACCCAGTCCTCTGATCTGCCTTCACCCAGTCCTCTGATCTGTGTTCACCCAGTCATCTGCATTGCGTTCACCCAGTCCTCTACCTGCTGTCACCCAGTCCTCTGCCCTGCTGTCACCCAGCCCTCTGCTGTCACACAGTCCCCTGTTGTTGCCCAGTCCTCTGCCCTGCGTTCACCCAGCCCTCTGCCCTGCGTTCACCCAGTCCTCTGCCCTGCGTTCACCCAGTCCTCTGCCCTGCATTCACCTAGTCTTCTGCCCTGCTTTTACCCAGTCCTCTGCCCTGCGTTCACCCAGTCCTCTGCCCTGCTGTCACCCAGTCCTCTGCCCCGCATTCACCCAGTCCTCTGCCCTGCTGTCACCCAGTCCTCTGCCCTGTGTTCACCCAGTTTTCTGCTCTGTTTTTACCCAGTTCTCTGCCCTGCGTTCACCCAGTCCTCTGCCCTGTGTTCACCCAGTCCTCTGCTCTGCGTTCACCCAGTCCTCTGCCCTGCATTCACCCAGTCCTCTACCTGTTGTCACCCAGTCCTCTGCCCTGCGTTCACCCAGTCCTCTGCCCTGCTGTCACCCAGTCCTCTGCCCTGTGATCACCCAGTCTTCTGCTCTGTTTTTACCCAGTTCTATGCCCTGCGTTCACCCAGTCCTCTGCCCTGCGTTCACTCAGTCCTCTGCTATGTGTTCACCCAGTCCTCTGCCTGCTGTCACCCAGTTCTCTGCCCTGCGTTTACCCAGTCCTCTGATCTGCGTTCACCCAGTCATCTGCCCTGCGTTCACCCAGTCCTCTGCCCTGCTGTCACCCAGTCCTCTGACCTGCTGTCACCCAGCCCTTTGCCCCGCGTTCACCCAGTCCTCTGTCCTGCGTTCACCCAATCATCTGCCCTGCGTTCATCCAGTCCTCTGCCTTGCTGTTACCCAGTCCTCTGCCCTGCGTTCACCCAGTCTTCCGCCCTGCTGTTGCCCAGTCCTCTGCCCTGCGTTCACCCAGTCCCCTGCCCTGCGTTCATCCAGTCCTCTGCCCTGCATTCATCCAGTCCTCTGCCCTGCTGTTACCCAGTCCTCTGCCCTGCGTTCACCTAGTCTTCTGCCCTGCTGTCACCCAGTCCTTTGCCCTGCGTTCACCCAGTCCCCTGCCCTGCTGTCACCCAGTCCTCTGCCCTGTGTTCACATTGTCCTCTGCCCTGCGTTCACCCAGTCCTCTGATCAGCATTCACCCAGGCCTCTGCCCTGCGTTCACCCAGGCCTCTGCCCTGCGTTCACCCAGTCCCCTGCCCTGCAGTCACCCAGGCCTCTGCCCTGCATTCACCCAGTCCTCTGCCCTGCTGTCACCCAGTCCTCTGCCCTGCGTTCACCCAGTCCTCTGCCCTGCGTTCATCCAGTCCTCTGCCCTGCCTTCACCCAGTCCTCTGTCTGCTGTCACCCAGTCCTCTGCCCTGTATTCATCTAGTCTTCTGCCCTGCTTTTACCCAGTACTCTGCCCTGCGTTCAAGCAGTCCTCTGCCCTGCGTTCACCCAGTCCTCTGTCTGCTGTCACCCAGTCCTCTGCCCTGCATTCATCTAGTCTTCTGCCCTGCTTTTACCCAGTCCTCTGCCCTGCGTTCACCCAGTCCTCTGCCCTGCTGTCACCCAGTCCTTTGCCCTGCGTTCACCCAATCCTCTGCCCTGCTGTCACCCAGTCCTCTGCCCTGTGTTCACCAAGTCTTCTGCTCTGTTTTTACCCAGTTCTCTGCCCTGCGTTCACCAAGTCCTCTGCCCTGCGTTCACCCAGTCCTCTGCCCTGCGTTCACCCAGTCCTCTGCCTGCTGTCACCCAGTCCTCTGCCCTGCGTTCACCCAGTCCTCTGCCCTGCTGTCACCCAGTCCTCTGCCCTGTGTTCACCCAGTCTTCTGCTCTGTTTTTAACCAGTTCTCTGCCCTGCGTTCACCCAGTCCTCTGCCCTGCGTTCACCCAGTCTTCTGCACTTTGTTCACCCAGTCCTCTGCCCTTTGTTCACCCAGTCCTCTGATCTGCGTTCACCCAGTCATCTGCACTGCGTTCCCCCAGTCCTCTGCCTGCTGTCACCCAATCCTCTGCCCTGCTGTCACCCAGTCCTCTGACCTGCTGTCACCCAGCCCTTTGCCCTACGTTCACCCAGTCCTCTGTCCTGCGTTCATCCAGTCATCTGCCCTGCGTTCATCCAGTCCTCTGCCCTGCATTCATCCAGTCCTCTGCCCTGCTGTTACCCAGTCCTCTGCCCTGCGTTCACCTATTCTTCTGCCCTGCTGTCACCCAGTCCTTTGCCCTGCGTTCACCCAGTCCCCTGCCCTGCTGTCACCCAGTCCTCTGCCCTGTGTTCACATTGTCCTCTGCCCTGCGTTCACCCAGTCCTCTGATCAGCATTCACCCAGGCCTCTGCCCTGCGTTCACCCAGGCCTCTGCCCTGCGTTCACCCAGTCCCCTGCCCTGCAGTCACCCAGGCCTCTGCCCTGCATTCACCCAGTCCTCTGCCCTGCTGTCACCCAGTCCTCTGATCTGCCTTCACCCAGTCCTCTGATCTGCGTTCACCCAGTCCTCTGCCCTACGTTCACCCAGTCCTCTGATCTGCCTTCACCCAGTCCTCTGATCTGTGTTCACCCAGTCATCTGCATTGCGTTCACCCAGTCCTCTACCTGCTGTCACCCAGTCCTCTGCCCTGCTGTCACCCAGCCCTCTGCTGTCACACAGTCCCCTGTTGTTGCCCAGTCCTCTGCCCTGCATTCACCCAGTCCTCTGCCCTGCGTTCACCCAGTCCTCTGCCCTGCGTTCACCCAGTCCTCTGCCCTGCATTCACCTAGTCTTCTGCCCTGCTTTTACCCAGTCCTCTGCCCTGCGTTCACCCAGTCCTCTGCCCTGCTGTCACCCAGTCCTCTGCCCCGCATTCACCCAGTCCTCTGCCCTGCTGTCACCCAGTCCTCTGCCCTGTGTTCACCCAGTTTTCTGCTCTGTTTTTTACCCAGTTCTCTGCCCTGCGTTCACCCAGTCCTCTGCCCTGTGTTCACCCAGTCCTCTGCTCTGCGTTCACCCAGTCCTCTGCCCTGCATTCACCCAGTCCTCTACCTGTTGTCACCCAGTCCTCTGCCCTGCGTTCACCCAGTCCTCTGCCCTGCTGTCACCCAGTCCTCTGCCCTGTGATCACCCAGTCTTCTGCTCTGTTTTTACCCAGTTCTATGCCCTGCGTTCACCCAGTCCTCTGCCCTGCGTTCACTCAGTCCTCTGCTATGTGTTCACCCAGTCCTCTGCCTGCTGTCACCCAGTTCTCTGCCCTGCGTTTACCCAGTCCTCTGATCTGCGTTCACCCAGTCATCTGCCCTGCGTTCACCCAGTCCTCTGCCCTGCTGTCACCCAGTCCTCTGACCTGCTGTCACCCAGCCCTTTGCCCCGCGTTCACCCAGTCCTCTGTCCTGCGTTCACCCAATCATCTGCCCTGCGTTCATCCAGTCCTCTGCCTTGCTGTTACCCAGTCCTCTGCCCTGCGTTCACCCAGTCTTCCGCCCTGCTGTTGCCCAGTCCTCTGCCCTGCGTTCACCCAGTCCCCTGCCCTGCGTTCATCCAGTCCTCTGCCCTGCATTCATCCAGTCCTCTGCCCTGCTGTTACCCAGTCCTCTGCCCTGCGTTCACCTAGTCTTCTGCCCTGCTGTCACCCAGTCCTTTGCCCTGCGTTCACCCAGTCCCCTGCCCTGCTGTCACCCAGTCCTCTGCCCTGTGTTCACATTGTCCTCTGCCCTGCGTTCACCCAGTCCTCTGATCAGCATTCACCCAGGCCTCTGCCCTGCGTTCACCCAGGCCTCTGCCCTGCGTTCACCCAGTCCCCTGCCCTGCAGTCACCCAGGCCTCTGCCCTGCATTCACCCAGTCCTCTGCCCTGCTGTCACCCAGTCCTCTGCCCTGCGTTCACCCAGTCCTCTGCCCTGCATTTATCCAGTCCTCTGCCCTGCATTCACCCAGTCCTCTACCTGCTGTCACCCAGTCCTCTGCCCTGCTGTCACCCAGTCCTCTGCCCTGCTGTCACCCAGCCCTCTGCTGTCACACAGTCCCCTGTTGTTGCTCAGTCCTCTGCCCTGCGTTCACCCAGTCCTCTGCCCTCCATTCACCCAGTCCTCTGCCTGCAGTCACTCAGTACTTTGCCCTGTGTTCACCAAGTCCTCTGATCTGCGTTCACCCAGACCTCTGCCCTGCTGTCACCCAGTCCTCTTGCCTGCGTTCACCCAGTCCTCTGCCCTGTGTTCACCCAGTCCTCTGTCTGCATTCACCCAGTCTTCTGATTTGCATTCACCCAGTCCTCTGCCCTGCGTTCACCCAGTCCTCTGCCCTGCTGTCACCCAGTCCTCTGCCCTGCGTTCACCCAGTCCTCTGCCCTGAGTTCATCCAGTCCTCTGCTTTGCGTTCACCCAGTCCTCTGATCTGCGTTCACCCAGTCCTCTGCCCTGCGTTCACCCAGTCCTCTTTCTGCTGTCACCCAGTCCTCTGCCCTGCTGTCACCCAGTCCTCTGCCCTGTTTAAACCCAGTCCTCTGCCCTACGTTCACCCAGTCCTCTGCCTGCTGTCACCCAGTCCTCTGCCCTGCTGTCACCCAGTCCCCTGCCCTGCGTTCACCCAGACATCTGCCCTGCATTCATCCAGTCCTCTGCCCTGCGTTCATCCAGTCCTCTGCGCTGCTATCACCCATTCCTCTGCCCTGCGTTCACCCAGTCTTCTGCCCTGCGGTCACCCAGTCCTCTGCCTTCTGTCACCCAGTCCTCTGCCCTGCTGTCACCCAGTCCTCTGTACTGCTGTCACCCAGCCCTCTGCTGTCACACAGTCCCCTGTTGTCACACAGTCCTCTGCCCTGCGTTCACCTAGTCCTCTGCCCTGCTGTCACCCAGTCCTCTGCCCTGTGTTCACCCAGTCTTCTGCTCTGTTTTCACCCAGTCCTCTGCCCCGCGTTCACCCAGTCCTCTGTCCTGCGTTCACCCAGTCCTCTGCCCTGCTGTCACCCAGTCCTCTGCACTTTGTTCACCCAGTCCTCTGCCCTGCGTTCACCCAGTCCTCTGCCTGCTGTCACCCAGTTCTCTGCCCTGTGTTCACCCTGTCCTCTGACCTGCGTTCACCCAGTCATCTGCCCTGCTGTCACCCAGTCCTCTGCCTGCTGTCACCCAGTCCTCTGCCCTGCTGTCACCCAGCCCTCTGCCCTGCGTTCACCCAGCCCTCTGCCCTGCGTTCACCCAGTCCTCTGCCCTGCGTTCACCCAGTCCTCTGCCCTGCGTTCATCCAGTCCTCTGCCCTGCTGTTACCCAGTCCTCTGCCCTGTGTTCACGCAGTCCTCTGCCCTGCATTCACCCAGTCCTCTGCCCTGCGTTCACCCAGTCCTCTGATCTGCGTTAACCCAGGCCTCTGCCCTGCGTTCACCCTGTCCTCTGCCCTGCTGTCACCCAGTCCTCTGCCCTGGATTCACCCAGTCCTCTGCCCTGCTGTCACCCAGTCCTCTGGCCTGCATTTACCCAGTCTTCTGCCCTGCATTTACCCAGTCATCTGCCCTGCGTTCACCCAGTCCTCTGCCCTGCGTTCACCCAGTCCTCTGCCCTGCGCTCATCCAGTCATTTGCCCTGCGTTCACCCAGTCCTCTACCTGCTGTCATCCAGTCCTCTGCCCTGCTGTCACTCAGCCCTCTGCTGTCACACAGTCCCCTGTTGTTGCCCAGTCCTTCTGCCCTGCGTTCAGCCAGTCCTCTGCCCTGCGTTCACACAGTTCTCTGCCCTGCGTTCACCCAGTCCTCTGCCTGCTGTCACCCAGTCCTCTGTCCTGCAGTCACCCAGCCCTCTGCTGTCACACAGTCCCCTGTTGTCACCCAGACCTCTGCCCTGTGTTCACCTAGTCCTCTGCCCTGCTGTCACCCAGTCCTCTGCCCTGTGTTCACCCAGTCTTCTGCTCATGTTTTTACCCAGTCCTCTGCCCCGCGTTCACCCAGTCCTCTGCCCTGCTGTCACCCAGTCCTCTGCTCTTTGTTCACCCAGTCCTCTGCCCTGCGTTCACCCAGTCCTCTGCCCTGCGTTCACCCATTTCTCTGCCTGCTGTCACCCAGTTCTCTGCCCTGTGTTCACCCTGTCCTCTGATCTGCGCTCACCCAGTCATCTGCCCTGCTGTCACCCAGTCCTCTGCCTGCTGTCACCCAGTCCTCTGCCCTGCTGTCACCCAGCCCTCTGCCCTGCGTTCACCCAGGACTCTGCCCTGCATTCACCCAGTCCTCTGCCCTGCGTTCACCCAGTCCTCTGCCCTGCGTTCATCCAGTCCTCTGCCCTGCTTTTACCCAGTTCTCTGCCCTGTGTTCACCCAGTCCTCTGCCCTGCGTTCACCCAGTCCTCTGCCCTGCGTTCACCCAGTCCTCTGATCTGCGTTCACCCAGGCCTCTGCCCTGCGTTCACCCTGTCCTCTGCCCTGCTGTCACCCAGTCCTCTGCCCTGGATTCACCCAGTATTCTGCCCTGCTGTCACCCAGTCCTCTGGCCTGCGTTCACCCAGTCTTCTGCCCTGCATTTACCCAGTCCTCTGCCCTGCGTTCACCTAGTCCTCTGCCCTGCGTTCACCCAGTCCTCTGCCCTGCGCTCATCCAGTCATTTGCCCTGCGTTCACCCAGTCCTCTACCTGCTGTCATCCAGTCCTCTGCCCTGCTGTCACCCAGTCCTCTGCCCTGCTGTCACCCAGCCCTCTGCTGTCACACAGTCCCCTGTTGTTGCCCAGTCCTCTGCCCTGCGTTCACCCAGTCCTCTGCCCTGCGTTCACCCAGTCCTCTGCCCTGCATTCACCCAGTCCTCTGCCTGCTGTCACCCAGTCCTCTGCCCTGCGTTCACCCAGTCCTCTGATCTGCGTTCACCCAGATCTCTGCCATGCTGTCACCCAGTCCTCTGCCTTGCATTCACCCAGTCCTCTGCCCTGTGTTCACCCAATCCTCTGCCTGCGTTCACCCAGCCCTCTGATTTGTGTTCACCCAGTCCTCTGCCCTGCGTTTGCCCAGTCCTCTGCCCTGCTGTCACCCAGTCCTCTGCCCTGCGTTCACCCAGTCCCCTGCCCTGAGTTCACCCAGTCCTCTGCCCTGCGTTCACCCAGTCCTCTGATCTGCGTTCCCCCAGTCCTCTGCCCTGCGTTCTCCCAGTCCTCTTCCTGCTGTTACCCAGTCCTCTGCCCTTTGTTCACCCAGTCCTCTGCCCTGCGTTCACCCAGTCCTCTGCCTGCTGTCACCCAGTCCTCTGCCCTGCTGTCCCCCAGTCCTCTGCCCTGTGTTCACCCAGTCCTCTGCCCTGCGTTCACCTAGTTCTCTGATCTGCCTTCACCCAGTCCTCTGATATGCGTTCACCCAGTCCTCTGCCCTGCGTTCACCCAGTCCTCTGCCTTCTGTCACCCAGTCCTCTGCCCTGCTGTCACCCAGTCCTCTGTCCTGCTGTCACCCAGCCCTCTGCTGTCACACAGTCCCCTGTTGTCGCCCAGTCCTCTGCCCTGCGTTCACCTAATCCTCTGCCCTGCGTTCAACCAGTCCTCTGCCCTGCGTTCACCCAGTCCTCTGCCCTGCGTTCACCCAGTTCTCTGATCTGCGTTCACCCAGTCTTCTGCCCTGTGTTCACCCACTCCTCTGCCCTGTGGTCACCCTGTCCTCTGCCCTGTGTTCACTCAGTCCTCTGCCCTGCGTTCACCCAGTCCTCTGATCTGTGATCACCCAGTCCTCTGCCCTGTGTTCACCCAGTCCTCTGCCCATCTGTCACCCAGTCCTCTGCCCTGCGTTCACCCAGTCCTCTGCCCTGCGTTCACCCAGTCCTCTGCCCTGTGTTCACCCAGTCCTCTGCCCTGTGTTCACTCAGTCCTCTGCCCTGTGTTCATCCAGTCCTCTGATCTGCGTTCACCCAGACCTCTTCCCTGTGTTCACCCAGTCCTCTGCCCTGCGTTTGCCCAGTCCTCTGCCCTGCTGTCACCCAGTCCTCTGCCCTGCGTTCACCCAGTCCCCTGCCCTGAGTTCACCCAGTCCTCTGCCCTGCGTTCACCCAGTCCTCTGATCTGCGTTCCCCCAGTCCTCTGCCCTGCGTTCTCCCAGTCCTCTTCCTGCTGTTACCCAGTCCTCTGCCCTTTGTTCACCCAGTCCTCTGCCCTGCGTTCACCCAGTCCTCTGCCTGCTGTCACCCAGTCCTCTGCCCTGCTGTCCCCCAGTCCTCTGCCCTGTGTTCACCCAGTCCTCTGCCCTGCGTTCACCTAGGTCTCTGATCTGCCTTCACCCAGTCCTCTGATATGCGTTCACCCAGTCCTCTGCCCTGCGTTCACCCAGTCCTCTGCCTTCTGTCACCCAGTCCTCTGCCCTGCTGTCACCCAGTCCTCTGTCCTGCTGTCACCCAGCCCTCTGCTGTCACACAGTCCCCTGTTGTCGCCCAGTCCTCTGCCCTGCGTTCACCTAATCCTCTGCCCTGCGTTCAACCAGTCCTCTGCCCTGCGTTCACCCAGTCCTCTGCCCTGCGTTCACCCAGTTCTCTGATCTGCGTTCACCCAGTCTTCTGCCCTGTGTTCACCCACTCCTCTGCCCTGTGGTCACCCTGTCCTCTGCCCTGTGTTCACTCAGTCCTCTGCCCTGCGTTCACCCAGTCCTCTGATCTGTGATCACCCAGTCCTCTGCCCTGTGTTCACCCAGTCCTCTGCCCATCTGTCACCCAGTCCTCTGCCCTGCGTTCACCCAGTCCTCTGCCCTGCGTTCACCCAGTCCTCTGCCCTGTGTTCACCCAGTCCTCTGCCCTGTGTTCACTCAGTCCTCTGCCCTGTGTTCATCCAGTCCTCTGATCTGCGTTCACCCAGACCTCTTCCCTGTGTTCACCCAGTCCTCTGCCCTGCGTTCACCCAGTCCTCTGCCCTGCGTTCACCCAGTCCTCTGCCCTGCGTTCACCCAGTCCTCTGCCCTGTGTTCACCCAGTGCTCTGCCCTGTGTTCCCCCAGTCCTCTGCCCTGTGTTCACCAAGTCCTCTCATCTGAGTTCACCCAGTCCTCTGCCCTGCTGTCACCCAGTCCTCTGCCCTGCGTTCACCCAGTACTCTGATCTGCGTTCACTCAGTCCTCTGATCTGCGTTCACCCAGTCCTTTGATCTGCATTCACCCAGTCCTCTGATCTGCGTTCACCCAGTCCTCTGATCTGCGTTCACCCAGTCCTCTGCCCTGCGTTCACCCAGTCCTCTGCCCTGCGTTCACCCAGTCCTCTGCCCTGTGTTTACCCAGTCCTCTGCCCTGTGTTCACCCAGTGCTCTGCCCTGTTTTCATCCAGTCCTCTGCCCTGTGTTCACCAAGTCCTCTGATTTGAGTTCACCCAGTCCTCTGCCCTGCCTTCACCCAGTACTCTGATCTGCGTTCACCCAGTCCTCTGATCTGCATTCACCCAGTCCTCTGCCCTGCATTCACCCAGTCCTCTGCCCTGCGTTCACCCAGTCCTCTGCCCTGCTGTGCAGTCATTGTAGTGTATATAATACAGTTCAGAGTATATGATACAATCAGTGTAGTATATATAATACAGTGCAGCGTATATAGTGCAGTCCATATAGTATATATAATACAGTTCAGAGAATATAGTGCAGTCTGTATAGTATATATAATGCAGTTCAGAGTATATAGTGCAGTCAGTGTAGTGTATATAATACAGTTCAGAGAATATAGTTCAGTCAGTGTAGTGTATATAATGCAGTGCAGAGTATATAGTGCAGTCTGTGCAGCACATATAATACAGTTCAGAGTTATGAGGCACGCCTGAGAGGACTGGGAGGATGCAGTCTGGGATGGGTGCATAACCAGAAGAATGGACTGTGGTGTCATGGGCAGTGGAGAAGGGCAGCTGAGCCAGGAGGGTTGGCAGGGTCTGAAGATGGCTTACTGGGCTCAGTAGCCGCATGTAGAATAGCTAGCACCAGAGCCTTACTTACTTACTGAAGACCAGATATCATCTTTGTCAACTTTGTTACTTCTATCGTTAGACTTTTACACAGAAGTCAAAAAGTGCTGTTATCTGATCAAGCTCAAGATGATACCTGGCATTTCCTGTAGCACTGTCCTGACTTTGAGATATTGCCCTGCATTCACCCAGTCCTCTGCCCTGCATTCACCCAGTCCTCTGCCCTGCGTTCATCCAGTCCTCTGCCCTGTGTTCATCCAGTCCTCTGCCCTGTGTTCATCCAGTCCTCTGCCCTGTGTTCATCCAGTCCTCTGCCCTGTGTTCATCCAGTTCTCTACCCTGTGTTGATCCAGTTCTCTGCCCTGCTGTCACCCAGTCCTCTGCCCTGCGTGCATCCAGTCCTCTGCCCTGTGTTCATCCAGTCCTCTGCCCTGTGTTCATCCAGTTCTCTACCCTGTGTTGATCCAGTCCTCTGCCCTGTGTTCATCCAGTCCTCTGCCCTGTGTTCACCCAGTCCTCTGCCTTCTGTCACCCAGTCCTCTGCCCTGCTGTCACCCAGTCCTCTGTCCTGCTGTCACCCAGCCCTCTGCTGTCACACAGTCCCCTGTTGTCGCCCAGTCCTCTGCCCTGCGTTCACCTAATCCTCTGCCCTGCGTTCAACCAGTCCTCTGCCCTGCGTTCACCCAGTCCTCTGCCCTGCGTTCACCCAGTTCTCTGATCTGCATTCACCCAGTCTTCTGCCCTGTGTTCACCCACTCCTCTGCCCTGTGGTCACCCTGTCCTCTGCCCTGTGTTCACTCAGTCCTCTGCCCTGCGTTCACCCAGTCCTCTGCCCTGCATTCACCCAGTCCTCTGCCCTGTGTTCACCCAGTCCTCTGCCCTGCGGTCACCCAGTCCTCTGCCCTGTATTCACTCAGTCCTCTGCCCTGCATTCACCCAGTCCTCTGATCTGCGTTCACCCAGTCCTCTCCCCTGTGTTCACCCAGTCCTCTGCCCATCTGTCACCCAGTCCTCTGCCCTGCGTTCACCCAGTCCTCTGCCCTGCGTTCACCCAGTCCTCTGCCCTGGGTTCACCCAGTCCTCTGCCCTGTGTTCACCCAGTGCTCTGCCCTGTGTTCCCCCAGTCCTCTGCCCTGTGTTCACCAAGTCCTCTCATCTGAGTTCACCCAGTCCTCTGCCCTGCTGTCACTCAGTCCTCTGCCCTGCGTTCACCCAGTACTCTGATCTGCGTTCACTCAGTCCTCTGATCTGCGTTCACCCAGTCCTTTGATCTGCATTCACCCAGTCCTCTGATCTGCGTTCACCCAGTCCTCTGATCTGCGTTCACCCAGTCCTCTGCCCTGCGTTCACCCAGTCCTCTGCCCTGCGTTCACCCAGTCCTCTGCCCTGTGTTTACCCAGTCCTCTGCCCTGTGTTCACCCAGTGCTCTGCCCTGTTTTCATCCAGTCCTCTGCCCTGTGTTCACCAAGTCCTCTGATTTGAGTTCACCCAGTCCTCTGCCCTGCCTTCACCCAGTACTCTGATCTGCGTTCACCCAGTCCTCTGATCTGCGTTCACCCAGTCCTCTGCCCTGCGTTCACCCAGTCCTCTGCCCTGCTGTGCAGTCATTGTAGTGTATATAATACAGTTCAGAGTATATGATACAATCAGTGTAGTATATATAATACAGTGCAGCGTATATAGTGCAGTCCATATAGTATATATAATACAGTTCAGAGAATATAGTGCAGTCTGTATAGTATATATAATGCAGTTCAGAGTATATAGTGCAGTCAGTGTAGTGTATATAATACAGTTCAGAGAATATAGTTCAGTCAGTGTAGTGTATATAATGCAGTGCAGAGTATATAGTGCAGTCTGTGCAGCACATATAATACAGTTCAGAGTTATGAGGCACGCCTGAGAGGACTGGGAGGATGCAGTCTGGGATGGGTGCATAACCAGAAGAATGGACTGTGGTGTCATGGGCAGTGGAGAAGGGCAGCTGAGCCAGGAGGGTTGGCAGGGTCTGAAGATGGCTTACTGGGCTCAGTAGCCGCATGTAGAATAGCTAGCACCAGAGCCTTACTTACTTACTGAAGACCAGATATCATCTTTGTCAACTTTGTTACTTCTATCGTTAGACTTTTACACAGAAGTCAAAAAGTGCTGTTATCTGATAAAACTCAAGATGATACCTGGCATTTCCTGTAGCACTGTCCTGACTTTGAGATATTGCCCTGCATTCACCCAGTCCTCTGCCCTGCATTCACCCAGTCCTCTGCCCTGCGTTCATCCAGTCCTCTGCCCTGTGTTCATCCAGTCCTCTGCCCTGTGTTCATCCAGTCCTCTGCCCTGTGTTCATCCAGTCCTCTGCCCTGTGTTCATCCAGTTCTCTACCCTGTGTTGATCCAGTTCTCTGCCCTGCTGTCACCCAGTCCTCTGCCCTGCGTGCATCCAGTCCTCTGCCCTGTGTTCATCCAGTCATCTGCCCTGTGTTCATCCAGTTCTCTACCCTGTGTTGATCCAGTCCTCTGCCCTGTGTTCATCCAGTCCTCTGCCCTGTGTTCATCCAGTTCTCTACCCTGTGTTGATCCAGTTCTCTGCCCTGCTGTCACCCAGTCCTCTGCCCTGCGTGCATCCAGTCCTCTGCCCTGTGTTCATTAAGTCCTCTACCCTGTGTTGATCCAGTTCTCTGCCCTGCTGTCGCTCAGGCCTCTGCCCGGCGTTCAACCAGTCTTCTGTCCTGCGTTCACCCAGTCATCTGCCCTGCTGTCACCCAGTCCTCTGCCCTACTATCACCCAGCCCACTGCCCTGCGTTCACCCAGCCCTCTGCCCTGCGTTCACCGAGTCCTGTGCCTTGCGTTCACCCAGCCATCTGCCCCGCATTCATCCAGTCCTCTGCCCTGCGTTCACCCAGTCCTCTGCTCTGCTGTCACCCAGTCCTCTGCCCTGTGTTCACCCACTCCTCTGCCTGCGTTCACCCAGTCCTCTGCCCTGCGTTCACTCACTCCTCTGATCTGCGTTCACCCAGGCCTCTGCCCTGCGTTCACCCAGTCCTCTGCCCAGTGTTCACCCAGTCCTCTGCCCTGTGTTCACCCAGTCCTCTGCCCTGCTGTCACCCAGTCCTATGCCCTGGGTTCACCCAGTCCTCTGCCCTGCATTTACCCAGTCCTCTGCCTGCTGTCACCCAGTCCTCTGCCCTACGTTCACCCAGTCCTCTGCCCTGCGTTCACCCAGTCCTCTGATCTGCATTCACCCAGTCCTCTGCCCAGCGTTCACCCAGTCCTCTGCCCTGTGTTCACCCAGTCCTCTGCCCTGCTGTCACCCAGTCCTCTGCCCTGGGTTCACCCAGTCCTCTGCCCTGCATTTACCCAGTCCTCTGCCTGTTGTCACCCAGTCCTCTGCCCTACGTTCACCCAGTCCTCTGCCCTGCGTTCACCAAGTCCTCTGATCTGCATTCACCCAGTCCTCTGCACTGCGTTCACCCAGTCCTCTGCCCTGCGTTCATCCAGTCCTCTGATCTGCCTTCACCCAGTCCTCTGATCTGAGTTCACCCAGTCTTCTGCCATGCGTTCACCCAGTCCTCTGCTCTGCGTTCACCCAGTCCTCTGCCCTTCATTCACCCAGTCCTCTACCTGCTGTCACCCAGTCCTCTGCCCTGCGTTCACCCAGTCCTCTGCCCTGCTGTCACCCAGTCCTCTGCCCTGTGTTCACCCAATCTTCTGCTCTGTTTTTACCCAGTTCTCTGCCCTGCGTTCACCCAGTCCTCTGCCCTCTGTTCACCCAGTGCTCTGCCATGCGTTCACCCAGTCCTCTGCCTGCTGTCACCCAGTTCTCTGCCCTGCGTTCACCCAGTCCTCTGATCTGCGTTAACCCAGTCATCTGCCCTGCTGTCACCCAGTCCTCTGCCCTGCTGTCACCCAGCCCTCTGCTGTCACACAGTCCCCTGTTGTTGCCCAGTCCTCTGCCCTGCGTTCACCCAGTCCTCTGCCTGCTGTCACCCAGTCTTTTGCCCTGCGTTCACCCAGTCCTCTGATCTGCGTTCACCCAGACCTCTGCCCTGCTGTCACCCAGTCCTCTGGCCTGCGTTCACCCAGTCCTCTGCCCTGTGTTCACCCAGTCCTCTGCCTGCATTCACCCAGTCCTCTGATCTGCGTTCACCCAGGCCTTTGCCCTGCGTTCACCCAGTCCTCTGCCCTGGGTTCACCCAGTCCTCTGCCCTACGTTCACCCAGACCTCTGATCTGCATTCACCCAGTCCTCTGCACTGCGTTCACCCAGTCCTCTGCCCTGCGTTCACCCAGTCCTCTGATCTGCCTTCACCCAGTCCTCTGATCTGCGTTCACCCAGTCATCTGCCCCGCGTTCACCCAGTCCTCTACCTGCTGTCACCCAGTCCTCTGCCCTGCTGTCACCCTGCCCTCTACTGTCACACAGTCCCCTGTTGTTGCCCAGGCCTCTGCACTGCTTTCACCCAGTCCTCTGCCCTGCGTTCACCCAGTCCTCTGTCTGCTGTCACCCAGTCCTCTGCCTTGCATTCATCTAGTCTTCTGCCCTGCTTTTGCCCAGTCCTCTGCCCTGCGTTCACCCAGTCCTCTGCCCTGCGTTCACCCAGTCCTCTGTCTGCTGTCACCCAGTCCTCTGCCCTGCATTCATCTAGTCTTCTGCCCTGCTTTTACCCAGTCCTCTGCCCTGCGTTCACCCACTCCTCTGCCCTGCTGTCACCCAGTCCTCTGCCCTGCGTTCACCCAGTCCTCTGCCCTGCTGTCACCCAGTCTTCTGCCCTGTGTTCACCCAGTCTTTTGCTCTGTTTTTACCCAGATCTCTGCCCTGCGTTCACCCAGTCCTCTGCCCTGCGTTCACCCAGTCCTCTGCCCTGCGTTCACCAAGTCCTCTGCCCTGTATTTACCCAGACCTCTGCCCTGCTGTCACCCAGTCCTCTGGCCTGCGTTCACCCAGTCCTCTGCCCTGTGTTCACCCAGTCCTCTGCCTGCATTCACCCAGTCCTCTGATCTGCGTTCACCCAGGCCTTTGCCCTGCGTTCACCCAGTCCTCTGCCCTGGGTTCACCCAGTCCTCTGCCCTACGTTCACCCAGACCTCTGATCTGCATTCACCCAGTCCTCTGCACTGCGTTCACCCAGTCCTCTGCCCTGCGTTCACCCAGTCCTCTGATCTGCCTTCACCCAGTCCTCTGATCTGCGTTCACCCAGTCATCTGCCCCGCGTTCACCCAGTCCTCTACCTGCTGTCACCCAGTCCTCTGCCCTGCTGTCACCCTGCCCTCTACTGTCACACAGTCCCCTGTTGTTGCCCAGGCCTCTGCACTGCTTTCACCCAGTCCTCTGCCCTGCGTTCACCCAGTCCTCTGTCTGCTGTCACCCAGTCCTCTGCCTTGCATTCATCTAGTCTTCTGCCCTGCTTTTGCCCAGTCCTCTGCCCTGCGTTCACCCAGTCCTCTGCCCTGCGTTCACCCAGTCCTCTGTCTGCTGTCACCCAGTCCTCTGCCCTGCATTCATCTAGTCTTCTGCCCTGCTTTTACCCAGTCCTCTGCCCTGCGTTCACCCACTCCTCTGCCCTGCTGTCACCCAGTCCTCTGCCCTGCGTTCACCCAGTCCTCTGCCCTGCTGTCACCCAGTCTTCTGCCCTGTGTTCACCCAGTCTTTTGCTCTGTTTTTACCCAGATCTCTGCCCTGCGTTCACCCAGTCCTCTGCCCTGCGTTCACCCAGTCCTCTGCCCTGCGTTCACCAAGTCCTCTGCCCTGTATTTACCCAGTCCTCTGCCTGCTGTCACCCAGTCCTCTGCCCTACGTTCACCCAGTCCTCTGCCCTGCGTTCACCCAGTCCTCTGATCTGCATTCACCCAGTCCTCTGCACTGCGTTCACCCAGTCCTCTGCCCTGCGTTCACCCATTCCTCTGATCTGCCTTCACCCAGTCCTCTGATCTGCGTTCACCCAGTCATCTGCCCTGCGTTCACCCAGTCCTCTACCTGCTGTCACCAAGTCCTCTGCCCTGCTGTCACCCTGCCCTCTGCTGTCACACAGTCCCCTGTTGTTGCCCAGTCCTCTGCCCTGCGTTCACCCAGTTCTCTGCCCTGCGTTCACCCAGTCCTCTGTCCTGCGTTCACCCAGTCCTCTGCCCTGCGTTCACCCAGTCCTCTGTCTGCTGTCACCCAGTCCTCTGAACTGCATTCATCTAGTCTTCTGCCATGCTTTTACCCAGTCCTCTGCTCTGCGTTCACCCAGTCCTCTGCCCTGCGTTCACCCAGTCCTCTGTCTGCTGTCACCCAGTCCTCTGCCCTGCTGTCACCCAGTCCTCTGCCCTGTGTTCACCCAGTCTTCTGCTCTATTTTTACCCAGTTCTCTGCCCTGCGTTCACCCAGTCCTCTGCAATGTATTCACCCAGTCCTCTGCCCTGCGTTCACCCAGTCCTCTGCCTGCTGCCACACAGAACTCTGCCCTTTGTTCACCCAGTCATCTGATCTGCGTTCACACAGTCATCTGCCCTGCGTTCACCCAGTCCTCTGCCTTCTGTCCCCCAGTCCTCTTCCCTGCTGTCACCCAGCCCTTTGCCCTGCGTTCACCCAGTCCTCTGTCCTGCGTTCATCCAGTCATCTGCCCTGCATTCATCCAGTCCTCTGCCCTGCATTCATCCAGTCCTCTGCCCTGCGTTCACCCAGTCCTCTGCCCTGCGTTCACCCAGTCCTCTGCCCTGCGTTCACCCAGTCCTCTGCCCTGCGTTCACCCAGTCCTCTGTCTGCTGTCACCCAGTCCTCTGAACTGCATTCATCTAGTCTTCTGCCCTGCTTTTACCCAGTCCTCTGCCCTGCGTTCACCCAGCCCTTTGCCTGCGTTCACCCAGTCCTCTGTCCTGCGTTCATCCAGTCATCTGCCCTGCGTTCATCCAGTCCTCTGCCCTGCATTCATCCAGTCCTCTGCCCTGCTGTTACCCAGTCCTCTGCCCTGCGTTCACCTAGTCTTCTGCCCTGCTGTCGCCCAGTCCTTTGCCCTGCGTTCACCCAGTCCCCTGCCCTGCTGTCACCCAGTCCTCTGCCCTGTGTTCACATTGTCCTCTGCCCTGCGTTCACTCAGACCTCTGCCCTGCTGTCACTCAGTCCTCTGGTGTGTGTTCACCCAGTCCTCTGCCCTGTGTTCACTCATTCCTCTGCCTGCATTCACCCAGGCCTCTGCCCTGCGTTCACCCAGGCCTCTGCCCTTCGTTCACCCAGTCCTCTGCCCTGCTGTCACCCAGTCCTCTGCCCTGCATTCACCCAGTCCTCTGCCCTGCTGTCAGCCAGTCCTCTGCCCTGCGTTCACCCAGTCCTCTGCCCTGCATTTACCCAGTCCTCTGCCCTGCGTTCACCCAGTCCTCTGCCCTGCGTTCACCCAATCCTCTGCCCTGCGTTCATCCAGTCCTCTGATCTGCATTCACCCAGTCCTCTGATCTGCGTTCACCCAGTCATTTGCCCTGCGTTCACCCAGTCCTCTACCTGCTGTCACCCAGTCCTCTGCCCTGCTGTCACCCAGTCCTCTGCCCTGCTGTCACCCAGCCCTCTGCTGTCACACAGTCCCTTGTTGTTGCCCAGTCCTCTGCCCTGCGTTCACCCAGTCCTCTGCCCTGCGTTCACCCAGTCCTCTGCCTGCTGTCACTCAGTCCTTTGCCCTGCGTTCACCCAGTCCTCTGATCTGCGTTCACCCAGACCTCTGCCCTGCTGTCACCCAGTCCTCTGGCCTGCGTTCACCCAGTCCTCTGCCCTGTGTTCACCCAGTCCTCTGCCTGCATTCACCCAGTCCTCTGATTTGCATTCACCCAGTCCTCTGCCCTGCGTTCACCCAGTCCTCTGCCCTGCTGTCACCCAGTCCTCTGCCCTGCATTGACCCAGTCCTCTGCCCTGAGTTCATCCAGTCCTCTGCTTTGCGTTCACCCAGTCCTCTGATCTGCGTTCACCCAGTCCTCTGCCCTGCGTTCACCCAGTCCTCTTTCTGCTGTCACCCAGTCCTCTGCCCTGCTGTCACCCAGTCCTCTGTCCTGTTTTCACCCAGTCCTCTGCCCTGCGTTCACCCAGTCCTCTGCCTGCTGTCACCCAGTCCTCTACCCTGCTGTCACCCAGTCCTCTAGCCTGCGTTCACCCAGTCATCTGCCCTGCATTCATCCAGTCCTCATCCCTGCGTTCTTCCAGTCCTCTGCCCTGCTGTCACCCAGTCCTCTGCCCTGCGTTCACCCAGTCTTCTGCCCTGCTGTCACCCAGTCCTCTGCCTTCTGTCACCCAGTCCTCTGCCCTGCTGTCACCCAGTCCTCTGTCCTGCTGTCACCCAGCCCTCTGCTGTCACACAGTCCCCTGTTGTCACCCAGTCCTCTGCCCTGCGTTCACCTAGTCCTCTGCCCTGCTGTCACCCTGTCCTCTGCCCTGTGTTCACCCAGTCTTCTGCTCTGTTTTTCCCAGTCCTCTGCCCCGCGTTCACCCAGTCCTCTGCCCTGCGTTCACCCAGTCCTCTGCCCTGCTGTCACCCAGTCCTCTGCACTTTGTTTACCCAGTCCTCTGCCCTGCGTTCACCCAGTCCTCTGCCCTGCATTCACCCAGTCCTCTGCCTGCTGTCACCCAGTTCTCTGCCCTGTGTTCACCGTGTCCTCTGATCTGCGTTCACCCAGTCATCTGCCCTGCTTTCACCCAGTCCTCTGCCTGCTGTCACCCAGTCCTCTGCCCTGCTTTCACCCAGCCCTCTGCCCTGCGTTCACCCAGCTCTCTGCCCTGCGTTCACCCAGTCCTCTGCCCTGTGTTCACCCAGTCCTCTGCCCTGCGTTCATCCAGTCCTCTGCCCTGCTGTTACCCAGTCCTATGCCCTGTGTTCACCCAGTCCTCTGCCCTGCGTTCACCCAGTCCTCTGCCCTACGTTCACCCAGTCCTCTGATCTGCGTTCACCCAGGCCTCTGCCCTGCGTTCACCCTGTCCTCTGCCCTGCTGTCACCCAGTCCTCTGCCCTGGATTCACCCAGTCCTCTGCCCTGATGTCACCCTGTCCTCTGGCCTGCGTTCACCCAGTCTTCTGCCCTGCATTTACCCAGTCCTCTGCCCTGCGTTCACCCAGTCCTCTGCCCTGCGTTCACCCAGTCCTCTGCCCTGCGCTCATCCAGTCATTTGCCCTGCGTTCACCCAGTCCTCTACCTGCTGTCATCCAGTCCTCTGCCCTGCTGTCACCCAGTCCTCTGCCCTGCGTTCACCCAGTCCTTTGCCCTGCTGTCACCCAGTCCTCTGCCCTGCATTTACCCAGTCCTCTGCCTGCTGTCACCCAGTCCTCTGCCCTACGTTCACCCAGTCCTCTGCCCTGCGTTCACCCAGTCCTCTGATCTGCATTCACCCAGTCCTCTGCACTGCGTTCACCCAGTCCTCTGCCCTGCGTTCACCCAGTCCTCTGATCTGCCTTCACCCAGTCCTCTGATCTGCGTTCACCCAGTCATCTGCCCTGCGTTCACAGAGTCCTCTACCTGCTGTCAACCAGTCATCTGCCCTGTGTTCACCCAGTCCTCTGCCTGCATTCACCCAGTCCTCTGATTTGCATTCACCCAGTCCTCTGCCCTGCGTTCACCCAGTCCTCTGCCCTGCTGTCACCCAGTCCTCTGCCCTGCATTGACCCAGTCCTCTGCCCTGAGTTCATCCAGTCCTCTGCTTTGCGTTCACCCAGTCCTCTGATCTGCGTTCACCCAGTCCTCTGCCCTGCGTTCACCCAGTCCTCTTTCTGCTGTCACCCAGTCCTCTGCCCTGCTGTCACCCAGTCCTCTGTCCTGTTTTCACCCAGTCCTCTGCCCTGCGTTCACCCAGTCCTCTGCCTGCTGTCACCCAGTCCTCTACCCTGCTGTCACCCAGTCCTCTGCCCTGCGTTCACCCAGTCATCTGCCCTGCATTCATCCAGTCCTCATCCCTGCGTTCTTCCAGTCCTCTGCCCTGCTGTCACCCAGTCCTCTGCCCTGCGTTCACCCAGTCTTCTGCCCTGCTGTCACCCAGTCCTCTGCCTTCTGTCACCCAGTCCTCTGCCCTGCTGTCACCCAGTCCTCTGTCCTGCTGTCACCCAGCCCTCTGCTGTCACACAGTCCCCTGTTGTCACCCAGTCCTCTGCCCTGCGTTCACCTAGTCCTCTGCCCTGCTGTCACCCTGTCCTCTGCCCTGTGTTCACCCAGTCTTCTGCTCCGTTTTTCCCAGTCCTCTGCCCCGCGTTCACCCAGTCCTCTGCCCTGCGTTCACCCAGTCCTCTGCCCTGCTGTCACCCAGTCCTCTGCACTTTGTTTACCCAGTCCTCTGCCCTGCGTTCACCCAGTCCTCTGCCCTGCATTCACCCAGTCCTCTGCCTGCTGTCACCCAGTTCTCTGCCCTGTGTTCACCGTGTCCTCTGATCTGCGTTCACCCAGTCATCTGCCCTGCTTTCATCCAGTCCTCTGCCTGCTGTCACCCAGTCCTCTGCCCTGCTTTCACCCAGCCCTCTGCCCTGCGTTCACCCAGCTCTCTGCCCTGCGTTCACCCAGTCCTCTGCCCTGTGTTCACCCAGTCCTCTGCCCTGCGTTCATCCAGTCCTCTGCCCTGCTGTTACCCAGTCCTATGCCCTGTGTTCACCCAGTCCTCTGCCCTGCGTTCACCCAGTCCTCTGCCCTACGTTCACCCAGTCCTCTGATCTGCGTTCACCCAGGCCTCTGCCCTGCGTTCACCCTGTCCTCTGCCCTGCTGTCACCCAGTCCTCTGCCCTGGATTCACCCAGTCCTCTGCCCTGATGTCACCCTGTCCTCTGGCCTGCGTTCACCCAGTCTTCTGCCCTGCATTTACCCAGTCCTCTGCCCTGCGTTCACCCAGTCCTCTGCCCTGCGTTCACCCAGTCCTCTGCCCTGCGCTCATCCAGTCATTTGCCCTGCGTTCACCCAGTCCTCTACCTGCTGTCATCCAGTCCTCTGCCCTGCTGTCACCCAGTCCTCTGCCCTGCGTTCACCCAGTCCTTTGCCCTGCTGTCACCCAGTCCTCTGCCCTGCATTTACCCAGTCCTCTGCCTGCTGTCACCCAGTCCTCTGCCCTACGTTCACCCAGTCCTCTGCCCTGCGTTCACCCAGTCCTCTGATCTGCATTCACCCAGTCCTCTGCACTGCGTTCACCCAGTCCTCTGCCCTGCGTTCACCCAGTCCTCTGATCTGCCTTCACCCAGTCCTCTGATCTGCGTTCACCCAGTCATCTGCCCTGCGTTCACAGAGTCCTCTACCTGCTGTCACCCAGTCCTCTGCCCTGCGGTCACCCAGCCGTCTGCTGTCACACAGTCCCCTGTTGTTGCCCAGTCCTCTGCCTTGCGTTCACCAGTCCTCTGCCTGCTGTCACCCAGTCCTCTGCCCTGCATTCACCTAGTCTTCTGCCCTGCTTTTACCCAGTCCTCTACCCTGCGTTCACCCAGTCCTCTGCCCTGCTGTCACCCAGTCCTCTGCCCCGCGTTCACCCAGTCCTCTGCCCTGCTGTCACCCAGTCCTCTGCCCTGTGTTCACCCAGTCCTCTGCCCTGCGTTCACCCAGTCCTCTGCTCTGCGTTCACCCAGTCCTCTGCCCTTCATTCACCCAGTCCTCTACCTGCTGTCACCCAGTCCTCTGCTCTGCGTTCACCCAGTCCTCTGCCCTGCTGTCACCCAATCCTCTGCCCTGAGTTCACCCAATCTTCTGCTCTGTTTTTCCCCAGTTCTCTGTCCTGCGTTCACCCAGTCCTCTGCCCTGTGTTCACCCAGTGCTCTGCCATGCGTTCACCCAGTCCTCTGCCTGCTGTCACCCAGTTCTCCGCCCTGCCTTCACCCAGTCCTCTGCCCTGCTGTCACCCAGCCCTCTGCTGTCACACAGTCCCCTGTTGTTGCCCAGTCCTCTGCCCTGCGTTCACCCAGTCCTCTGCCTGCTGTCACCCAGTCCTTTGCTCTGCGTTCACCCAGTCCTCTGCCCTGCTGTCACCCAGTCCTCTGCACTTTGTTTACCCAGTCCTCTGCCCTGCGTTCACCCAGTCCTCTGCCTGCTGTCACCCAGTTCTCTGCCCTGTGTTCACCGTGTCCTCTGATCTGCGTTCACCCAGTCATCTGCCCTGCTTTCACCCAGTCCTCTGCCTGCTGTCACCCAGTCCTCTGCCCTGCTTTCACTCAGCCCTCTGCCCTGCGTTCACCCAGTCCTCTGCCCTGCGTTCACCCAGTCCTCTGCCCTGCGTTCATCCAGTCCTCTGCCCTGCTGTTACCCAGTCCTCTGCCCTGTGTTCACCCAGTCCTCTGCCCTGCGTTCACCCAGTCCTCTGCCCTACGTTCACCCAGTCCTCTGATCTGCGTTCACCCAGGCCTCTGCCCTGCGTTCACCCTGTCCTCTGATCTGCGTTCACCCAGGCCTCTGCCCTGGATTCACCCAGTCCTCTGCCCTGATGTCACCCTGTCCTCTGGCCTGCGTTCACCCAGTCTTCTGCCCTGCATTTACCCAGTCCTCTGCCCTGCGTTCACCCAGTCCTCTGCCCTGCGTTCACCCAGTCCTCTGTCCTCTGCCCTGATGTAACCCTGTCCTCTGGCCTGCGTTCACCCAGTCTTCTGCCCTGCATTTACCCAGTCCTCTGCCCTGCGTTCACCCAGTCCTCTGCCCTGCGTTCACCCAGTCCTCTGCCCTGCGCTCATCCAGTCATTTGCCCTGCGTTCACCCAGTCCTCTACCTGCTGTCATCCAGTCCTCTGCCCTGCTGTCACCCAGTCCTCTGCCCTGCGTTCACCCAGTCCTTTGCCCTGCTGTCACCCAGTCCTCTGCCCTGCGTTCACCCAGCCCTTTGCCTGCGTTCACCCAGTCCTCTGTCCTGCGTTCATCCAGTCATCTGCCCTGCGTTCATCCAGTCCTCTGCCCTGCATTCATCCAGTCCTCTGCCCTGCTGTTACCCAGTCCTCTGCCCTGCGTTCACCTAGTCTTCTGCCCTGCTGTCGCCCAGTCCTTTGCCCTGCGTTCACCCAGTCCCCTGCCCTGCGTTCACCCAGTCCTCTGCCCTGCGTTCACCCAGTCCTCTGATCTGCATTCACCCAGTCCTCTCCCTGCGTTCAGCCAGTCCTCTGATCTGCCTTCACCCAGTCCTCTGATCTGCGTTCACCCAGTCATCTGCCCTGCGTTCACAGAGTCCTCTACCTGCTGTCACCCAGTCCTCTGCCCTGCGTTCACCCAGTCCTCTGCCCTGCGTTCACCCAGTCCTCTGATCTGCATTCACCCAGTCCTCTGCCCTGCGTTCAGCCAGTCCTCTGATCTGCCTTCACCCAGTCCTCTGATCTGCGTTCACCCAGTCATCTGCCCTGCGTTCACAGAGTCCTCTACCTGCTGTCACCCAGTCCTCTGCCCTGCGTTCACCCAGTCCTCTGCCCTGCGTTCACCCAGTCCTCTGCCCTGCGCTCATCCAGACATTTGCCCTGCGTTCACCCAGTCCTCTACCTGCTGTCATCCAGTCCTCTTCCCTGCTGTCACCCAGTCCTGTGCCCTGCGTTCACCCAGTCCTTTGCCCTGCTGTCACCCAGTCCTCTGCCCTGCATTTACCCAGTCCTCTGCCTGCTGTCACCCAGTCCTCTGCCCTACGTTCACCCAGTCCTCTGCCCTGCGTTCACCCAGTCCTCTGATCTGCATTCACCCAGTCCTCTGCACTGCGTTCACCCAGTCCTCTGCCCTGCGTTCACCCAGTCCTCTGATCTGCCTTCACCCAGTCCTCTGATCTGCGTTCACCCAGTCATCTGCCTTGCGTTCACAGAGTCCTCTACCTGCTGTCACCCAGTCCTCTGCCCTGCGGTCACCCAGCCGTCTGCTGTCACACAGTCCCCTGTTGTTGCCCAGTCCTCTGCCTTGCATTCACCAGTCCTCTGCCTGCTGTCACCCAGTCCTCTGCCCTGCATTCACCTAGTCTTCTGCCCTGCTTTTACCCAGTCCTCTGCCCTGCGTTCACCCAGTCCTCTGCCCTGCTGTCACCCAGTCCTCTTCCCCGCGTTCACCCAGTCCTCTGCCCTGCTGTCACCCAGTCCTCTGCCCTGTGTTCACCCAGTCCTCTGCCCTGTGTTCACCCAGTCCTCTGCTCTGCGTTCACCCAGTCCTCTGCCCTTCATTCACCCAGTCCTCTACCTGCTGTCACCCAGTCCTCTGCTCTGCGTTCACCCAGTCCTCTGCCCTGCTGTCACCCAGTCCTCTGCCCTGTGTTCACCCAATCTTCTGCTCTGTTTTTACCCAGTTCTCTGCCCTGCGTTCACCCAGTCCTCTGCCCTGTGTTCACCCAGTCCTCTGCCTGCTGTCACCCAGTTCTCTGCCCTGCCTTCACCCAGTCCTCTGCCCTGCTGTCACCCAGCCCTCTGCTGTCACACAGTCCCCTGTTGTTGCCCAGTCCTCTGCCCTGCGTTCACCCAGTCCTCTGCCTGCTGTCACCCAGTCCTTTGCTCTGCGTTCACCCAGTCCTCTGCCCTGCTGTCACCCAGTCCTCTGCACTTTGTTTACCCAGTCCTCTGCCCTGCGTTCACCCAGTCCTCTGCCCTGCATTCACCCAGTCCTCTGCCTGCTGTCACCCAGTTCTCTGCCCTGTGTTCACCGTGTCCTCTGATCTGCGTTCACCCAGTCATCTGCCCTGCTTTCACCCAGTCCTCTGCCTGCTGTCACCGAGTCCTCTGCCCTGCTTTCACCCAGCCCTCTGCCCTGCGTTCACCCAGCCCTCTGCCCTGTGTTCACCCAGTCCTCTGCCCTGCGTTCACCCAGTCCTCTGCCCTGCGTTCATCCAGTCCTCTGCCCTGCTGTTACCCAGTCCTCTGCCCTGTGTTCACCCAGTCCTCTGCCCTGCGTTCACCCAGTCCTCTGCCCTACGTTCACCCAATCCTCTGATCTGCGTTCACCCAGGCCTCTGCCCTGCGTTCACCCTGTCCTCTGCCCTGCTGTCACCCAGTCCTCTGCCCTGGATTCACCCAGTCCTCTGCCCTGATGTCACCCTGTCCTCTGGGCTGCGTTCACCCAGTCTTCTGCCCTGCATTTACCCAGTCCTCTGCCCTGCGTTCACCCAGTCCTCTGCCCTGCGTTCACCCAGTCCTCTGCCCTGCGCTGATCCAGTCATTTGCCCTGCGTTCACCCAGTCCTCTACCTGCTGTCATCCAGTCCTCTGCCCTGCTGTCACCCAGTCCTCTGCCCTGCATTCACCCAGTCCTTTGCCCTGCTGTCACCCAGTCCTCTGCCCTGCATTTACCCAGTCCTCTGCCTGCTGTCACCCAGTCCTCTGTCCTACGTTCACCCAGTCCTCTGCCCTGCGTTCACCCAGTCCTCTGATCTGCATTCACCCAGTCCTCTGCCCTGCGTTCACCCAGTCCTCTGATCTGCCTTCACCCAGTCCTCTGATCTGCGTTCACCCAGTCATCTGCCCTGCGTTCACAGAGTCCTCTACCTGCTGTCACCCAGTCCTCTGCCCTGCGGTCACCCAGCCGTCTGCTGTCACACAGTCCCCTGTTGTTGCCCAGTCCTCTGCCTTGCGTTCACCAGTCCTCTGCCTGCTGTCACCCAGTCCTCTGCCCTGCATTCACCTAGTCTTCTGCCCTGCTTTTACCCAGTCCTATGCCCTGCGTTCACCCAGTCCTCTGCCCTGCTGTCACCCAGTCCTCTGCCCCGCGTTCACCCAGTCCTCTGCCCTGCTGTCACCCAGTCCTCTGCCCTGTGTTCACCCAGTTCTCTGCCCTGCGTTCACCCAGTCCTCTGCCCTGCGTTCACCCAGTCCTCTGCTCTGCGTTCACCCAGTCCTCTGCCCTTCATTCACCCAGTCCTCTACCTGCTGTCACCCAGTCCTCTGCTCTGCGTTCACCCAGTCCTCTGCCCTGCTGTCACCCAGTCCTCTGCCCTGTGTTCACCCAATCTTCTGCTCTGTTTTTACCCAGTTCTCTGACATGCGTTCACCCAGTCCTCTGCCCTGTGTTCACCCAGTGCTCTGCCATGCGTTCACCCAGTCCTCTGCCTGCTGTCACCCAGTTCTCTGCCCTGCCTTCACCCAGTCCTCTGCCCTGCTGTCACCCAGCCCTCTGCTGTCACACAGTCCCCTGTTGTTGCCCAGTCCTCTGCCCTGCGTTCACCCAGTCCTCTGCCTGCTGTCACCCAGTCCTTTGCCCTGCGTTCACCCAGTCCTCTGATCTGCGTTCACCCAGACCTCTGCCCTGCTGTCACCCAGTCCTCTGGCCTGCGTTCACCCAGTACTCTGCCCTGTGTTCACCCAGTCCTCTGCCTGCATTCACCCAGTTCTCTGATCTGCGTTCACCCAGGCCTCTGCCCTGCGTTCACCCAGTCCTCTGCCCTGGGTTCACCCAGTCCTCTGCCCTACCTTCACCCAGACCTCTGATCTGCATTCACCCAGTCCTCTGCACTGCGTTCACCCAGTCCTCTGCCCTGCGTTCACCAAGTCCTCTGATCTAACTTCACCAGTCGTCTGATCTGCGTTCACCCAGTCATCTGCCCTGCGTTCACCCAGTCCTCTACCTGCTGTCACCCAGTCCTCTGGCCTGCGTTCACCCAGTACTCTGCCCTGTGTTCACCCAGTCCTCTGCCTGCATTCACCCAGTCCTCTGATCTGCGTTCACCCAGGCCTCTGCCCTGCGTTCACCCAGTCCTCTGCCCTGGGTTCACCCAGTCCTCTGCCCTACGTTCACCCAGACCTCTGATCTGCATTCACCCAGTCCTCTGCACTGCGTTCACCCAGTCCTCTGCCCTGCGTTCACAGAGTCCTCTACCTGCTGTCACCCAGTCCTCTGCCCTGCGGTCACCCAGCCGTCTGCTGTCACACAGTCCCCTGTTGTTGCCCAGTCCTCTGCCTTGCGTTCACCAGTCCTCTGCCTGCTGTCACCCAGTCCTCTGCCCTGCATTCACCTAGTCTTCTGCTCTGCTTTTACCCAGTCCTCTGCCCTGCGTTCACCCAGTCCTCTGCCCTGCTGTCACCCAGTCCTCTGCCCCGCGTTCACCCAGTCCTCTGCCCTGCTGTCACCCAGTCCTCTGCCCTGTGTTCACCCAGTCTTCTGCTCTGTTTTTACCCAGTTCTCTGCCCTGCGTTCACCCAGTCCTCTGCCCTGCGTTCACCCAGTCCTCTGCTCTGCGTTCACCCAGTCCTCTGCCCTTCATTCACCCAGTCCTCTACCTGCTGTCACCCAGTCCTCTGCTCTGCGTTCACCCAGTCCTCTGCCCTGCTGTCACCCAGTCCTCTGCCCTGTGTTCACCCAATCTTCTGCTCTGTTTTTACCCAGTTCTCTGCCCTGCGTTCACCCAGTCCTCTGCCCTGTGTTCACCCAGTGCTCTGCCATGCGTTCACCCAGTCCTCTGCCTGCTGTCACCCAGTTCTCTGCTCTGCCTTCACCCAGTCCTCTGCCCTGCTGTCACCCAGCCCTCTGCTGTCACACAGTCCCCTGTTGTTGCCCAGTCCTCTGCCCTGCGTTCACCCAGTCCTCTGCCTGCTGTCACCCAGTCCTTTGCCCTGCGTTCACCCAGTCCTCTGATCTGCGTTCACCCAGACCTCTGCCCTGCTGTCACCCAGTCCTCTGGCCTGCGTTCACCCAGTCCTCTGCCCTGTGTTCACCCAGTCCTCTGCCTGCATTCACCCAGTCCTCTGATCTGCGTTCACCCAGGCCTCTGCCCTGCGTTCACCCAGTCCTCTGCCCTGGGTTCACCCAGTCCGCTGCCCTACGTTCACCCAGACCTCTGATCTGCATTCACCCAGTCCTCTGCACTGCGTTCACCCAGTCCTCTGCCCTGCGTTCACCAAGTCCTCTGATCTTCCTTCACCCAGTCCTCTGATCTGCGTTCACCCAGTCATCTGCCCTGCGTTCACCCAGTCCTCTACCTGCTGTCACCCAGTCCTCTGCCCTGCTGTCACCCTGCCCTCTGCTGTCACACAGTCCCCTGTTGTTGCCCAGTCCTCTGCCCTGCGTTCACCCAGTCCTCTGCCCTGCGTTCACCCACTCCTCTGTCTGCTGTCACCCAGTCCTCTGCCTTGCATTCATCTATTCTTCTGCCCTGCTTTTACCCAGTCCTCTGCCCTGCGTTCACCCAGTCCTCTGCCCTGCGTTCACCCAGTCCTCTGTCTGCTGTCACCCAGTCCTCTGCCCTGCATTCATCTAGTCTTCTGCCCTGCTTTTACCCAGTCCTCTGCCCTGCGTTCACCCAGTCCTCTGCCCTGCTGTCACCCAGTCCTCTGCCCTGCGTTCACCCAGTCCTCTGCCCTGCTGTCACCCAGTCCTCTGCCCTGTGTTCACCCAGTCTTCTGCTCTGTTTTTACCCAGTTCTCTGCCCTGCGTTCACCCAGTCCTCTGCCCTGTGTTCACCCAGTCCTCTGCCCTGCGTTCACCAAGTCCTCTGCCCTGTATTTACCCAGTCCTCTGCCTGCTGTCACCCAGTCCTCTGCCCTGCTGTCACCCAGTCCTCTGCCCTGCTGTCACCCAGCCCTCTGCTGTCACACAGTCCCTTGTTGTTGCCCAGTCCTCTGCCCTGCGTTCACCCAGTCCTCTGCCCTGCATTCACCCAGTCCTCTGCCTGCTGTCACTCAGTCCTTTGCCCTGCGTTCACCCAGTCCTCTGATCTGCGTTCACCCAGACCTCTGCCCTGCTGTCACCCAGTCCTCTGGCCTGCGTTCACCCAGTCCTCTGCCCTGTGTTCACCCAGTCCTCTGCCTGCATTCACCCAGTCCTCTGATTTGCATTCACCCAGTCCTCTGCCCTGCGTTCACCCAGTCCTCTGCCCTGCTGTCACCCAGTCCTCTGCCCTGCATTGACCCAGTCCTCTGCCCTGAGTTCATCCAGTCCTCTGCTTTGCGTTCACCCAGTCCTCTGATCTGCGTTCACCCAGTCCTCTGCCCTGCGTTCACCCAGTCCTCTTTCTGCTGTCACCCAGTCCTCTGCCCTGCTGTCACCCAGTCCTCTGTCCTGTTTTCACCCAGTCCTCTGCCCTGCGTTCACCCAGTCCTCTGCCTGCTGTCACCCAGTCCTCTGCCCTGCTGTCACCCAGTCCTCTGCCCTGCGTTCACCCAGTCATCTGCCCTGCATTCATCCAGTCCTCATCCCTGCGTTCTTCCAGTCCTCTGCCCTGCTGTCACCCAGTCCTCTGCCTTCTGTCACCCAGTCCTCTGCCCTGCTGTCACCCAGTCTTCTGTCCTGCTGTCACCCAGCCCTCTGCCGTCACACAGTCCCCTGTTGTCACCCAGTCCTCTGCCCTGCGTTCACCTAGTCCTCTGCCCTGCTGTCACCCTGTCCTCTGCCCTGTGTTCACCCAGTCTTCTGCTCTGTTTTTCCCAGTCCTCTGCCCCGCGTTCACCCAGTCCTCTGCCCTGCGTTCACCCAGTCCTCTGCCCTGCTGTCACCCAGTCCTCTGCACTTTGTTTACCCAGTCCTCTGCCCTGCGTTCACCCAGTCCTCTGCCCTGCATTCACCCAGTCCTCTGCCTGCTGTCACCCAGTTCTCTGCCCTGTGTTCACCGTGTCCTCTGATCTGCGTTCACCCAGTCATCTGCCCTGCTTTCACCCAGTCCTCTGCCTGCTGTCACCCAGTCCTCTGCCCTGCTTTCACCCAGCCCTCTGCCCTGCGTTCACCCAGCTCTCTGCCCTGCGTTCACCCAGTCCTCTGCCCTGTGTTCACCCAGTCCTCTGCCCTGCGTTCATCCAGTCCTCTGCCCTGCGTTCATCCAGTCCTCTGCCCTGCTGTTACCCAGTCCTATGCCCTGTGTTCACCCAGTCCTCTGCCCTGCGTTCACCCAGTCCTCTGCCCTACGTTCACCCAGTCCTCTGATCTGCGTTCACCCAGGCCTCTGCCCTGCGTTCACCCTGTCCTCTGCCCTGCTGTCACCCAGTCCTCTGCCCTGGATTCACCCAGTCCTCTGCCCTGATGTCACCCTGTCCTCTGGCCTGCGTTCACCCAGTCTTCTGCCCTGCATTTACCCAGTCCTCTGCCCTGCGTTCACCCAGTCCTCTGCCCTGCGTTCACCCAGTCCTCTGCCCTGCGCTCATCCAGTCATTTGCCCTGCGTTCACCCAGTCCTCTACCTGCTGTCATCCAGTCCTCTGCCCTGCTGTCACCCAGTCCTCTGCCCTGCGTTCACCCAGTCCTTTGCCCTGCTGTCACCCAGTCCTCTGCCCTGCATTTACCCAGTCCTCTGCCTGCTGTCACCCAGTCCTCTGCCCTACGTTCACCCAGTCCTCTGCCCTGCGTTCACCCAGTCCTCTGATCTGCATTCACCCAGTCCTCTGCACTGCGTTCACCCAGTCCTCTGCCCTGCGTTCACCCAGTCCTCTGATCTGCCTTCACCCAGTCCTCTGATCTGCGTTCACCCAGTCATCTGCCCTGCGTTCACAGAGTCCTCTACCTGCTGTCACCCAGTCCTCTGCCCTGCGGTCACCCAGCCGTCTGCTGTCACACAGTCCCCTGTTGTTGCCCAGTCCTCTGCCTTGCGTTCACCAGTCCTCTGCCTGCTGTCACCCAGTCCTCTGCCCTGCATTCACCTAGTCTTCTGCCCTGCTTTTACCCAGTCCTCTACCCTGCGTTCACCCAGTCCTCTGCCCTGCTGTCACCCAGTCCTCTGCCCCGCGTTCACCCAGTCCTCTGCCCTGCTGTCACCCAGTCCTCTGCCCTGTGTTCACCCAGTCCTCTGCCCTGCGTTCACCCAGTCCTCTGCTCTGCGTTCACCCAGTCCTCTGCCCTTCATTCACCCAGTCCTCTACCTGCTGTCACCCAGTCCTCTGCTCTGCGTTCACCCAGTCCTCTGCCCTGCTGTCACCCAGTCCTCTGCCCTGTGTTCACCCAATCTTCTGCTCTGTTTTTACCCAGTTCTCTGCCCTGCGTTCACCCAGTCCTCTGCCCTGTGTTCACCCAGTGCTCTGCCATGCGTTCACCCAGTCCTCTGCCTGCTGTCACCCAGTTCTCTGCCCTGCCTTCACCCAGTCCTCTGCCCTGCTGTCACCCAGCCCTCTGCTGTCACACAGTCCCCTGTTGTTGCCCAGTCCACTGCCCTGCGTTCACCCAGTCCTCTGCCTGCTGTCACCCAGTCCTTTGCTCTGCGTTCACCCAGTCCTCTGCCCTGCTGTCACCCAGTCCTTCTGCACTTTGTTTACCCAGTCCTCTGCCCTGCGTTCACCCAGTCCTCTGCCCTGCATTCACCCAGTCCTCTGCCTGCTGTCACCCAGTTCTCTGCCCTGTGTTCACCGTGTCCTCTGATCTGCGTTCACCCAGTCATCTGCCCTGCTTTCACCCAGTCCTCTGCCTGCTGTCACCCAGTCCTCTGCCCTGCTTTCACCCAGCCCTCTGCCCTGCGTTCACCCAGCCCTCTGCCCTGCGTTCACCCAGTCCTCTGCCCTGCGTTCACCCAGTCCTCTGCCATGCGTTCATCCAGTCCTCTGCCCTGCTGTTACCCAGTCCTCTGCCCTGTGTTCACCCAGTCCTCTGCCCTGCGTTCACCCAGTCCTCTGCCCTACGTTCACCCAGTCCTCTGATCTGCGTTCACCCAGGCCTCTGCCCTGCGTTCACCCTGTCCTCTGCCCTGCTGTCACCCAGTCCTCTGCCCTGGATTCACCCAGCCCTCTACCTGCTGTCACCCAGTCCTCTGCTCTGCGTTCACCCAGTCCTCTGCCCTGCTGTCACCCAGTCCTCTGCCCTGTGTTCACCCAATCTTCTGCTCTGTTTTTACCCAGTTCTCTGCCCTGCGTTCACCCAGTCCTCTGCCCTGTGTTCACCCAGTGCTCTGCCATGCGTTCACCCAGTCCTCTGCCTGCTGTCACCCAGTTCTCTGCCCTGCCTTCACCCAGTCCTCTGCCCTGCTGTCACCCAGCCCTCTGCTGTCACACAGTCCCCTGTTGTTGCCCAGTCCACTGCCCTGCGTTCACCCAGTCCTCTGCCTGCTGTCACCCAGTCCTTTGCTCTGCGTTCACCCAGTCCTCTGCCCTGCTGTCACCCAGTCCTCTGCACTTTGTTTACCCAGTCCTCTGCCCTGCGTTCACCCAGTCCTCTGCCCTGCATTCACCCAGTCCTCTGCCTGCTGTCACCCAGTTCTCTGCCCTGTGTTCACCGTGACCTCTGATCTGCGTTCACCCAGTCATCTGCCCTGCTTTCACCCAGTCCTCTGCCTGCTGTCACCCAGTCCTCTGCCCTGCTTTCACCCAGCCCTCTGCCCTGCGTTCACCCAGCCCTCTGCCCTGCGTTCACCCAGTCCTCTGCCCTGCGTTCACCCAGTCCTCTGCCATGCGTTCATCCAGTCCTCTGCCCTGCTGTTACCCAGTCCTCTGCCCTGTGTTCACCCAGTCCTCTGCCCTGCGTTCACCCAGTCCTCTGCCCTACGTTCACCCAGTCCTCTGATCTGCGTTCACCCAGGCCTCTGCCCTGCGTTCACCCTGTCCTCTGCCCTGCTGTCACCCAGTCCTCTGCCCTGGATTCACCCAGCCCTCTGCCCTGATGTCACCCTGTCCTCTGGCCTGCGTTCACCCAGTCTTCTGCCCTGCATTTACCCAGTCCTCTGCCCTGCGTTCACCCAGTCCTCTGCCCTGCGTTCACCCAGTCCTCTGCCCTGCGCTCATCCAGTCATTTGCCCTGCGTTCACCCAGTCCTCTACCTGCTGTCATCCAGTCCTCTGCCCTGCTGTCACCCAGTCCTCTGCCCTGCGTTCACCCAGTCCTTTGCCCTGCTGTCACCCAGTCCTCTGCCCTGCATTTACCCAGTCCTCTGCCTGCTGTCACCCAGGCCTCTGCCCTACGTTCACCCAGTCCTCTGCCCTGCGTTCACCCAGTCTTCTGATCTGCATTCACCCAGTCCTCTGCCCTGCGTTCAGCCAGTCCTCTGATCTGCCTTCACCCAGTCCTCTGATCTGCGTTCACCCAGTCATCTGCCCTGCGTTCACAGAGTCCTCTACCTGCTGTCACCCAGTCCTCTGCCCTGCGTTCACCCAGTCCTCTGCCCTGCGTTCACCCAGTCCTCTGCTCTGCGCTCATCCAGACATTTGCCCTGCGTTCACCCAGTCCTCTACCTGCTGTCATCCAGTCCTCTGTCCTGCTGTCACCCAGTCCTGTGCCCTGCGTTCACCCAGTCCTTTGCCCTGCTGTCACCCAGTCCTCTGCCCTGCATTTACCCAGTCCTCTGCCTGCTGTCACCCAGTCCTCTGCCCTACGTTCACCCAGTCCTCTGCCCTGCGTTCACCCAGTCCTCTGATCTGCATTCACCCAGTCCTCTGCACTGCGTTCACCCAGTCCTCTGCCCTGCGTTCACCCAGTCCTCTGATCTGCCTTCACCCAGTCCTCTGATCTGCATTCACCCAGTCATCTGCCTTGCGTTCACAGAGTCCTCTACCTGCTGTCACCCAGTCCTCTGCCCTGCGGTCACCCAGCCGTCTGCTGTCACACAGTCCCCTGTTGTTGCCCAGTCCTCTGCCTTGCGTTCACCAGTCCTCTGCCTGCTGTCACCCAGTCCTCTGCCCTGCATTCACCTAGTCTTCTGCCCTGCTTTTACCCAGTCCTCTGCCCTGCGTTCACCCAGTCCTCTGCCCTGCTGTCACCCAGTCCTCTGCCCCGCGTTCACCCAGTGCTCTGCCCTGCTGTCACCCAGTCCTCTGCCCTGTGTTCACCCAGTCCTCTGCCCTGCTTTCACCCAGTCCTCTGCTCTGCGTTCACCCAGTCCTCTGCCCTTCATTCACCCAGTCCTCTACCTGCTGTCACCCAGTCCTCTGCTCTGCGTTCACCCAGTCCTCTGCCCTGCTGTCACCCAGTCCTCTGCCCTGTGTTCACCCAATCTTCTGCTCTGTTTTTACCCAGTTCTCTGCCCTGCGTTCACCCAGTCCTCTGCCCTGTGTTCACCCAGTGCTCTGCCATGCGTTCACCCAGTCCTCTGCCTGCTGTCACCCAGTTCTCTGCCCTGCCTTCACCCAGTCCTCTGCCCTGCTGTCACCCAGCCCTCTGCTGTCACACAGTCCCCTGTTGTTGCCCAGTCCTCTGCCCTGCGTTCACCCAGTCCTCTGCCTACTGTCACCCAGTCCTTTGCTCTGCGTTCACCCAGTCCTCTGCCCTGCTGTCACCCAGTCCTCTGCCCTGCGTTCACCCAGTCCTCTGCCCTGCGTTCACCCAGTCCTCTGCCCTGCATTCACCCAGTCCTCTGCCTGCTGTCACCCAGTTCTCTGCCCTGTGTTCACCGTGTCCTCTGATCTGCGTTCACCCAGTCATCTGCCCTGCTTTCACCCAGTCCTCTGCCTGCTGTCACCGAGTCCTCTGCCCTGCTTTCACCCAGCCCTCTGCCCTGCGTTCACCCAGCCCTCTGCCCTGCGTTCACCCAGTCCTCTGCCCTGCGTTCACCCAGTCCTCTGCCCTGCGTTCATCCAGTCCTCTGCCCTGCTGTTACCCAGTCCTCTGCCCTGTGTTCACCCAGTCCTCTGCCCTGCGTTCACCCAGTCCTCTGCCCTACATTCACCCAGTCCTCTGATCTGCGTTCACCCAGGCCTCTGCCCTGCGTTCACCCTGTCCTCTGCCCTGCTGTCACCCAGTCCTCTGCCCTGGATTCACCCAGTCCTCTGCCCTGATGTCACCCTGTCCTCTGGGCTGCGTTCACCCAGTCTTCTGCCCTGCATTTACCCAGTCCTCTGCCCTGCGTTCACCCAGTCCTCTGCCCTGCGTTCACCCAGTCCTCTGCCCTGCACTCATCCAGTCATTTGCCCTCCGTTCACCCAGTCCTCTAACTGCTGTCATCCAGTCCTCTGCCCTGCTGTCACCCAGTCCTCTGCCCTGCATTCACCCAGTCCTTTGCCCTGCTGTCACCCAGTCCTCTGCCCTGCATTTACCCAGTCCTCTGCCTGCTGTCACCCAGTCCTCTGCCCTACGTTCACCCAGTCCTCTGCCCTGCGTTCACCCAGTCCTCTGATCTGCATTCACCCAGTCCTCTGCCCTGCGTTCACCCAGTCCTCTGATCTGCCTTCACCCAGTCCTCTGATCTGCGTTCACCCAGTCATCTGCCCTGCGTTCACAGAGTCCTCTACCTGCTGTCACCCAGTCCTCTGCCCTGTGGTCACCCAGCCGTCTGCTGTCACACAGTCCCCTGTTGTTGCCCAGTCCTCTGCCTTGCGTTCACCAGTCCTCTGCCTGCTGTCACCCAGTCCTCTGCCCTGCATTCACCTAGTCTTCTGCCCTGCTTTTACCCAGTCCTCTGCCCTGCGTTCACCCAGTCCTCTGCCCTGCTGTCACCCAGTCCTCGGCCCCGCGTTCACCCAGTCCTCTGCCCTGCTGTCACCCAGTCCTCTGCCCTGTGTTCACCCAGTTCTCTGCCCTGCGTTCACCCAGTCCTCTGCCCTGCGTTCACCCAGTCCTCTGCTCTGCGTTCACCCAGTCCTCTGCCCTTCATTCACCCAGTCCTCTACCTGCTGTCACCCAGTCCTCTGCTCTGCGTTCACCCAGTCCTCTGCCCTGCTGTCACCCAGTCCTCTGCCCTGTGTTCACCCAATCTTCTGCTCTGTTTTTACCCAGTTCTCTGACATGCGTTCACCCAGTCCTCTGCCCTGTGTTCACCCAGAGCTCTGCCATGCGTTCACCCAGTCCTCTGCCTGCTGTCACCCAGTTCTCTGCCCTGCCTTCACCCAGTCCTCTGCCCTGCTGTCACCCAGCCCTCTGCTGTCACACAGTCCCCTGTTGTTGCCCAGTCCTCTGCCCCGCGTTCACCCAGTCCTCTGCCTGCTGTCACCCAGTCCTTTGCCCTGCGTTCACCCAGTCCTCTGATCTGCGTTCATCCAGACCTCTGCCCTGCTGTCACCCAGTCCTCTGGCCTGCGTTCACCCAATACTCTGCCCTGTGTTCACCCAGTCCTCTGCCTGCATTCACCCAGTCCTCTGATCTGCGTTCACCCAGGCCTCTGCCCTGCGTTCACCCAGTCCTCTGCCCTGGGTTCACCCAGTCCTCTGCCCTACCTTCACCCAGACCTCTGATCTGCATTCACCCAGTCCTCTGCACTGCGTTCACCCAGTACTCTGCCCTGCGTTCACCAAGGCCTCTGATCTAACTTCACCAGTCCTCTGATCTGCGTTCACCCAGTCATCTGCCCTGCGTTCACCCAGTCCTCTACCTGCTGTCACCCAGTCCTCTGGCCTGCGTTCACCCAGTCCTCTGCCCTGTGTTCACCCAGTCCTCTGCCTGCATTCACCCAGTCCTCTGATCTGCGTTCACCCAGGCCTCTGCCCTGCGTTCACCCAGTCCTCTGCCATGGGTTCACCCAGTCCTCTGCCCTACGTTCACCCAGACCTCTGATCTGCATTCACCCAGTCCTCTGCACTGCGTTCACCCAGTCCTCTGCCCTGCGTTCACCAAGTCCTCTGATCTTCCTTCACCCAGTCCTCTGATCTGCCTTCACCCAGTCCTCTGATCTGCGTTCACCCAGTCATCTGCCCTGCGTTCACAGAGTCCTCTACCTGCTGTCACCCAGTCCTCTGCCCTGCGGTCACCCAGCCGTCTGCTGTCACACAGTCCCCTGTTGTTGCCCAGTCCTCTGCCTTGCGTTCACCAGTCCTCTGCCTGCTGTCACCCAGTCCTCTGCCCTGCATTCACCTAGTCTTCTGCCCTGCTTTTACCCAGTCCTCTGCCCTGCGTTCACCCAGTCCTCTGCCCTGCTGTCACCCAGTCCTCTGCCCCGCGTTCACCCAGTCCTCTGCCCTGCTGTCACCCAGTCCTCTGCCCTGTGTTCACCCAGTCTTCTGCTCTGTTTTTACCCAGTTCTCTGCCCTGCGTTCACCCAGTCCTCTGCCCTGCGTTCACCCAGTCCTCTGCTCTGCGTTCACCCAGTCCTCTGCCCTTCATTCACCCAGTCCTCTACCTGCTGTCACCCAGTCCTCTGCTCTGCGTTCACCCAGTCCTCTGCCCTGCTGTCACCCAGTCCTCTGCCCTGTGTTCACCCAATCTTCTGCTCTGTTTTTACCCAGTTCTCTGCCCTGCGTTCACCCAGTCCTCTGCCCTGTGTTCACCCAGTGCTCTGCCATGCGTTCACCCAGTACTCTGCCTGCTGTCACCCAGTTCTCTGCTCTGCCTTCACCCAGTCCTCTGCCCTGCTGTCACCCAGCCCTCTTCTGTCACACAGTCCCCTGTTGTTGCCCAGTCCTCTGCCCTGCGTTCACCCAGTCCTCTGCCTGCTGTCACCCAGTCCATTGCCCTGCGTTCACCCAGTCCTCTGATCTGCGTTCACCCAGACCTCTGCCCTGCTGTCACCCAGTCCTCTGGCCTGCGTTCACCCAGTCCTCTGCCCTGTGTTCACCCAGTCCTCTGCCTGCATTCACCCAGTCCTCTGATCTGCGTTCACCCAGGCCTCTGCCCTGCGTTCACCCAGTCCTCTGCCCTGGGTTCACCCAGTCCTCTTCCCTACGTTCACCCAGACCTCTGATCTGCATTCACCCAGTCCTCTGCACTGCGTTCACCCAGTCCTCTGCCCTGCGTTCACCAAGTCCTCTGATCTTCCTTCACCCAGTCCTCTGATCTGCGTTCACCCAGTCATCTGCCCTGCGTTCACCCAGTCCTCTACCTGCTGTCACCCAGTCCTCTGCCCTGCTGTCACCCTGCCCTCTGCTGTCACACAGTCCCCTGTTGTTGCCCAGTCCTCTGCCCTGCGTTCACCCAGTCCTCTGCCCTGCGTTCACCCACTCCTCTCTCTGCTGTCACCCAGTCCTCTGCCTTGCATTCATCTAGTCTTCTGCCCTGCTTTTACCCAGTCCTCTGCCCTGCGTTCACCCAGTCCTCTGCCCTGCGTTCACCCAGTCCTCTGTCTGCTGTCACCCAGTCCTCTGCCCTGCATTCATCTAGTCTTCTGCCCTGCTTTTACCCAGTCCTCTGCCCTGCGTTCACCCAGTCCTCTGCCCTGCTGTCACCCAGTCCTCTGCCCTGCGTTCACCCAGTCCTCTGCCCTGCTGTCACCCAGTCCTCTGCCCTGTGTTCACCCAGTCTTCTGCTCTGTTTTTACCCAGTTCTCTGCCCTGCGTTCACCCAGTCCTCTGCCCTGTGTTCACCCAGTCCTCTGCCCTGCGTTCACCAAGTCCTATGCCCTGTATTTACCCAGTCCTCTGCCTGCTGTCACCCAGTCCTCTGCCCTACGTTCACCCAGTCCTCTGCCCTGCGTTCACCCAGTCCTCTGATCTGCACTCACCCAGTCCTCTGCACTGCGTTCACCCAGTCCTCTGCCCTGCGTTCACCCATTCCTCTGATCTGCCTTCACCCAGTCCTCTGATCTGCGTTCACCCAGTCATCTGCCCTGCGTTCACCCAGTCCTCTACCTGCTGTCACCCAGTCTCTGCCCTGCTGTCACCCTGCCCTCTGCTGTCACACAGTCCCCTGTTGTTGCCCAGTCCTCTGCCCTGCGTTCACCCAGTCCTCTGCCCTGCGTTCACCCAGTCCTCTGCCCTGCGTTCACCCAGTCCTCTGTCTGCTGTCACCCAGTCCTCTGCCCTGCATTCATCTAGTCTTCTGCCCTGCTTTTACCCAGTCCTCTGCCCTGCGTTCACCCAGTCTTCTGCCCTGCCTTCACCCAGTCCTCTGTCTGCTGTCATCCAGTCCTCTGCCCTGCATTCATCTAGTCTTCTGCCCTGCTTTTACCCAGTCCTCTGCCCTGCGTTCACCCAATCCTCTGCCCTGCTGTCACCCAGTCCTCTGCCCTGCGTTCACCCAGTCCTCTGCCCTGCTGTCACCCAGTCCTCTGGCCTGCGTTCACCCAGTCCTCTGCCCTGTGTTCACCCAGTCCTCTGCCTGCATTCACCCAGTCCTCTGATTTGCATTCACCCAGTCCTCTGCCCTGCGTTCACCCAGTCCTTTGCCCTGCTGTCACCCAGTCCTCTGCCCTGGGTTCACCCAGTCCTCTGCCCTGCATTTACCCAGTCCTCTGCCTGCTGTCACCCAGTCCTCTGCCCTACATTCACTCAGTCCTCTACCCTGCGTTCACCCAGTCCTCTGATCTGCATTCACCCAGTCCTCTGCACTGCGTTCACCCAGTCCTCTGCCCTGCGTTCACCCAGTCCTCTGATCTGCCTTCACCCAGTCCTCTGATCTGCGTTCACCCAGTCATCTGCCCTGCGTTCACAGAGTCCTCTACCTGCTGTCACCCAGTCTTCTGCCCTGCGGTCACCCAGCCGTCTGCTGTCACACAGTCCCCTGTTGTTTCCCAGTCCTCTGCCTTGCGTTCACCAGTTCTCTGCCTGCTGTCACCCAGTCCTCTGCCCTGCATTCACCTAGTCTTCTGCCCTGCTTTTACCCAGTCCTCTGCCCTGCGTTCACCCAGTCCTCTGCCCTGCTGTCACCCAGTCCTCTGCCCCACGTTCACCCAGTCCTCTGCCCTGCTGTCACCCAGTCCTCTGCCCTGTGTTCACCCAGTTCTCTGCCCTGCGTTCACCCAGTCCTCTGCCCTGCGTTCACCCAGTCCTCTGCTCTGCGTTCACCCAGTCCTCTGCCCTTCATTCACCCAGTCCTCTACCTGCTGTCACCCAGTCCTCTGCTCTGCGTTCACCCAGTCCTCTGCCCTGCTGTCACCCAGTCCTCTGCCCTGTGTTCACCCAATCTTCTGCTCTGTTTTTACCCAGTTCTCTGACATGCGTTCACCCAGTCCTCTGCCCTGTGTTCACCCAGTGCTCTGCCATGCGTTCACCCAGTCCTCTGCCTGCTGTCACCCAGTTCTCTGCCCTGCCTTCACCCAGTCCTCTGCCCTGCTGTCACCCAGCCCTCTGCTGTCACACAGTCCCCTGTTGTTGCCCAGTCCTCTGCCCTGCGTTCACCCAGTCCTCTGCCTGCTGTCACCCAGTCCTTTGCCCTGCGTTCACCCAGTCCTCTGATCTGCGTTCACCCAGACCTCTGCCCTGCTGTCACCCAGTCCTCTGGCCTGCGTTCACCCAGTACTCTGCCCTGTGTTCACCCAGTCCTCTGCCTGCATTCACCCAGTCCTCTGATCTGCGTTCACCCAGGCCTCTGCCCTGCGTTCACCCAGTCCTCTGCCCTGGGTTCACCCAGTCCTCTGCCCTACCTTCACCCAGACCTCTGATCTGCATTCACCCAGTCTTCTGCACTGCGTTCACCCAGTCCTCTGCCCTGCGTTCACCAAGTCCTCTGATCTAACTTCACCAGTCCTCTGATCTGCGTTCACCCAGTCATCTGCCCTGCGTTCACCCAGTCCTCTACCTGCTGTCACCCAGTCCTCTGGCCTGCGTTCACCCAGTCCTCTGCCCTGTGTTCACCCAGTCCTCTGCCTGCATTCACCCAGTCCTCTGATCTGCGTTCACCCAGGCCTCTGCCCTGCGTTCACCCAGTCCTCTGCCCTGGGTTCACCCAGTCCTCTGCCCTACGTTCACCCAGACCTCTGATCTGCATTCACCCAGTCCTCTGCACTGCGTTCACCCAGTCCTCTGCCCTGCGTTCACCAAGTCCTCTGATCTTCCTTCACCCAGTCCTCTGATCTGCCTTCACCCAGTCCTCTGATCTGCGTTCACCCAGTCATCTGCCCTGCGTTCACAGAGTCCTCTACCTGCTGTCACCCAGTCCTCTGCCCTGCGGTCACCCAGCCGTCTGCTGTCACACAGTCCCCTGTTGTTGCCCAGTCCTCTGCCTTGCGTTCACCAGTCCTCTGCCTGCTGTCACCCAGTCCTCTGCCCTGCATTCACCTAGTCTTCTGCCCTGCTTTTACCCAGTCCTCTGCCCTGCGTTCACCCAGTCCTCTGCCCTGCTGTCACCCAGTCCTCTGCCCCGCGTTCACCTAGTCCTCTGCCCTGCTGTCACCCAGTCCTCTGCCCTGTGTTCACCCAGTCTTCTGCTCTGTTTTTACCCAGTTCTCTGCCCTGCGTTCACCCAGTCCTCTGCCCTGCGTTCACCCAGTCCTCTGCTCTGCGTTCACCCAGTCCTCTGCCCTTCATTCACCCAGTCCTCTACCTGCTGTCACCCAGTCCTCTGCTCTGCGTTCACCCAGTCCTCTGCCCTGCTGTCACCCAGTCCTCTGCCCTGTGTTCACCCAATCTTCTGCTCTGTTTTTACCCAGTTCTATGCCCTGCGTTCACCCAGTCGTCTGCCCTGTGTTCACCCAGTGCTCTGCCATGCGTTCACCCAGTCCTCTGCCTGCTGTCACCCAGTTCTCTGCTCTGCCTTCACCCAGTCCTCTGCCCTGCTGTCACCCAGCCCTCTGCTGTCACACAGTCCCCTGTTGTTGCCCAGTCCTCTGCCCTGCGTTCACCCAGTCCTCTGCCTGCTGTCACCCAGTCCATTGCCCTGCGTTCATCCAGTCCTCTGATCTGCGTTCACCCAGACCTCTGCCCTGCTGTCACCCAGTCCTCTGGCCTGCGTTCACCCAGTCCTCTGCCCTGTGTTCACCCAGTCCTCTGCCTGCATTCACCCAGTCCTCTGATCTGCGTTCACCCAGGCCTCTGCCCTGCGTTCACCCAGTCCTCTGCCCTGGGTTCACCCAGTCCTCTTCCCGACGTTCACCCAGACCTCTGATCTGCATTCACCCAGTCCTCTGCACTGCGTTCACCCAGTCCTCTGCCCTGCGTTCACCAAGTCCTCTGATCTTCCTTCACCCAGTCCTCTGATCTGCGTTCACCCAGTCATCTGCCCTGCGTTCACCCAGTCCTCTACCTGCTGTCACCCAGTCCTCTGCCCTGCTGTCACCCTGCCCTCTGCTGTCACACAGTCCCCTGTTGTTGCCCAGTCCTCTGCCCTGCGTTCACCCAGTCCTCTGCCCTGCGTTCACCCACTCCTCTGTCTGCTGTCACCCAGTCCTCTGCCTTGCATTCATCTAGTCTTCTGCCCTGCTTTTACCCAGTCCTCTGCCCTGCGTTCACATAGTCCTCTGCCCTGCATTCACCCAGTCCTCTGTCTGCTGTCACCCAGTCCTCTGCCCTGCATTCATCTAGTCTTCTGCCCTGCTTTTACCCAGTCCTCTGCCCTGCGTTCACCCAGTCCTCTGCCCTGCTGTCACCCAGTCCTCTGCCCTGCGTTCACCCAGTCCTCTGCCCTGCTGTCACCCAGTCCTCTGCCCTGTGTTCACCCAGTCTTCTGCTCTGTTTTTACCCAGTTCTCTGCCCTGCGTTCACCCAGTCCTCTGCCCTGTGTTCACCCAGTCCTCTGCCCTGCGTTCACCAAGTCCTATGCCCTGTATTTACCCAGTCCACTGCCTGCTGTCACCCAGTCCTCTGCCCTACGTTCACCCAGTCCTCTGCCCTGCGTTCACCCAGTCCTCTGATCTGCACTCACCCAGTCCTCTGCACTGCGTTCACCCAGTCCTCTGCCCTGCGTTCACCCATTCCTCTGATCTGCCTTCACCCAGTCCTCTGATCTGCGTTCACCCAGTCATCTGCCCTGCGTTCACCCAGTCCTCTACCTGCTGTCACCCAGTCTCTGCCCTGCTGTCACCCTGCCCTCTGCTGTCACACAGTCCCCTGTTGTTGCCCAGTCCTCTGCCCTGCGTTCACCCAGTCCTCTGCCCTGCGTTCACCAAGTCCTCTGCCCTGCGTTCACCCAGTCCTCTGTCTGCTGTCACCCAGTCCTCTGCCCTGCATTCATCTAGTCTTCTGCCCTGCTTTTACCCAGTCCTCTGCCCTGCGTTCACCCAGTCTTCTGCCCTGCCTTCACCCAGTCCTCTGTCTGCTGTCATCCAGTCCTCTGCCCTGCATTCATCTAGTCTTCTGCCCTGCTTTTACCCAGTCCTCTGCCCTGCGTTCACCCAATCCTCTGCCCTGCTGTCACCCAGTCCTCTGCCCTGCGTTCACCCAGTCCTCTGCCCTGCTGTCACCCAGTCCTCTGGCCTGCGTTCACCCAGTCCTCTGCCCTGTGTTCACTCATTCCTCTGCCTGCATTCACCCAGGCCTCTGCCCTGCGTTCACCCAGGCCTCTGCCCTGCTGTCACCCAGTCCTCTGCCCTGCATTCACCCAGTCCTCTGCCCTGCTGTCACCCAGTCCTCTGCCCTGCGTTCACCCAGTCCTCTGCCCTGCATTAACCCAGTCCAATGCCCTGCGTTCACCCAGTCCTCTGCCCTGCGTTCACCCAGTCCTCTGCCCTGCGTTCATCCAGTCCTCTGATCTGCATTCACCCAGTCCTCTGATCTGCTTTCATCCAGTCATTTGCCCTGCGTTCACCCAGTCTTCTACCTGCTGTCACCCAGTCCTCTGCCCTGCTGTCACCCAGTCCTCTGCCCTGCTGTCACCCAGCCCTCTGCTGTCACACAGTCCCTTGTTGTTGCCCAGTCCTCTGCCCTGCGTTCACCCAGTCCTCTGCCCTGCGTTCACCCAGTCCTCTGCCTGCTGTCACTCAGTCCTTTGCCCTGCGTTCACCCAGTCCTCTGATCTGCGTTCACCCAGACCTTTGCCCTGCTGTCACCCAGTCCTCTGGCCTGCGTTCACCCAGTCCTCTGCCCTGTGTTCACCCAGTCCTCTGCCTGCATTCACCCAGTCCTCTGATTTGCATTCACCCAGTCCTCTGCCCTGCGTTCACCCAGTCCTCTGCCCTGCTGTCACCCAGTCCTCTGCCCTGCATTCACCCAGTCCTCTGCCCTGAGTTCATCCAGTCCTCTGCTTTGCGTTCACCCAGTCCTCTGATCTGCGTTCACCCAGTCCTCTTTCTGCTGTCACCCAGTCCTCTGCCCTGCTGTCACCCAGTCCTCTGTCCTGTTTTCACCCAGTCCTCTGCCCTGCGTTCACCCAGTCCTCTGGCTGCTGTCACCCAGTCCTCTGCCCTGCTGTCACCAAGTCCTCTGCCATGCGTTCACCCAGTCATCTGCCCTGCATTCATCCAGTCCTCTGCCCTGCGTTCATCCAGTCCTCTGCCCTGCTGTCACCCAGTCCTCTGCCCTGCGTTCACCCAGTTTTCTGCCCTGCTGTCACCCAGTCCTCTGCCTTCTGTCACCCAGTCCTCTGCCCTGCTGTCACCCAGTCCTCTGTCCTGCTGTCACCCAGCCCTCTGCTGTCACACAGTCCCCTGTTGTCACCCAGTCCTCTGCCCTGCGTTCACCTAGTCCTCTCCCCTGCTGTCACCCTGTCCTCTGCCCTGTGTTCACCCAGTCTTCTGCTCTGTTTTTACCCAGTCCTCTGCCCCGCGTTCACCCAGTCCTCTGGTCTGCTGTCACCCAGTCCTCTGCACTTTGTTCACCCAGTCCTCTGCCCTGCGTTCACCCAGTCCTCTGCCCTGCATTTATCCAGTCCTCTGCCTGCTGTCACCCAGTTCTCTGCCCTGTGTTCACCGTGTCCTCTGGTCTGCGTTCACCCAGTCATCTGCCCTGCTTTCACCCAGTCCTCCGCCTGCTGTCACCCAGTCCTCTGCCCTGCTGTCACCCAGCCCTCTGCCCTGCGTTCACCCAGCCCTCTGCCCTGCGTTCACCCAGTCCTCTGCCCTGCGTTCACCCAGTCCTCTGCCCTGCTGTCACCCAGTCCTCTGCAATGTGTTCACCCAGTCTTCTGCTCTATTTTTACCCAGTTCTCTGCCCTGCGTTCACCCAGTCCTCTGCCCTGCATTCACCCAGTCCTCTGCCCTGCGTTCACCCAGTCCTCTGCCTGCTGCCACCCAGTCCTCTGCCCTTTGTTCACCCAGTCATCTGATCTGCGTTCACACAGTCATCTGCCCTGCGTTCACCCAGTCCTCTGCCTGCTGTCCCCCAGTCCTCTGCCCTGCTGTCACCCAGCCCTTTGCCCTGCGTTCACCCAGTCCTCTGTCCTGCGTTCATCCAGTCATCTGCCCTGCGTTCATCCAGTCCTCTGCCCTGCATTCATCCAGTCCTCTGCCCTGCTGTTACCCAGTCCTCTGCCCTGCGTTCACCTAGTCTTCTGCCCTGCTGTCGCCCAGTCCTTTGCCCTGCGTTCACCCAGTCCCCTGCCCTGCTGTCACCCAGTCCTCTGCCCTGTGTTCGCATTGTCCTCTGCCCTGCGTTCACCCAGACCTCTGCCCTGCTGTCACCCAGTCCTCTGGTGTGCGTTCACCCAGTCCTCTGCCCTGTGTTCACTCATTCCTCTGCCTGCATTCACCCAGGCCTCTGCCCTGCGTTCACCCAGGCCTCTGCTGTCACACAGTCCCTTGTTGTTGCCCAGTCCTCTGCCCTGCGTTCACCCAGGCCTCTGCCCTGCTGTCACCCAGCCCTCTGCTGTCACACAGTCCCTTGTTGTTGCCCAGTCCTCTGCCCTGCGTTCACCCAGTCCTCTGCCCTGCGTTCACCCAGTCCTCTGCCTGCTGTCACTCAGTCCTTTGCCCTGCGTTCACCCAGTCCTCTGATCTGCGTTCACCCAGACCTCTGCCCTGCTGTCACCCAGTCCTCTGGCCTGCGTTCACCCAGTCCTCTGCCCTGTGTTCACCCAGTCCTCTGCCTGCATTCACCCAGTCCTCTGATTTGCATTCACCCAGTCCTCTGCCCTGCGTTCACCCAGTCCTCTGCCCTGCTGTCACCCAGTCCTCTGCCTTGCATTCACCCAGTCCTCTGCCCTGAGTTCATCCAGTCCTCTGCTTTGCGTTCACCCACTCCTCTGATCTGCGTTCACCCAGTCCTCTTTCTGTTGTCACCCAGTCCTCTGCCCTGCTGTCACCCAGTCCTCTGTCCTGTTTTCACCCAGTCCTCTGCCCTGCGTTCACCCAGTCCTCTGGCTGCTGTCACCCAGTCCTCTGCCCTGCTGTCACCAAGTCCTCTGCCCTGCGTTCACCCAGTCATCTGCCCTGCATTCATCCAGTCCTCTGCCCTGCGTTCATCCAGTCCTCTGCCCTGCAGTCACCCAGTCCTCTGCCCTGCGTTCACCCAGTCTTCTGCCCTGCTGTCACCCAGTCCTCTGCCTTCTGTCACCCAGTCCTCTGCCCTGCTGTCACCCAGTCCTCTGTCCTGCTGTCACCCAGCCCTCTGCTGTCACACAGTCCCCTGTTGTCACCCAGTCCTCTGCCCTGCGTTCACCTAGTCCTCTCCCCTGCTGTCACCCTGTCCTCTGCCCTGTGTTCACCCAGTCTTCTGCTCTGTTTTTACCCAGTCCTCTGCCCCGCGTTCACCCAGTCCTCTGGTCTGCTGTCACCCAGTCCTCTGCACTTTGTTCACCCAGTCCTCTGCCCTGCGTTCACCCAGTCCTCTGCCCTGCATTTATCCAGTCCTCTGCCTGCTGTCACCCAGTTCTCTGCCCTGTGTTCACCGTGTCCTCTGGTCTGCGTTCACCCAGTCATCTGCCCTGCTTTCACCCAGTCCTCCGCCTGCTGTCACCCAGTCCTCTGCCCTGCTGTCACCCAGCCCTCTGCCCTGCGTTCACCCAGCCCTCTGCCCTGCGTTCACCCAGTCCTCTGCCCTGCGTTCACCCAGTCCTCTGCCCTGCTGTCACCCAGTCCTCTGCAATGTGTTCACCCAGTCTTCTGCTCTATTTTTACCCAGTTCTCTGCCCTGCGTTCACCCAGTCCTCTGCCCTGCATTCACCCAGTCCTCTGCCCTGCGTTCACCCAGTCCTCTGCCTGCTGCCACCCAGTCCTCTGCCCTTTGTTCACCCAGTCATCTGATCTGCGTTCACACAGTCATCTGCCCTGCGTTCACCCAGTCCTCTGCCTGCTGTCCCCCAGTCCTCTGCCCTGCTGTCACCCAGCCCTTTGCCCTGCGTTCACCCAGTCCTCTGTCCTGCGTTCATCCAGTCATCTGCCCTGCGTTCATCCAGTCCTCTGCCCTGCATTCATCCAGTCCTCTGCCCTGCTGTTACCCAGTCCTCTGCCCTGCGTTCACCTAGTCTTCTGCCCTGCTGTCGCCCAGTCCTTTGCCCTGCGTTCACCCAGTCCCCTGCCCTGCTGTCACCCAGTCCTCTGCCCTGTGTTCACATTGTCCTCTGCCCTGCGTTCACCCAGACCTCTGCCCTGCTGTCACCCAGTCCTCTGGTGTGCGTTCACCCAGTCCTCTGCCCTGTGTTCACTCATTCCTCTGCCTGCATTCACCCAGGCCTCTGCCCTGCGTTCACCCAGGCCTCTGCCCTGCGTTCACCCAGTCCTCTGCCCTGCTGTCACCCAGTCCTCTGCCCTGCATTCACCCAGTCCTCTGCCCTGCTGTCACCCAGTCCTCTGCCCTGCGTTCACCCAGTCCTCTGCACTGCATTTACCCAGTCCTCTGCCCTTCGTTCACCCAGTCCTCTGCCCTGCGTTCACCCAGTCCTCTGCCCTGCGTTCATCCAGTCCTCTGATCTGCATTCAGCCAGTCCTCTGATCTGCGTTCACCCAGTCATTTACCCTGCGTTCACCCAGTCCTCTACCTGCTGTCACCCAGTCCTCTGCCCTGCTGTCATCCAGTCCTCTGCCCTGCTGTCACCCAGCCCTCTGCTGTCACACAGTCCCTTGTTGTTGCCCAGTCCTCTGCCCTGCGTTCACCCAGTCCTCTGCCCTGCGTTCACCCAGTCCTCTGCCTGCTGTCACTCAGTCCTTTGCCCTGCGTTCACCAAGTCCTCTGATCTGCGTTCACCCAGACCTCTGCCCTGCTGTCACCCAGTCCTCTGGCCTGCGTTCACCCTGTCCTCTGACCTGTGTTCACCCAGTCCTCTGCCTGCATTCACCCAGTCCTCTGATTTGCATTCACCCACTCCTCTGCCCTGCATTCACCCAGTCCTCTGCCCTGCTGTCACCCAGTCCTCTGACCTGCATTCACCCAGTCCTCTGCCCTGAGTTCATCCAGTCCTCTGCTTTGCGTTCACCCAGTCCTCTGATCTGCGTTCACCCAGTCCTCTGCCCTGCGTTCACCCAGTCCTCTTTCTGCTGTCACCCAGTCCTCTGCCCTGCTGTCACCCAGTCCTCTGTCCTGTTTTCACACAGTCCTCTGCCCTGCGTTCACCCAGTCCTCTGCCTGCTGTCACCCAGTCCTCTGCCCTGCTGTCACCCAGTCCTCTGCCCTGCGTTCACCCAGTCATCTGCCCTGCATTTATCCAGTCCTCTGCCCTGCGTTCATCCAGTCCTCTGCCCTGCTGTCACCCAGTCCTCTGCCCTGCATTCACCCAGTCTTCTGCCCTGCTGTCACCCAGTCCTCTGCCTTCTGTCACCCAGTCCTCTGCCCTGCTGTCACCCAGTCCTCTGTCCTGCTGTCACCCAGCCCTCTGCTGTCACACAGTCCCCTGTTGTCACCCAGTCCTCTGCCCTGCATTCACCTAGTCCTCTGCCCTGCTGTCACCCTGTCCTCTGCCCTGTGTTCACCCAGTCTTCTGCTCTGTTTTTTTCCCAGTCCTCTGCCCCGCGTTCACCCAGTCCTCTGCCCTGCTGTCACCCAGTCCTCTGCACTTTGTTCACCCAGTCCTCTGCCCAGCGTTCACCCAGTCCTCTGCCCTGCATTCACCCAGTCCTCTGCCTGCTGTCACCCAGTTCTCTGCCCTGTGTTCACCGTGTCCTCTGGTCTGCGTTCACCCAGTCATCTGCCCTGCTTTCACCCAGTCCTCTGCCTGCTGTCACCCAGTCCTCTGCCCTGCTGTCACCCAGCCCTCTGCCCTGCGTTCACCCAGCCCTCTGCCCTGCGTTCACCCAGTCCTCTGCCCTGCGTTCATCCAGTCCTCTGCCCTGCTGTTACCCAGTCCTCTGCCCTGTGTTCACCCAGTCCTCTGCCCTGCGTTCACCCAGTCCTCTGCCCTACGTTCACCCAGTCCTCTGATCTGCGTTCACCCAGGCCTCTGCCCTGCGTTCACCCTGTCCTCTGCCCTGCTGTCACCCAGTCCTCTGCCCTGGATTCACCCAGTCCTCTGCCCTGATGTCACCCAGTCCTCTGGCCTGCGTTCACCCAGTCTTCTGCCCTGCATTTACCCAGTCCTCTGCCCTGCGTTCACCCTGTCCTCTGCCCTGCGTTAACCCAGTCCTCGGCCCTGCGCTCATCCAGTCATTTGCCCTGCGTTCACCCAGTCCTCTACCTGCTGTCATCCAGTCCTCTGCCCTGCTGTCACCCAGTCCTCTGCCCTGCTGTCACCCAGCCCTCTGCTGTCACACAGTCCCCTGTTGTTGCCCAGTCCTCTGCCCTGCGTTCACCCAGTCCTCTGCCCTGCGTTCACCCAGTCCTTTGCCCTGCATTCACCCAGTCCTCTGCCTGCTGTCACCCAGTCCTCTGCCCTGCGTTCACCCAGTCCTCTGATCTGCATTCACCCAGACCTCTGCACTGCTGTCACCCAGTCCTCTGCCTTGCGTTCACCCAGTCCTCTGCCCTGTGTTCATAAGTCCTCTGCCTGCGTTCACCCAGTCCTCTGATGTGTGTTCACCCAGTCCTCTGCCCTGCGTTTACCCAGTCCTCTGCCCTGCTGTCACCCAGTCCTCTGCCCTGCGTTCACCCAGTCCTCTGTCCTTTGTTCACCCAGTCCTCTTCCCTGCGTTCACCCAGTCCTCTGCCTGCTGTCACCCAGTCCCTTGCCCTGCTGTCCCCCAGTCCTCTGCCCTGTGTTCACCCAGTCCTCTGCCCTGCGTTCGCCTAGTTCTCTGATCTGCCTTCACCCAGTCCTCTGATCTGCGTTCACCCAGTCCTCTGCCCTGCGTTCACCCAGTCCTCTGCCCTGCTGTCACCCAGTCCTCTGTCCTGCTGTCACCCAGCCCTCTGCTGTCACTCAGTCCCCTGTTGTCGCCCAGTCCTCTGCACTGCGTTCACATAATCCTCTGCCCTGCGTTCAACCAGTCCTCTGCCCTGCGTTCACCCAGTCCTCTGCCCTGCGTTCACCCAGTCCTCTGCCCTGCGTTCACCCAGTTCTCTGATCTGCGTTCACCCAGTCTTCTGCCCTGTGTTCACCCAGTCCTCTGCCCTGCGGTCACCCTGTCCTCTGCCCTGTGTTCACTCAGTCCTCTGCCCTGCGTTCACCCAGTTCTCTGATCTGCCTTCACCCAGTCCTCTCCTCTGTGCTCACCCAGTCCTCTGCCCTGCTGTCACCCAGTTCTCTGCCCTGCGTTCACCCAGTCCTCTGCCCTGCGTTCACCCAGTCCTCTGCCCTGCGTTCACCCAGTCCTCAGCCCTGTGTTCACCCAGTCCTCTGCCCTGTGTTCACTCAGTCCTCTGCCCTGCGTTTATCAAGTCCTCTGACCTGCGTTCACCCAGACCTCTTCCCTGTGTTCACCCAGTCCTCTGCCCTGCGTTCACCCAGTCCTCTGCCCTGTGTTCACCCAGTCCTCTGCCCTGTGTTCACCCAGTCCTCTGCACTGTGTTCACCAAGTCCTCTCATCTGAGTTCACCCAGTCCTCTGCCCTGTGTTCACCAAGTCCTCTCATCTGAGTTCACCCAGTCCTCTGCCCTGCTGTCACCCAGTCCTCTGCCCTGCTGTCACCCAGTCCTCTGCCCTGCGTTCACCCAGTACTCTGATCTGCAATCACTCAGTCCTCTGATCTGCGTTCACCCTGTCCTCTGATCTGCGTTCACCCAGTCCTCTGCCCTGCTGTCACCCAGTCCTCTGCCCTGCATTTACCCAGTCCTCTGCCCTGTGTTCATCCAGTCCTCTGCCCTGTGTTCACCCAGTGCTCTGACCTGTGTTCATCCAGTCCTCTGCCCTGTGTTCACCAAGTCCTCTGATCTGAGTTCACCCAGTCCTCTGCCCTGCTGTCACCCAGTCCTCTGCCCTGCCTTCACCCAGTACTCTGATCTGCGTTCACCCAGTCCTCTGATCTGCGTTCACCCAGTCCTCTGCCCTGCGTTCACCCAGTCCTCTGCCCTGCTGTGCAGTCATTGTAGTGTATATAATACAGTTCAGTGTATATGATACAGTCAGTGTAGTATATATAATACAGTGCAGCGTATATAGTGCGGTGTGTGTAGTATATATAATTCAGTAGAGAGTATTTAGTGCAGTTTGTGTAGTATATATAATACAGTTCAGAGTATATAGTGCAGTCCATATAGTATATATAATACAGTTCAGAGAATATAGTGCAGTCTGTATAGTATATATAATGCAGTTCAGAGTATATAGTGCAGTCAGTGTAGTGTATATAATACAGTTCAGAGTATATAGTTCAGTCAGTGTAGTGTATATAATGCAGTGCAGAGTATATAGTGCAGTCTGTGTAGCACATATAATACAGTTCAGAGTTATGAGGCACGCCTGAGAGGACTGGGAGGATGCAGTCTGGGATGGGTGCATAACCAGAAGAATGGACTGTGGTGTCATGGGCAGTGGAGAAGGGCAGCTGCAGCCAGGAGGGTTGGCAGGGTCTGAAGATGGCTTACTGGGCTCAGTAGCCGCATGTAGAATAGCTAGCACCAGAGACTTACTTACTTACTGAAGACCAGATATCATCTTTGTCAACTTTATTACTTCTATCATTAGACTTTTACACAGAAGTCAAAAAGTGCTGTTATCTGATAAAGCTCAAGATGATACCTGGCATTTCCTGTAGCACTGTCCTGACTTTGAGATATTGCCCTGCATTCACCCAGTCCTCTGCCCTGCATTCACCCAGTCCTCTGCCCTTTGTTCATCCAGTCCTCTGCCCTGTGTTCATCCAGTCCTCTGCCCTGTGTTCATCCATTCCTCTACCCTGTGTTGATCCAGTTCTCTGCCCTGCTGTCACTCAGGCCTCTGCCCGGCGTTCAACCAGTCCTCTGTCCTGCATTCACCCAGTCATCTGCCCTGCTGTCACCCAGTCCTCTGCCCTGCTGTCACCCAGCCCACTGCCCTGCGTTCACCCAGCCCTCTGCCCTGCGTTCACCCAGTCCTCTGCCTTGCGTTCACCCAGTCATCTGCCCTGCGTTCATCCAGTCCTCTGCCCTGCGTTCATCCAGTCCTCTGCCCTCTGTTCATCCAGTCCTCTGCCCATCTTTTACCCAGTCCTCTGCCCTGCTGTCACCCAGTCCTCTGCCCTGTGTTCACCCAGTCCTCTGCCCTGCGTTCACCCAGTCCTCTGATCTGCGTTCACCCAGGCCTCTGCCCTGCGTTCACCCAGTCCTCTGCCCAGCGTTCACCCAGTCCTCTGCCCTGTGTTCACCCAGTCCTCTGCCCTGCTGTCACCCAGTCCTCTGCACTGGGTTCACCCAGTAATCTGCCCAGCGTTAACCCAGTCCTCTGATCTGCATTCACTCAACCCTCTGCACTGCGTTCACCCAGACCTCTGCCCTGCGTTCACCCAGTCCTCTGATCTGCCTTCACCCAGTCCTCTGATCTGCGTTCACCCAGTCATCTGCCTTGCGTTCACCCAGTCCTCTACCTGCTGTCACCCAGTACTCTGCCCTGCTGGCACCCAGTCCTCTGCTGTCAAACAGTTCCCTGTTGTTGCCCAGTCCTCTGCCCTGCGTTCACCCAGTCCTCTGCCCTGCTGTCACCCAGTCCTCTGCCCTGCGTTCACCCAGTCCTCTGCCCTGCTGTCACCCAGTCCTCTGCCCTGTGTTCACCCAGTCTTCTGCTCTTTTTTTACCCAGTTCTCTGCCCTGCGTTCACCCAGTCTTCTGCCCTGCGTTCACCCAGTCCTCTGCCCTGCGTTCACCCAGTCCTCTGCCCTGCATTCACCCAGTCCTCTACCTGCTGTCACCCAGTCCTCTGCCCTGCGTTCACCCAGTCCTCTGCCCTGCTGTCACCCAATCCTCTGCCCGGTGTTCACCCAGTCTTCTGCTCTGTTTTTACCCAGTTCTCTGTCCTGCGTTCACCCAGTCCTCTGCCCTGCATTCACCCAGTGCTCTGCCATGCGTTCACCCAGTCCTCTGCCTGCTGTCACCCAGTCCTCTGCCCTTCGTTCACCCAGTCCTCTGCCCTGCGTTCACCCAGTCCTCTGCCCTGCGTTCACCCAGTCCTCTGTCTGCTGTCACCCAGTCCTCTGCCCTGCATTCACCTAGTCTTCTGCCCTGCTTTTACCCAGTCCTCTGCCCTGCGTTCACCCAGTCCTCTGCCCTGCTGTCACCCAGTCCTCTGCCCTGCGTTCACCCAGTCCTCTGCCCTGCTTTCACCCAGTCCTCTGCCCTGTGTTCACCCAGTCTTCTGCTCTGTTTTTACCCAGTTCTCTGCCCTGCGTTCACCCAGTCCTCTGCCCTGCGTTCACCCAGTCCTCTGCCCTGCATTCACCCAGTCCTCTACCTGCTGTCACCCAGTCCTCTGCCCTGCGTTCACCCAGTCCTCTGCCCTGCTGTCACCAAGTCCTCTGCCCTGTGTTCACCCAGTCTTCTGCTCTGTTTTTACCCAGTTCTCTGCCCTGCGTTCACCCAGTCCTCTGCCCTGCGTTCACCCAGTGCTCTGCCATGCGTTCATCCAGTCCTCTGCCTGCTGTCACCCAGTTCTCTGCCCTGCATTCAACCAGTCCTCTGATCTGCGTTCACCCAGTCATCTGCCCTGCGTTCACCCAGTCCTCTGCCTGCTGTCACCCAGTCCTCTGCCCTGCTGTCACCCAGTCCTCTGACCTGCTGTCACCCAGCCCTTTGCCCTGCGTTCACCCAGTCCTCTGTCCTGCGTTCACCCAGTCATCTGCCCTGCGTTCATCCAGTCCTCTGCCCTGCGTTCACCCAGTCCTCTGCCCTGCGTTCATCCAGTCCTTTACCCTGTGTTGAATTAGTTCTCTGCCCTGCTGTCACTCAGGCCTCTGCCCGGCGTTCAACCAGTCCTCTGTCCTGCGTTCACCCAGTCATCTGCCCTGCTGTCACCCAGTCCTCTGCCCTGCTGTCACCCAGCCCACTGCCCTGCGTTCACCCAGCCCTCTGCCCTGCGTTCACCCAGTCCTCTGCCTTGCGTTCACCCAGTCACCTGCCCTGCGTTCATCCAGTCCTCTGCCCTGCGTTCATCCAGTCCTCTGCCCTGTGTTCATCCAGTCCTCTGCCCATCTTTTACCCAGTCCTCTGCCCTGCTGTCACCCAGTCCTCTGCCCTGCGTTCACCCAGTCCTCTGCCCTGCTGTCACCCAGTCCTCTGCCCTGTGTTCACCCAGTCCTCTGCCCTGTGTTCACCCAGTCCTCTGCCCTGCGTTCACCCAGTCCTCTGATCTGCGTTCAACCAGGCCTCTGCCCTGCGTTCACCCAGTCCTCTGCCCAGCATTCACCCAGTCCTCTGCCCTGTGTTCACCCAGTCCTCTGCCCTGCTGTCACCCAGTCCTCTGCACTGGGTTCACCCAGTCCTCTGCCCAGCGTTCACCCAGTCCTCTGATCTGCATTTACCCAGCCCTCTGCACTGCGTTCACCCAGACCTCTGCCCTGCGTTCACCCAGTCCTCTGATCTGCCTTCACCCAGTCCTCTGATCTGCGTTCACCCAGTCATCTGCCTTGCGTTCACCCAGTCCTCTACCTGCTGTCACCCAGTCCTCTGCCCTGCTGTCACCCAGCCCTCTGCTGTCACACAGTTCCCTGTTGTTGCCCAGTCCTCTGCCCTGCGTTCACCCAGTCCTCTGCCCTGCGTTCACCCAGTCCTCTTGCCTGCGTTCACCCAGTCCTCTGTCTGCGGTCACCCAGTCCTCTGCCCTGCTGTCACCCAGTCCTCTGCCCTGTGTTCACCCAGTCTTCTGCTCTGTTTTTACCCAGTTCTCTGCCCTGCGTTCACCCAGTCCTCTGCCCTGCGTTCACCCAGTGCTCTGCCATGCGTTCACCCAGTCCTCTGCCTGCTGTCACCCAGTTCTCTGCCCTGCGTTCACCCAGTCCTCTGATCTGCGTTCACCCAGTCATCTGCCCTGCGTTCACCCAGTCCTCTGCCTGCTGTCACCCAGTCCTCTGCCCTGCTGTCACCCAGTCCTCTGACCTGCTGTCACCCAGCCCTTTGCCCTGCGTTCACCCAGTCCTCTGTCCTGCGTTCACCCAGTCATCTGCCCTGCGTTCATCCAGTCCTCTGCCCTGCGTTCACCGAGTCCTCTGTCCTGCATTCACCCAGTCCTCTGCCCTGCGTTCATCCAGTCCTCTGATCTGCATTCACCCAGTCCTCTGATCTGCGTTCACCCAGTCATTTGCCCTGCGTTCACCCAGTCCTCTACCTACTGTCACCCAGTCCTCTGCCCTGCTGTCACCCAGTCCTCTGCCCTGCTGTCACCCAGCCCTCTGCTGTCACACAGTCCCCTGTTGTTGCCCAGTCCTCTGCCCTGCGTTCATCCAGTCCTCTGCCCTGTGTTCACCCAGTCCTCTGCCTGCTGTCACTCAGTCCTTTGCCCTGCGTTCACCCAGTCCTCTGATCTGCGTTCACCCAGACCTCTGCCCTGCTGTCACCCAGTCCTCTGGCCTGCGTTCAACCAGTCCTCTGCCCTGTGTTCACCCAGTCCTCTGCCTGCATTCACCCAGTCCTCTGATCTGCGTTCACCCAGGCCTCTGCCCTGCGTTCACCCAGTCCTCTGCCCTGGGTTCACCCAGTCCTCTGCCCTGTATTTACCCAGTCCTCTGCCTGCTGTCACCCAGTCCTCTGCCCTACGTTCACCCAGTCTTCTGCCCTGCGTTCACCCAGTCCTCTGATCTGCATTCACCCAGTCCTCTGCACTGCGTTCACCCAGTCCTCTGCCCTGCGTTCACCCAGTCCTCTGATCTGCCTTCACCCAGTCCTCTGATCTGCGTTCACCTAGTCATCTGCCCTGCGTTCACCCAGTCCTCTTCCTGCTGTCACCCAGTCCTCTGCCCTGCTGTCACCCAGCCCTCTGCTGTCACACAGTCCCCTGTTGTTGCCCAGTCCTGTGCCCTGCGTTCACCCAGTCCTCTGCCCTGCGTTCACCCAGTCCTCTGCCCTGCGTTCACCCAGTCCTCTGTCTGCTGTCACCCAGTACTCTGCCCTGCATTCATCTAGTCTTCTGACCTGCTTTTACCCAGTTCTCTGCCCTGCGTTCACCCAGTCCTCTGCCCTGCGTTCACCCAGTCCTCTGTCTGCTGTCACCCAGTCCTCTGCCCTGCATTCATCCAGTCTTCTGCCCTGCTTTTACCCCGTCCTCTGCCCTACGTTCACCCAGTCCTCTGCCCTGCTGTCACCCAGTCCTCTGCCCTGCGTTCACCCAGTCCTCTGCCCTGCTGTCACCCAGTCCTCTGCTCTGTGTTCACCCAGTCTTCTGCTCTGTTTTTACCCAGTTCTCTGCCCTGCGTTCACCCAGTCCTCTACCCTGCGTTCACCCAGTCCTCTGCCCTGCGTTCACCAAGTCCTCTACCTGCTTTCACCCAGTCCTCTGCCCTGCATTCACCCAGTCCTCTGCCCTGCTGTCACCCAGTCTTCTGCCCTGTGTTCACCCAGTCTTCTGCTCTGTTTTTACCCAATTCTCTGCCCTGCGTTCACCCAGTCCTCTGCCCTGCGTTCACCCAGTCCTCTGCCTGCTGCCACCCAGTCCTCTGCCCTTTGTTCACCCAGTCCTCTGATCTGCGTTCACCCAGTCATCTGCCCTGCATTCACCCAGTCCTCTGCCTGCTGTCATCCAGTCCTCTGCCCTTCTGTCACCCAGTCCTCTGACCTGCTGTCACCCAGCCCTTTGCCCTGCGTTCACCCAGTCCTCTGTCCTACGTTCATCCAATCATCTGCCCTGCGTTCATCCAGTCCTCTGCCCTGCATTCATCCAGTCCTCTGCCCTGCTGTTACCCAGTCCTCTGCCCTGCATTCACCTAGTCTTCTGCCCTGCTGTCGCCCAGTCCTTTGCCCTGCGTTCACCCAGTCCCCTACCCTGCTGTCACCCAGTCCTCTGCCCTGTGTTCACATTGTCCTCTGCCCTGCGTTCACCCAGTCCTCTGATCTGCATTCACCCAGGCCTCTGCCCTGCGTTCACCCAGGCCTCTGCCCTGCGTTCACCCAGTCCTCTGCCCTGCTGTCACCCAGTCCTCTGCCCTGCATTCACCCAGTCCTCTGCCCTGCTGTCACCCTGTCCTCTGCCCTGCGTTCACCCAGTCCTCTGCCCTGCATTTACCCAGTCCTCTGCCCTGCGTTCACCCAGCCCTCTGCCCTGCGTTCATCCAGTCCTCTGATCTGCATTCACCCAGTCCTCTGATCTGCGTTCACCCAGTCATTTGCCCTGCGTTCACCCAGTCCTCTACCTGCTGTCACCCAGTCCTCTGCCCTGCCCTCACCCAGTCCTCTGCCCTGCTGTCACCCAGCCCTCTGCTGTCACACAGTCCCCTGTTGTTGCCCAGTCTTCTGTCCTGCGTTCACCCAGTCCTCTGCCCTGCGTTCACCCAGTCCTCTGCCTGCTGTCACTCAGTCCGTTGCCCTGCGTTCACCCAGTCCTCTGATCTGCGTTCACCCAGACCTCTGCCCTGCTGTCACCCAGTCCTCTGGCCTGCGTTCACCCAGTCCTCTGCCCTGTGTTCACCCAGTCCTCTGCCTGCATTCACCCAGTCCTCTGATTTGCATTCACCCAGTCCTCTGCCCTGCGTTCACCCAGTCCTCTGCCCTGCTGTCACCCAGTCCTCTGCCCTGCGTTCACCCAGTCCTCTGCCCTGAGTTCATCCAATCCTCTGCTTTGCGTTCACCCAGTCCTCTGATCTGCGTTCACCCAGTCCTCTGCCCTGCGTTCACCCAGTCCTCTTTCTGCTGTCACCCAGTCCTCTGCCCTGCTGTCACCCAGTCCTCTGCCCTGTTTTCACCCAGTCCTCTGCCCTGCATTCACCCAGTCCTCTGCCTTCTGTCACCCAGTCTTCTGCCCTGCTGTCACCCCGTCCTCTGCCCTGCGTTCACCCAGTCATCTGCCCTGCATTCATCCAGTCCTCTGCCCTGCGTTCATCCAGTCCTCTGCCCTGCTGTCACCCAGTCCTCTGCCCTGCGTTCACCCAGTCTTCTGCCCTGCTGTTACCCAGTCCTCTGCCCTGTGTTCACCCAGTCATCTGCCCTGCATTCATCCAGTCCTCTGCCCTGCGTTCATCCAGTCCTCTGCCCTGCGTTCACCCAGTCCTCTGCCCTGCGTTCATCCAGCCCTCTGCCCTGCTGTTACCCAGTCCTCTGCCCTGTGTTCACCCAGTCCTCTGCCCTGTTTTCACCCAGTCCTCTGATCTGCGTTCACCCAGGCCTCTGCCCTGGGTTCACCCTGTCCTCTGCCCTGCTGTCACCCAGTCCTCTGCCCTGGATTCACCCAGTCCTCTGCCCTGCTGTCACCCAGTCCTCTGGCCTGCGTTCACCCATTCTTCTGCCCTGCATTTACCCAGTCCTCTGCCCTTCGTTCATCCAGTCCTCTGCCCTTCGTTCACCCAGTCCTCTGCCCGGCATTCACCCAGTCCTCTGCCCTGCGCTCATCCAGTCATTTGCCCTGCGTTCACCCAGTCCTCTACCTGCTGTCATCCAGTCCTCTGCCCTGCTGTCACCCAGTCCTCTGCCCTGCTGTCACCCAGCCCTCTGCTGTCACACAGTCCTCTGTTGTTGCCCAGTCCTCTGCCCTGCGTTCACCCAGTCCTCTGCCCTGAATTCACCCAGTCCTCTGCCTGCTGTCACCCAGTCCTCTGCCCTGCGTTCACCCAGTCCTCTGATCTGCGTTCACCCAGTCATCTGCCCTGCATTCACCCAGTCCTCTGCCTGCTGTCACCCAGTCCTCTGCCCTTCTGTCACCCAGTCCTCTGACCTGCTGTCACCCAGCCCTTTGCCCTGCGTTCACCCAGTCCTCTGTCCTACGTTCATCCAATCATCTGCCCTGCGTTCATCCAGTCCTCTGCCCTGCATTCATCCAGTCCTCTGCCCTGCTGTTACCCAGTCCTCTGCCCTGCATTCACCTAGTCTTCTGCCCTGCTGTCGCCCAGTCCTTTGCCCTGCGTTCACCCAGTCCCCTACCCTGCTGTCACCCAGTCCTCTGCCCTGTGTTCACATTGTCCTCTGCCCTGCGTTCAGCCAGTCCTCTGATCTGCATTCACCCAGGCCTCTGCCCTGCGTTCACCCAGGCCTCTGCCCTGCGTTCACCCAGTCCTCTGCCCTGCTGTCACCCAGTCCTCTGCCCTGCATTCACCCAGTCCTCTGCCCTGCTGTCACCCAGTCCTCTGCCCTGCGTTCACCCAGTCCTCTGCCCTGCATTTACCCAGTCCTCTGCCCTGCATTTACCCAGTCCTCTGCCCTGCGTTCACCCAGCCCTCTGCCCTGCGTTCATCCAGTCCTCTGATCTGCATTCACCCAGTCCTCTGATCTGCGTTCACCCAGTCATTTGCCCTGCGTTCACCCAGTCCTCTACCTGCTGTCACCCAGTCCTCTGCCCTGCCCTCACCCAGTCCTCTGCCCTGCTGTCACCCAGCCCTCTGCTGTCACACAGTCCCCTGTTGTTGCCCAGTCTTCTGTCCTGCGTTCACCCAGTCCTCTGCCCTGCGTTCACCCAGTCCTCTGCCTGCTGTCACTCAGTCCTTTGCCCTGCGTTCACCCAGTCCTCTGATCTGCGTTCACCCAGACCTCTGCCCTGCTGTCACCCAGTCCTCTGGCCTGCGTTCACCCAGTCCTCTGCCCTGTGTTCACCCAGTCCTCTGCCTGCATTCACCCAGTCCTCTGATTTGCATTCACCCAGTCCTCTGCCCTGCGTTCACCCAGTCCTCTGCCCTGCTGTCACCCAGTCCTCTGCCCTGCGTTCACCCAGTCCTCTGCCCTGAGTTCATCCAATCCTCTGCTTTGCGTTCACCCAGTCCTCTGATCTGCGTTCACCCAGTCCTCTGCCCTGCGTTCACCCAGTCCTCTTTCTGCTGTCACCCAGTCCTCTGCCCTGCTGTCACCCAGTCCTCTGCCCTGTTTTCACCCAGTCCTCTGCCCTGCATTCACCCAGTCCTCTGCCTTCTGTCACCCAGTCTTCTGCCCTGCTGTCACCCAGTCCTCTGCCCTGCGTTCACCCAGTCTTCTGCCCTGCTGTCACCCAGTCCTCTGCCCTGTGTTCACCCAGTCATCTGCCCTGCATTCATCCAGTCCTCTGCCCTGCGTTCATTCAGTCCTCTGCCCTGCGTTCACCCAGTCCTCTGCCCTGCGTTCATCCAGCCCTCTGCCCTGCTGTTACCCAGTCCTCTGCCCTGTTTTCACCCAGTCCTCTGATCTGCGTTCACCCAGGCCTCTGCCCTGAGTTCACCCTGTCCTCTGCCCTGCTGTCACCCAGTCCTCTGCCCTGGATTCACCCAGTCCTCTGCCCTGCTGTCACCCAGTCCTCTGGCCTGCGTTCACCCATTCTTCTGCCCTGCATTTACCCAGTCCTCTGCCCTTCGTTCATCCAGTCCTCTGCCCTTCGTTCACCCAGTCCTCTGCCCGGCATTCACCCAGTCCTCTGCCCTGCGCTCATCCAGTCATTTGCCCTGCGTTCACCCAGTCCTCTACCTGCTGTCATCCAGTCCTCTGCCCTGCTGTCACCCAGTCCTCTGCCCTGCTGTCACCCAGCCCTCTGCTGTCACACAGTCCCCTGTTGTTGCCCAGTCCTCTGCCCTGCGTTCACCCAGTCCTCTGCCCTGCATTCACCCAGTCCTCTGCCTGCTGTCACCCAGTCCTCTGCCCTGCGTTCACCCAGTCCTCTGATCTGCGTTCACCCAGACCTCTGCCCTGCTGTCACCCAGTCCTCTGCCTTGCGTTCACCCAGTCCTCTGCCCTGTGTTCACCCAGTCCTCTGCCTGCGTTCACCCTGTCCTCTGATTTGTGTTCACCCAGTCCTCTGCCCTGCGTTTACCCAGTCCTCTGCCCTGCTGTCACTCAGTCCTCTGCCCTGCTGTCTCCCAGTCCTCCTCCCTGAGTTCACCCAGTCCTCTGCCCTGCGTTCACCCAGTCCTCTGATCTGCGTTCACCCAGTCCTCTGCACTGCGTTCACCCAGTCCTCTTCCTGCTGTTACCCAGTCCTCTGCCCTGCTGTCACCCAGTCCTCTGCCCTTTGTTCACCCAGTCCTCTGCCCTGCGTTCACCCAGTCCTCTGCCTGCTGTCACCCAGTCCTCTTCCCTGCTGTCCCCCAGTCCTCTGCCCTGTGTTCACCCAGTCCTCTGCCCTGCGTTCACCTAGTTCTCTGATCTACCTTAACCCAGTCCTCTGATCTGCGTTCACCCAGTCCTCTGCCCTGCGTTCACCCAGTCCTCTGCCTTCTGTCACCCAGTCCTCTGCCCTGCTGTCACCCAGTCCTCTGTCCTGCTGTCACCCAGCCCTCTGCTGTCACACATGTAGTGATCGGGTATATTATTATATACTGAGTGATATGATGTAGTATCGTTAGTAAGTACTCTTCTGCAGCAATCCAATTCTTCCAGAGAGATGCACTTTATTGACTTCTAACACAGAACAAAGTCCAAAGTCCACAGATGACAAAACAAAATCCGACAGAGTATATAATTCAGAGACCAATCTCCTAGGTCTGTGTGTTACCAGCCATACACAGACAAGCCTCACTTAAAAACCTATAGACTGAATGTCGTGTTATATTCACTAAATATTGAATGGCTGAGCAATTTGATTGGCCGTTTCAATTTAGGACTTTGATTAGCTTTAGTCTTTCAAACAGACAACTCCCAACCGTGATCAGCTGTAGTCATAAACCGCCCCAATTTGCACTCCCGCATATCAACATCAACAAGTCCCCTTAGATATGTGTAATTAGATTAGATTAACAGATACCACCTGAATACCCTTTTGAGCCCTTGGAATACCTACATTATTCTTGCATATTAATATCAACAAGTCCCCTTAGATATATTAGCCCCACAGGAGGGAGCCTCCGCTAGGCCAACCCAAAACACTTCTTGATCCCATTGTTACCCCCTCAAGTCTAATTACCATCAATAAATACTTCTTCTATGGTCCTTTAAACAATGTACCCTTTGAAATGTTCAATTAGGTTAACAGCCCATACCTTACACCCCTAGGTAGACTTGCATAAGACCAACACATCAAAGGGTCTTCAGCTGTTATATTAAAATTGAGTTGGCTTGGACAATTCAACTGAATTTCTGCTCAACCCATACTCCAATACAATATTATACATAAATTGGCCAACATATTACAACAACACAGTCCTCTGTTGTCGCCCAGTCCTCTGCCCTGCATTCACCTAATCCTCTGCCCTGCGTTCAACCAGTCCTCTGCCCTGCGTTCACCCAGTCCTCTGCCCTGCGTTCACCCAGTTCTCTGATCTGCGTTCACCCAGTCATCTGCCCTGTGTTCACCCAGTCCTCTGCCCTGCGGTCACCCTGTCCTCTGCCCTGTGTTCACTCAGTCCTCTGTCCTGCGTTCACCCAGTCCTCTGATCTGTGTTCACCCAGTCCTCTGCCCTGTGTTCACCCAGTCCTCTGCCCATCGGTCACCCAGTCCTCTGCCCTGTGTTCACTCAGTCCTCTGCCCTGCATTCACCCAGTCCTCTGATCTGCGTTCACCCAGTCCTCTCCCCTGTGTTCACCCAGTCCTCTGCCCTGCTGTCACCCAGTCCTCTGCCCTGCGTTCACCCAGTCCTCTGCCCTGCGTTCACCCAGTCCTCTGCCCTGTGTTCACCCAGTCCTCTGCCCTGTGTTCACTCAGTCCTCTGCCCTGCGTTCATCCAGTCCTCTGATCTGCGTTCACCCAGACCTCTTCCCTGTGTTCACGCAGTCCTCTGCCCTGCTGTCACCCAGTCCTCTGCCCTGCGTTCACACAGTCCTCTGCCCTGTGTTCACCCAGTCCTCTGCCCTGTGTTCACCCAGTGCTCTGCCCTGTGTTCTCCCAGTCCTCTGCCCTGTGTTCACCAAGTCCTCTCATCTGAGTTCACCCAGTCCTCTGCCCTGCTGTCACCCAGTCCTCTGCCCTGAGTTCACCCAGTACTCTGATCTGCGTTCACTCAGTCCTCTGATCTGCGTTCACCCAGTCCTCTGATCTGCGTTCACCCAGTCCTCTGCCCTGCTGTCACCCAGTCCTCTGCCCTGCGTTCACCCAGTCCTCTGCCCTGCGTTCACCCAGTCCTCTGCCCTGTGTTCACCCAGACCTCTGCCCTGTGTTCACCCAGTGCTCTGCCCTGTGTTCATCCAGTCCTCTGCCCTGTGTTCACCAAGTCCTCTGATCTGAGTTCACCCAGTCCTCTGCTCTGCTGTCACCCAGTCCTCTGCCCTGCCTTCACCCAGTACTCTGATCTGCGTTCACCCAGTCCTCTGATCTGCGTTCACCCAGTCCTCTGCCCTGCGTTCACCCAGTCCTCTGCCCTGCTGTGCAGTCATTGTAGTGTATATAATACAGTTCAGAGTATATGATACAGTCAGTGTAGTATATATAATACAGTGCAGCGTATATAGTGCGGTCCGTGTAGTATATATAATTCAGTAGAGAGTATTTAGTGCAGTTTGTGTAGTATATATTATACAGTTCAGAGTATATAGTGCAGTCCATATAGTATATATAATACAGTTCAGAGAATATAGTGCAGTTTGTATAGTATATATAATGCAGTTCAGAGTATATAGTGCAGTCAGTGTAGTGTATATAATACAGTTCAGAGTATATAGTTCAGTCAGTGTAGTGTATATAATGCAGTGCAGAGTATATAGTGCAGTCTGTGTAGCACATATAATACAGTTCAGAGTTATGAGGCACGCCTGAGAGGACTGGGAGGATGCAGTCTGGGATGGGTGCATAACCAGAAGAATGGACTGTGGTGTCCTGGGCAGTGGAGAAGGGCAGCTGCAGACAGGAGGGTTGGCAGGGTCTAAAGATGGCTTACTGGGCTCAGTAGCCGTATGTAGAATAGCTAGCACCAGAGACTTACTGATTTGCTACACTATAGTGGCCCGTGGTCCCTGCCTGCAAAGGGAAATTGCTAAGGCCTTGCGGAGCCAGTGTCAGGCCTATCCACTGTGTGCTAGCTGTGTCTGAACATTAGAGAGGAAGCGATGTGCAGGAGGAGAGAGGAGTGAACATTAAAAAGGAAGCGATGTGCAGGAGGAGAAATGGAGTGTACATACCTGCGTGTATATAGTTGTCCCAGCAAGTTTTGCAAAATTTCATTGGGCATCCCATACTTCCTGTACCCCATCCAAGTTCAAATCTCTCAATAAAACATAAAAACAAGCACATGGACTGTTTTTCTGTCTTGGAGTGTCTAAGAGGTGAACGCCGGGCCAGGCAGGGTGACAGGTGGGCCACAACACTTAGCAGCCCCTACGGTGGTACTAATCCATATATATAATACAGTGGAGAGTATATAGTGCGGTCCATGTAGTATATATAATACAGTTCAGAGTATATAGTGAAGTCCGTGTAGTATATATAATACAGTTCACAGTATATAGTGCAGTCCGTGTAGTATATATAATACAGTTCAGAGTATATAGTGCAGTCTGTGTAGAATATACTGTATAATACAGTTCAGAGTATATAGTGCAGTCAGTGTAGTATATATAATTGTCAGGGTATCACCGGCACCGGACCTGGGCGTCGGCGCGTGCCTATGCGCCGGCACGCTCCATTACACACTTCTCAGCAAGATCGTGGTGTTCCCAGGCGTCAGCGCGGCGCTCGGGCGTGCGCGCGTGTGCACGTGCGCGCGTACGGGCATGCGCGCGTTCGCGATAGCGCCGGTTTGGCGCCAAAGTGCACATAAAAATCCCCCTGTGCCTCTGGCACATTGCTGCTTCGTCTCAGCTTGTGATTCGTGTAAACCTGAACCTGATTGCTGTTACCCATCTGACCCGGCTTGTTTGACTATCCGTCCTGCTCCTATCCGACCCGGCTTGCCTGACTACTCTTCTGCTACCTGCCTGATACCGTTGCCAATCTCTGCCTGCCTACCGACTCTGCCTCTGCCTGCTGTTTTTGCCTGTCTCATATCCGTGCTGACCCGGACCGTCTGACCCTGCTTGTGCCTGCTGTTGTCCTTGCTGTTGCACCTTCAGCTCCAGCTCCAGTGATCTCTGCATCTACAAGTGTTCCAGCGTGCTGCCTCCAGTGTCTACCTGATCTGCAGTCCAGCCATCCCTGTGGGATCTCTCATCACTTCAGCTCCAGAGACTCCGCTCTACAGGCACTCCTACCCCACTGTGCTCAGGAGACCACTGTTCCCACTCCAGTGGCTCCTGAACCAGCGTTGAATGAGAGGTCTTCTCCTACAAGTCAGGCTCTACTACCAGGTACCTAACAGTACGAAGCAGCCATGTCTGAGCCTGCAGGAGATACCTCTCCAATGAAGGAGATATGCACAAACCTGGCGGCCCTCACCCAAGCAGTGCAAGCCCTTCAGGATAATTATAACAGACTGGAAGGACAAGTTCAGAATCTGGCAGGGTCTAACCCTCCTGCCTCTTCTTCAGCTGCTGCTCCAACACAGACTGCTTCAGGGCCCGCAGTTGTGATGCTCCCGCCTGAACCACGGGTCCCCATTCCGGAAAGATTCTCTGGAGACCGGGCTAAGTTTCGGGCCTTCCGCAATGCTTGCCAGCTCTTTTTTGCCTTACAGCCCAGAACTTTTTCACTGGAAGCCACTAAGGTTGGATTTGTAATCTCCCTTCTGCAAGGGGAACCTCAGACCTGGGCCCATCGTTTACTTGAAGGGGACTCTGCTCTAACTCAATCCTTATCCGCCTTCTTCCAAGCCATGGCACAGTTGTATGAGGACCCTCAACAGACTGCCTCAGCTGAATCTGCCCTGTTCGCGCTCCAACAAGGCCGCAGACCTGCGGAGGACTATGTTACTGAATTCAGACGTTGGAGCGCGGACACGCAGTGGAATGACGCGGCCTTGCGTCACCAGTTCCGCATTGGACTGTCTGAAAGCTTGAAAGACGAACTTGCTCGTGTAGGTATTCCAAATACCTTAGAGGCCTTGATCACCCTAACCATTCAGATCGATCGTCGCCTCCGAGAACGACGATCTGAACGATCAGTTCAACCAAACCGCCCGACCTGGATGACAGCCCGAGCTCCGATGCCTGCAGCGCGCTACTCCCCTGCATCCAGTCCTAATTCAGTCAATACCACACCAGATACCTCCGAACCAATGCAACTGGGTGTGATGCGACCTGCTCTGTCTTCTGAAGAACGTGCCCGACGTCGGCAATTAAATCTGTGCCTTTACTGTGGTGGAACCGGGCATTTTGTCCATAATTGCCCAGTTAGAATGAGTAAGTGTCCATCTCCTATACCTACCAGTTTTTCTGCTTTATCTACCAATTCTACCCATCTTGCCATTCTTCTCTCGTTACAGCTTCAAGAAAGGACACTTCAAGTCAACGCAATTATTGACTCCGGGGCATGCAGCTGCTTTATAGACTTAAACTTTGCTAAGCAGCATAACATCCCTTTGCGGACCAAAACCCATGGACTTTCTGTCTTTCTTGCCGATGGCTCTCGTATCAGATCTGGACAAGTGACACAAGAGACTCTGCCATTATCCACTACAATTGACTCTCAACATAAGGAATTGCTGATCCTGGACGCCATTACCTCCCCTATGTTCCCCATTATCCTGGGCATTCCCTGGCTACGGGCTCACAACCCACACATCCATTGGGCCTCTGGAGAAGTGAAATTCCTGTCATCTTACTGCCAGGAACACTGTTTGGCGAAAGATCTGGATTCCCAAGCTACCTTGCTTTGCCTGGACTCCGACCAGAAAAATTGTCAGGTCATTCCCAAACATTATCATGACTACATTGATGTCTTTAGCAAGAAGGGGGCAGATTCTCTTCCACCTCATCGCCCCTACGAATGCCCCATCGAATTGCTGCCAGGATCCGAAATTCCCTTCGGACGCATCTTTCCTCTATCCGAGAAAGAACAAGAAGTGCTGAAGTCTTACATAGATGAAAACTTGGCCAAGGGATTCATTCGCCATTCCACTTCTCCAGCAGGTGCGGGAATATTCTTTGTTGCTAAAAAAGACAAATCTCTCCGCCCGTGTATTGACTACCGAGAACTGAATAAGATCACGGTCAAGAATCGTTATCCCCTACCTTTGATACCCGAACTGTTTCAGAAATTAAGGACTGCCGTCATTTTCACTAAGCTTGATCTAAGAGGGGCCTATAATCTGATCCGCATTCGGGCTGGGCATGAGTGGAAAACAGCTTTTCGGACCCGATTCGGGCATTATGAATATTTAGTCATGCCTTTTGGACTCTGCAATGCCCCTGCGACTTTTCAACACCTGATTAATGATGTGCTTAGAGACTTCCTAGACCTGTTTGTGATTGCATATCTAGACAATATTTTGATCTTTTCAGAATCCCTGGATCTCCATCGAAAACATGTTTGCCAAGTGTTGGGTCGTCTCCGCTTACACAGACTTTATGCAAAAGCGGAGAAATGCGAGTTTGAGCAGGAAAGCATTCAGTTCTTGGGCTTGATAATCTCCTCAACTGGCATCAGGATGGATCCACAGAAGGTTTCTGCTGTTCTGGACTGGCCGGTACCCCTAGACAAGAAGGGGGTTCAACGATTCATCGGGTTTGCAAATTTCTATAGAAAATTTATCAGGGGTTTTTCTGCAATAATCGCACCAATCACACAACTAACCAAACAGAATACCCGTTTTTCCTGGAATCACCTAGCCCAAGAGGCTTTTGAGAACCTCAAGAGACTATTCACCTCAGCACCTATCCTCAGTCACCCTGAACCATCCTTGCCATTTATTTTGGAAGTGGACGCTTCTGAAATAGCGGTCGGTGTGATACTCTCACAACGAAGGGGCAGTAAAGACGATATGCATCCTGTGGGGTTTTTCTCCCGAAAACTTTCCTCCGCGGAGAGGAACTATGATGTTGGAGACCGGGAGCTTCTTGCCATCAAAACTGCATTAGAGGAGTGGAGGTACCTGCTGGAGGGGGGCTATGCATCCAGTACTAATTTATACTGATCACAAAAACTTAGAATATTTACGATCTGCTAAAAGGCTAAGACCCCGACAAGCCCGCTGGGCGCTGTTTTTCTCACGCTTTTCCTTCCACATTACTTATCGGCCAGGTTCAAAAAATGTCAAACCAGACGCATTATCACGTATGCATGACAACCCAAAGGACTCATCTGCTCCGGATACCATTTTACCTGCAAACAATTTTCTGCTTATACAAACTGATCTTCTCTCCCAGATTAAGGAAGCATCCTCTGAATCAGCCAGACCCACAGGGATTACCTTAAGTAACAAGGACGGACTGTTCTGGAAAGGGAGCCAAATCTTTGTTCCTGAGGAGGTTCGGGTCAAGGTCTTAGCACTTCTTCACGATCACCCGCTGGCAGGTCACTTTGGGGTTCGTAAAACCCTGGAATTGGTACAGCGTACCTTCTGGTGGCCCAATTTAAAGGACTTTTGCGAGAAGTATGTTAGCTCCTGTCCTATCTGTACCCAGAATAAAACTTCCAGGAGTCGAGCTTGGGGCCTGTTAAAACCCTTACCGGTACCCGATAGGCCTTGGAAAATGATATCCATGGACTTTATTGTAGAGCTTCCATGTTCTGAGGGGTGTTCTGCTATTTTTGTGGTAGTTGACCGTTTTACCAAAATGGCCCATTTTCTTCCATTAAGAGGAACTCCGTCAGCTTCTGAAACAGCTCACATCTTCATCAAGGAGATCGTTAGACTCCACGGAATCCCCGTAAACATAACCTCTGACAGAGGGGTACAATTTACCTCACGCTTCTGGAGAGCCCTGTGTGAGTCTTTAAAAATCAAGCTGGCCTTGTCATCGGCTTATCACCCTCAGACCAACGGTCAGACAGAGAGGACCAATCAGACTCTTGAACAGTATATTAGATGTTTTACTTCCTTTTCACAAGATGATTGGGTATCCTTGCTGCCCTTGGCAGAATTTGCCTACAATAACGCCAAGCATTCAGCCACCGGTCAATCTCCCTTTTTCGCTAATTATGGTTTCCATCTAACCTTTTTACCCGATTTCCTTCCAGAGTCCTCAGTTCCAGCAGTACAGAGCACGGTAGACTTCATCAATCATAACAACCAGATGTTGCAGGAAGCAGTATCCAAGGCTCAGGCGGACAGCAAGAGGATCTTTGACCGAAGGAGAAGAGGGGAATTGAAGCTTCAGCTGGGCGATCAGGTATGGCTTTCTACAAATAATATCAAACTAGCTTGTCCTTCTAAGAAGTTGGCACCTAGGTTTATGGGACCTTTTCCGGTTAAAAGGAAGATTAATGAAGTCTCGTATGAACTGACTCTGCCTGACTCTCTTAAAATTCACCCCGTGTTTCATGTGTCTTTGCTCAAACCTGCTGTACCTGATCCCTTTCCTGGTAGAGGAACTAGACCTCCTGAACCTGTGATTGATGGTAATGAGGAATTTGAAGTTGAGGCTATCCTCGATTGCAGGAAAAGACAAGGGCAGATCCAGTTCCTAATCAAATGGAAGGGCTACGGCCCAGAAAATAATTCATGGGAACCTGATAGTAATGTGCATGCTAGGCGTTTAGTTCGAGCCTATTTTGCTAACCATCCTGAAAAAAGGCTTTTGGGCACCCGGAGGTTGCCCCTTGGGGGGGGGCAATGTCAGGGTATCACCGGCACCGGACCTGGGCGTCGGCGCGCGCCTATGCGCCGGCGCGCTCCATTACACACTTCTCAGCAAGATCGTGGTGTTCCCAGGCGTCAGCGCGGCGCTAGGGCGCGCGCGGGTATGCAGCGCTCGGGCGTGCGCGCGTGTGCACGTGCGCGCATACGGGCGTGCGCGCGTTCGCGATAGCGCCGGGTTTGGCGCCAAAGTGCACATAAAAATCCCCCTGTGCCTCTGGCACATTGCTGCTTCGTCTCAGCTTGTGATTCGTGTAAACCTGAACCTGATTGCTGTTACCCATCTGACCCGGCTTGTTTGACTATCCGTCCTGCTCCTATCCGACCCGGCTTGCCTGACTACTCTTCTGCTACCTGCCTGATACCGTTGCCAATCTCTGCCTGCCTACCGACTCTGCCTCTGCCTGCTGTTTTTGCCTGTCTCATATCCGTGCTGACCCGAATCGTCTGACCCTGCTTGTGCCTGCTGTTGTCCTTGCTGTTGCACCTTCAGCTCCAGCTCCAGTGATCTCTGCATCTACAAGTGTTCCAGCGTGCTGCCTCCAGTGTCTACCTGATCTGCAGTCCAGCCATCCCTGTGGGATCTCTCATCACTTCAGCTCCAGAGACTCCGCTCTACAGGCACTCCTACCCCACTGTGCTCAGGAGACCACTGTTCCCACTCCAGTGGCTCCTGAACCAGCGTTGTATGAGAGGTCTTCTCCTACAAGTCAGGCTCTACTACCAGGTACCTAACAATAATACAGTTCAGAGTATACAGTGCAGTCCGTGTAGTATATATAATACAGTGGAGAATATATAGTGCAGTCAGTGTAGTATATATAATACAGTGCAGGGTATATAGTGCAGTGCAGAGAATATAATACAGTGTATTGAAAAAGTTAAGGGGAACCCTATGACAGAATTAAGGAAAAAACGGCGTGGGCCCCCCCCAAAATCCATACCAGTCCCTTTGGGTCTGGTGTAGATTTTAAGGGCAACTCCATGCCAACATTTTTGTAAAAAACAGCCTGGGGTCCCCCCCATCCATACCAGGCCCTTTGGGTCTGGCACAGATTTTAAGAAGAACTCCACGCCAAAATTAAAAAAAAAAATTGGCATGGGATCCCCCCCAAAATCCGAGCAAGCAGCCTGGCAGGCCAGAAAAGGGGGGGGAGCATGCGCCCCCTCCTGAACCATACCAGGCCGCTTGCCCTCAACATGGGGAGGGCACTTTGATGGGGGCAAGGGCTTCTTCCCATTAACCCTGGCCGGTGATTGTCAGGGTCTGCGGGCGGGAGGCTTATCGGAATCTGGAAACCCCCTTTAACAAGGGGACCCCCAGATCCCACCCCCCCTATGTGAATGGGTACATTGTACCCCTTACCCATTTACCAAAAAAGTGTCAAAAAGTAAAAAATACAACAGACAGTTTTTGACAATTCCTTTATTAAAAAAAGAATACATAAATAAAAAAGTGTCCCGCGATGTCCTTCAATCTTCAATCACGCCATCCGACGGACCTGACTAATAGAATTTTTTTTTAAGTTCTGCCTCCATGGGAGGCCTCCCGGCGACTGCTGTCTCTTGGCTTTGACAGTTGTTATATAGGCAAGGGTGGGGCCACCCAGTAACCTAGTCCCCCTTCTGACGTCATGTGACATCAGAGAGGGGTCATTCGGTTACATCAGCCGGTGTCCCCGCCCTTGCCTATATAAGAGCTGTCAAAGCGAAAAGACAGCAGTCGCCGGGAGGCCTCCTATGGAGGCAGAACTTTAAAAAAAAATTCTATTTGCCAGGAGGCTTCACATCAAGGGTTGTGAACAAGCAAGCTATTGCCTGTGAAACGTCTACCATTGCCTGTATCTGTCTGTCCCTTTTTTGACAATAAAGATGACATCGAGATAATTTGGAGTTCCAGTGTGCGACCAATTCCTTGTCTTGTTCACATCAAGGTGGAGTTTATTCGGTTTTTCTATTTTTTGGATCCGTTGGGCAGCATGATTGACGATGGATGTACATCGCGGGATACTTTTTTTTTTTTAAATAAAGGAATTGTCAAAAACTGTCTGTTGTGGTTCTTACTTTTTGACACAATTTTTGGTAAATGGGTAGGGGTCCCCTTGTTAAAGGGGCTTACAGATTCCGATAAGCCCCCGCCCACAGACCCTGACAACCAATGGCCAGGGTTGTCAGGAAGAGAATCTTGTCCCCATCAACATGGGGACAAAGTGCTTTGGGGTGGGGGGCACTGCCCCAAACCACCTACCCCCCCATGTTGAGGGCATGTGGCCTGGTTTGGTTCAGGAGGGGGTGGTGCTCGCTCGTCCCCCCCCATCCTGAACTGCAGGTTGCATGCTCGGATAAGGGTCTGTTATGGATTTTGGGGGGACCCCACGGCAATTTTTTTTTTAATTTTGGCATGGAGCTCCTCTTAATATCCATACCAGACCCAAAGGGCCTGGTATGAACTGGGGGGGACCCCACGCCATTTTTTCCTTGATTTTTCATCTATATTGCTGGGATTCGGCAATCCATTACAGCCGCGAGCAAGTTTGAATTACATTTTTTCCTTTAGAAATGTCATTATTGCTGCGGCATGTTCTATACATCGCACAGATGTGCCACTTTACAGGCAGACTAAGGGGACACCCCAGGCATGATATTTAAAGGAATATTTCATGTTTGCTGTTTTACTTTAAGCATTATTAAAATCATTGCTCCTGAAAAAAATTGTTTTAAAAAGTTTTTTTTCATTGATACATGTCCCCTAGGGCAGTACTCGGGTCCCCATACACTTTTTATGGCAATAACTTGCATATAAGCCTTTAAAATGAGGGCTTTTGATTTTTCATGTTCGTGTCCCATAGACTTTAATACGGTTTGCATGTTCGCTAGAACTTTTTGCCTTTTCGAGGTGTTCTGGTGCAAACCGAACCGGGGGGTGTTCAGCCCATCCCTACAGTCAATCACAGTGACCACATGGTCACTAATTAACAAGCTGGTGCTGGCATTTGTGCTGCTTGCCTCAGCTTTCAATGTGCCTCAAAGTCCAGCAGCTGTCAAAGCCAATCATAATGACTTTGTTTTCAAACTAGCTGGCACTGGCTGGCTCAGCTTTCATTGTGCCTCGCAGTCTGGCACATGTTAAAGTGACACACACTGTATATGCAGAAACGAGGAGGATGTTATAGCTGCAAAGGGAGGTGGGGACTCCATATATATGGCTATGGTTTTGGAATGGGATGTCAACAAGTTCACATAGGTCCGATGGTCATCTCTCAACAATCTTTTAAATATAGTGTATCACAAACTGAATTCTCTGACCATTTAAATTTCCAGTTGCAAAAGATAAGGTTAAGGGGTTAACCACTGATGGGCCTATGGCTCCCAGAGACCAAATACATTCTTCACACCTATGTCTTTTATCTGAGAATATATTTCAACCATCAATTTCTTGTTTAACAATTGATTGTTTAACAATTGATGATATGAATTTTCCTGCACCCCAAATAATCCTCTAGTAATATCTAAAGCAAATACACAATATAGTCTTGCCACGCTTCTTAAATTCATAAAATTATCTTCCAAAATGCTCTGTCTTCAATTATATACACCCAACAAGAAAAATTATCTATGGGTACGTTTTCTAAGAACACAAAAAATAACCTCCTAAATAGGAATGAGCCAAACACCCCACGGTTCGGTTTGCACCAGAACATCTGAACATGCAAAAAAGTTTGTTCGAACACCGTTAAAGTACACCTCGAAAAGGGAAAAAGTTCTAGCGAACACGCAAACCGTATTAAAGTCTATGGGACACGAACGTGAAAAATCAAAAGTGCTAATTTTAAAGGCTTATATACAAGTTTTTGCCCTAAAAAGTGTTTGGAGACCCGGGTCCTACCCCAGGGGACATGTATCAATGCAAAAAAAGTTTTAAAAATGGCTGTTTTTACGGGAGCAGTGATTTTAAGAATGCTTAATGTGAAACAATAAAAAGGAAATATTCCTTTAAATATTGTGCCTGGAGGGTGTCTATAGTATGCCTGTAAAACGGTGCCATGTTTAGAACAATACCACAGCAAAATGACATTTCTAAAGGAAAAAAAGTAATTCAAATATGTTTGCGGCTGTAATGTATTGTCGGGTCCCGGCAATATACATGAAAATCATTGAGAAAAATAGCATGGGTCCCCCCAGCCCATTACAAGGATCTTTGGGTCTGGTATGGGTATTAAGGGGAACCCCGCACCCAATTTTTTTTAAAAAAAGGGCGTGGGGGCCCCCCAGGCACTATATACTCTGAACAGAAGTATATATACTATACGCCCTGCTCTAGATACTCTGCAGAAAATTGGTCCTTAAGTGTTGGTGGTGTCAGAACACTGTAACCCCCCACAGTTACGCTTGTTGGGCGCAGGAACGAGCCTTGCTATGAAATATTATATCAAGAATTGTAATTACATGCCCCTGTTAAACAGGGGCAGAAAAATTGGGCCTTAGGCAGTAGTGGTGGTGCCACAACACTGTAAACCTTCACAGTTATGCTTGTTGGGCGCAGGAACGGGCCCTGCTATAAAATATTATATCAAGAATTGTAATTACATGCCCCTGTTGAACAGGGGCAGAAAAATTGGGCCTTATGCAGTGGTGGTGGTGCCCTAAACCAAAAATATTGTTGGAAGCTAGCATCATCAAGATTGAGGAGGAATAGGATACTCACTCAGCATAGGCAGTCTTCAATGCAGTGGCGTTTGGTGAAGTTTTAGGATGGGGGGGCGCCAGACCCCGCCCTTCCTTTTTGACCCCTCCCCACTTGGTTAAAATGGGCGTGGTTTCAGCGAAATAGTGGGCGTTGCTCTGTGGTGTGGTTAGTGTCTGAGATGAACGAGGGATGGAGGGAGAGAGGGACAGCGGGCCCAGATCCTACACAACAATAGAAATATGTGTATTCTAGAAAGTTTAACAATCAGCAGATAAAGATACTGGTGTTAGCACTTCAATCATCCCGGCACCATGGTTGTTATGGTGTCAGGATGATTGAAGCGCATTCTTTCTATTATTACACTGTAATATAAAATTAAATCATTCAACTCACCATAATGCAGAATCAGTGGGAGCCCCGAGTGTGTCACTAGCCATGTCGCCTACAACCAGATGCCATCAGGCGTCCCCAGCAGTCTGTCCTTACATCAGGTGCCCCCAGCAGAGTCCCTCCTTACATGCAGCCTGTGTCACATCAAATGCAGCCTCTGTCCCCCCAAATGCAGCCTCTGTCCCCCCCAAATGCAGCCTCTGTCCCCCCTAAATGCAGCCTCTGTCCCCCCCAAATGCAGCCTCTGTCCCCCCCAAATGCAGCCCCTGTCCCCCCAAATGCAGCCTCTGCCCCCCCAAATGCAGCATGCCTGTGTCCCATTAAATGCAGCATGCCTGTGTCCCATTAAATGCAGCCTCTGTTCCCCCAAATGCAGCCTCTGTCCCCCCTAAAATGCAGCCTCTGTCCCCCCAAAATACAGCCTCTGCCCCCCAAATACAGCCTCTGCCCCCCCAAATGCAGCCTCTGTCCCCCCCAAATGCAGCCTCTGTCCCCCCCAAATGCAGCCTCAAAAGCAGCCTCTGTTCCCCCCAAATACAGCCTCTATCCCCCCAAATACAGCCTCTATCCCCCCCAAAATGCAGCCTCTGCCCCCCCCAATGCAGCCTCTGTCCCCCCCAAATGCAGCCTCTGTCCCCCCCAAATGCAGACTCTGTCAGCCCCCCCAAATGCAGACTCTGTCAGCCCCCCAAATGCAGCCTCTGTCCCCCCCAATGCAGCCTCTGTCCCCCCCAAATACAGCCTCTGTCCTCCCCAATGTAGCCTCTGCCCCCCAAATGCAGCCTCTGTCCCCCCCAAATACATCCTCTGCCCCCCCATGCAGCCTCTGTCCCCCCAAATGTAACCTCTGTTCCCCCCAAATGTAGCTTCTGTCACTTCAAACCCCCCCTTCTCCGCACAGCGGTACTTACCTTGGGTCTCCTGCGGTGTCTCCTTCACACTGGCAGCAGCATTCTTCCTGTTTCCTCTCTCGGGCGCAATGAGAGCTAGAAACAGGAAGTGACATCTAACTCAGGGCAGATGTCAATCAAATCTGAAGCGCTGAGTAGCTTCCGCCCGGCACCTGTATTATGTATTACTATGGCCGGGCGGAAGCTACTCGGCGCCTCAGAAGACGCCGCAAGGCAGGCTAAACGCCCGCAAATGCAGCACCACATCTGCAATCTCCTGATTGCATAGACGTGGCGCTTCCCAACACAGTGCACTTAAGGACCCTTTTTTTTTCTTTTTTTTTTTTAAAGGGCCAGTAATAAAAATTTTTTTTTTTTTTTGACTTTTTTTTTTTTTGCTGCCTGGAGGGGGGGGGGCAGCGCCAAGGCGCCCCCTATGGATGGGCCGCCACTGCTTCAATGGTTCCCACATCCATAGAAAAATCAATCAGTTACATCAGCATCAGGTGCTTGATAGCTGCTGCTGATCCAAGACTGATTAATTTTTATGAATGTGAGCCTATCAATGGAGTCTGTGGAGAGGCGCACTCTATGATCTGTTACAAACCCTCCAGCAGCACTGAATGTGTGTTCAGAAAGAACACTGGATGCAGGACAGGCCAGTAGCTCAATTGCATATTGAACAAGTTCTGGCCACTGGTCCATCCTCAAGACCCAGTAACCCAGTGGATGGTCTGTTGGAAATGTCTCATGTCTGCTCTTGCCCGAAGATATTCCTGCACCATGTAATGCAGACGCTGGCGATGGTTGCTTGAACCGATCAGATGTTGGCGCTGAGGACTAAAAAATTGTCTAAAGGCATAGGCCAGCCGGCCACCTTCTCCACTGCTCTTCCTCTGACTGACCGAAGCCTCAGCAACTTGTTGTCCAGCACCAGGAAATTGCAACCTCCCAGGGTCTGGAAACGCATTGCACAAACCTTTCTTCATGGCCTCCTGAAGATGTTTCATCCTCTGCCCCTTCTGTGAAGGCAGGATGAATTCTGCAATCTTACCCTTGTAATATGGATCAAGAAGGGTTGCCAGCCAGAAATGATCCCTCTCCTTGATACCACATATCCTAGGGTCCTTTCGCAGGCTTTGCAGTATCAGGGAGGCCATGCAGCGTAAGTTTGCAGATGCATTCGATTGTGAGTCCTCTGGGTCACTGAGGATGATGTTGTCAGCAACTACCTCCTCCCAACCACGTACAACTCCTTGGGTTTCTGGTAGGGGTCCCTACCGATCCCTGATCCGAATGGTTCAACCTGTTTGGATCGACACACACGCGATCCGTGGAGCGCTTCGCTGCTTCGGCCTAGCTCTGGAGCGGTGGCCATCTTGGTACACCCGGCAGCAGCCTGCAAGCAAGCAGACAATCGTAGGGGAGATGTGGGGAGATGTGGATATTACAGTGGGGGGAGATGTGGGGAGATGTGGATATTAGTGGGGGAGATGTGGGGAGATGTGGATATTAGTCGGGGAGATGTGGATATTAGTGGGGGAGATGTGGATATTACAGTGGGGGAGATTGTGGATATTACAGTGGGGGAGATTGTGGCTATTACAGTGGGGGAGATTGTGGATATTACAGTGGGGAGATTGTGGATATTACAGTGGGGACTATATGGTGGTGGAATTTTCACAGGTTTTTGTAAATTCAATAAATTTTTTTTTTGCTGATCCGAAAATGATCCAATCCGTGACTCCTGATCCCAGGAACGATCCAAACCGTGAGTGTTTTGATCCATTGCAGGAGAGGAGGACTTCTCCTGCAACCCCTAGTTTCTGGGGACTGAAAACAATCCCTTGAAGACTGCTGCACAGTCCTCCTCCTCCTCCTTTTCTTCCTGTATGTTTAGCGGGCCCACAGGAATGCTATCTGGATAAAGGGGGCCTTGAGAGGTAAGGAAGTCCTCCTCTTCCTCCCACTGTTCTGCCTCAAGTGCCCTGTCCATTTTTCCACGAAGCGTGTGCTCCAACAGGAAGACAAGAGGGACAGTATCACTGATGCATGCATTGTCGCTGCTCACCATCCTCGTGGCCTCCTCAAATGGTGACAGGACGGTGCATGCATCTTGATCAGTAGCCACTGGCATGGCAAAAAAAAGCCAAGCTCCCCTGACCCTGTCCTGGTGCCATACTCACACAGGTACTCATTGATGGCCCTCTGCTGTGAGAGCAGCCGCTGCAGCATTGCCAACATTAAGTTCCACCTGGTGGGCATGTCACAAATGAGGCGGTTGGTGGGCAGGTTGCATTCCCTTTGAATGTCAGCCAGCCGAGCACTGGCATTGTATGACTGGAGGAAATGACCACAGACTTTTCTGGCCTGCCTCAGGAGATCCTGTAAGCCTGGGTACCTGCTCAAGAACCGCTGCACCACCAAATTCAGGACGTGTGCCAAACATGGGACATGGGTCAAGCATCCCTGTTGGAGGGCGTGAGAAGGTTGGTGCCATTGTCGCATACAACCATTCCTGGCTGAAGCTGGCATGGTGTCAACCACCTCTGAGCCTACCCCTGCAAAGCTGACAGAATCTCTGCCCCAGTGTGGCTCCTGTCCCCTAAGCAGACCAACTCAAGCACCGCATGGCATCTTTTTGCCTGGGTGCTTGCGTAGGCCCTTGACTGCTTACGGAGCACCGCTGGTTCAGAGGAGAAATCAGAAGAAGAGGCCATAGAGGAAATAGAAGAGGAGGGGGTGGAGGAGAGAGCTGTGGCAGAATGACCACTAGCATTTTGTAGGCGTGGTGGCGGAACAAGCTCCAATACTGAACCCTGTCCTGCATCCTTCCCAGCTGCCAGCAGAGTTACCCAGTGCACCGTGAAGGAAAGGTAACGTCCCTGCCCATGCCTGCTGGACCATGAGTCAGCGGTAATATGCACCTTACTGCTGACTGCACTGTCCAACAATACCAAAACATTGCCTTCCACATGCTGATAGAGAGCCTTCCGTGAAAAGAAATGGCGTTTTGGAACCTGCCACTGAGGTACAGCACATTCCTCAAATTCATGGAAGGGGGCAGAGTCTACCAGCTGAAAAGGCAGCAGTTGCAGTGCTATCAATTTGGCCAAGCTAGCATTCAGACGCTAAGCATGTGGATGGCTGGGACCGAATTCCTTTTTCCAGTTTAGCAACTGGGGTAGGGAAATTTGCCTGCTAAAATCAAATGGAGGTGTACTGATAGCAGATTGGCTGCAAGTACTTGGGACACCTATTGCTATACCTTTATTCCTCTCAGTGCAGGTTTTTGAGAGGACTGGAGGAATAGTGGGGTTGGAGATCCCAGATGAGGAGCAAGGAGAAGTCCACCTTTTTCTTTGATGTGGGTCTTTCAAGTGCTGTTACCAATGGACTGCATGGGAGGTCGTCATATGTCTGATCAAGCATGTGGTGCCCTACTGTTCTGGACACGCTTGATCCACTTCAGACGAAGGTTGCAAACAGCAACGGTGCAATCTGCTGCACAAATGTCAAAAAAGGCCCACACCAAGGAACCTTTCAAAATCAGCGGGGAGTCAGCAGCGCCCTGCACCTGCGGAGCTCTGTGGTGTGATGCAGTAGGGTGGCTGCCCTTAAGCTGCCCCCTAGAGGACATCCTGCCTCGTTGGAGTTGTGCCTCCTCCTCCTCTCTTCTATCAGGCACCCAAGTAGAGTCAGTGACCTCATCATCCCCTCCCTCCTTGTCACTGGAGCAAACTTGGCAGTATGCTGCAGCTGGGGGAACATGACTGCCAGTTTCTAGTCCTTCTTGGGCACCCCCTCTCTCTAGGCTCACGTTACTCCCTTCCTCAACCTGGAAACTAACATCGGAGCCTTATAATCGCTGCGCATCCTTCATTAGTATGTACCCGACACTGTGGTCAAATAGTTTGGGGGACTCCTCCATGCATGATGGTGGGGCTACAGAAGGAGTGACTGTGGACAAGGAGCCAGTGGAATAGGCCACTTTGGCAGCTGCATTGGAAGGCAAACTACTCTGAGCCTGGGTGACAGAGGATGAGGAGGATGAGGATGACTTTGTTATCCACTCCACCAACTCTTCTGTATGTTCAGGCTCAATAACACGGCCAGCAGCAGAAAAAAAGGACAAGCATGCCCCACGGCCACCTGCAGAGGATGCACCATGTCCGTGACCAGCACTGTTGACTGTAGACACAGAGCCTGCTTGCCCTCTTTTAGTGGCCTGTGAGTGTCTGCCTCTCCTTGGTGTACACCACCCAAAAAGTAGTAGCAACTGCAGTGTATTAAGTAATGTGTACACCACCAGAAAAGTAGTAGCAACTGCACTACGGTTGCACTGTATTGTGTGCTGTGTACACCACCAAAAAAGTAGTAGCAACTGCACTATGGCTGCACTGTATTGTGTGCTGTGTACACCACCAGAAAAGTAGTAGCAACTGCACTACGGTTGCACTGTATTGTGTGCTGTGTACACCACCAAAAAAGTAGTAGCAACTGCACTAGGGCTGCACTGTATTGTGTGATGTGTACACCACCAGAAAAGTAGTAGCAACTGCACTACGGCTGCACTGTATTGTGTGATGTGTACACCACCAGAAAAGTAGTAGCAACTGCACTACGGTTGCACTGTTTTGTGTGCTGTGTACACCACCAGAAAAGTAGTAGCAACTGCATTACGGTTGCACTGTATTGTTAGCTGTGTACACCACCAGAAAAGTAGAAGAAACAGTACACCACGGAATGCACTGTAGATATACGCTACACTGGATGCTGCAGAGTGTATATATATATATATATATATATATATATATATATATATATATATATATATATATATATACTAGACTGTCTGATCCTGTCTGTATAGCTGAACCCTGCACCTGAACCTTGTCCCTCCTTATATAGTGTGGGGTGTGAACTTAGTCCCCATGAGCCATAATTGGCCAAAGGCACCCTGCCAATTATGGCTCTCTTAGCAGAGGGCGCTGATATTGGCCAAAGCATGTAGGTCAGGTGCATGCTTTGGCCATTCATGCCTGAAAAGTGCCTCAGTGTGAAAGGGGTCTGAAGTAATTTTCATAAATTATTTGAAATGCATGTGAATACTAAATGTGAAAATGGATCAAGGGATATACAGTATAAAATTATAAAATTATATATATATATATATAAATACACACACACATATAGGATCCATTGATGATGCTTCAAAATACACAAGAAGTGAGAGCTGGGATTTTTAATGTGACGGTAACTTGCGCCACTAGTTTATTATATTCATGTGAATGTTGAAATAGTTTATTGAATTCATGTTAAAACATTGGAATATATATTAAAAACATTTAATCATAATTGGATTTAAAGTCCACAATGTCATTTATCTACAATTAGTTGTCAGCGTGTAGCAACCTGACATCATGTTTCGCAGATTTTTAGGCTTCTTCAGGAGATACTGTATATGCTACCAATTGTAAATAAAGATAAGCAATTTCACTTAAAAGGATTCAAATCCAATAAAGACTCAGCAGGGGAAGACACGGGAGGGAAATGGGGTAGGGAAGGAGACGGTATACGAGTGGCCGCAGGAGGAGTATGCGAGACAAATAATAATTCTCCTGAATGGAGGCTTAAGCACAGGTATGCAAGATATTAGCAGACCATATAATATCACACAGGGGTTGCATCAGATGCTTCAGGCAAGTTATCAAATCACTTTATAAACTGGTATTTTCTGGATCTCCAGTTTACTGCAAAATACACCACACAGCTCCCCACCATCAATCAATCATTGATGATGCTACGATACTATGTACCCATCGATTTTTTTTTTTTTTTTAATGGAAAAAAGTATAGTATTTCTTAGCTTTAATATTTTATATGTGTGTGTGTAATAATATATAATTTAATTAAAAAATATATACAGTATATATATATATATATATATATATATATATATATATATATATATATATATATATAAATATATGATATATGATATATGATACACACTGTATATATATATATATATACAGTGTGTATCACTTTAAAATATGCCAGACTGCGAGGCACAATGGAAGCTGAGCCAGCCAGTGCCAGCTTGTTTGCACACAAAGTCACATGATCATTATGATTGGCTGTCATAGTGAGCCCATGATCAGTAGACTGGATATCATTTGAACAGCTGCTGGGCTGTGAGGCACATTGAAAGCTGAGGCAGGCAGCGCAAATGCCAGCACCAGCTTATTTGTAAACAAAGCCATGTGATCACTATGATTGATCTGCTGATTGGTTTCTGATCATTGTACAGCAGCCAAAAACAAAGTCAGCTTGGGCCACAAGACATTTATTAACATATCTTTAGCACGGAACATTGTACAAAGAAACATCATATACAGATAGCTAGTGGGAAGCTGTAAATAGTATCCAAGTGAACCTTAAAGGAGTTGTAAAGGCAGAAGGTTTTTTTTATCTTAATGCATTCTATGCATTAAGATAAAAAAACCTTCTGTGTGTAGCAGCCCCCTTACCTGAGCTCCTTCTCTCTCCAGCGATGTCCACGATCCCCTCAGCCATCCAGAACACTCCTCCTGATTGGCTGAGACAGAGCAGTGGCGCCATTGGCTAATGCGGCTGTCAGTCAGCCAATCAGGGGAGAGAGGGAGCCGGGCCAGCTTGGGGTTCCGTGTCTGAATGGATACACTGAGCTCTGACTCAGCTTGGGTGCCCCCTGTAGCAAGCTGCTGGCTGAGGGGCACTCGCCAGAGGAAGGGACTAGGAGCAGCAAAGAGGGAACCCAGAAGAGGAGAATCCGGACTGCTCTGTGAAAACCCCACTGCACAGAGGAGGTAAGTATAAAATGTTTGTTATTTAAAAAAAAAAACGGGCCTTTACAATCACTTTAACTGGTTACGTGTTTATGAACCTCCAGGGTACAGTTGCAGCAAGCTCTATGGTTTTAACTGGAAATGTATTATTTATAAAGTAATCTGTAAACCTCAAAAAAAAAAAACAAAAGAAAACCAAAACCGAATATACCAAAGAAAAGAGATTAATCAGTAAAAAAACAGAAGAAAGCAACTAATCAGAGCTGATCTTTTAGTCGTAGCAGAGTATTGGTTAAACTTTATCTGAAAAGGTACCACACTTTTTTTGTTAAAGTTTACGTAAACCCAGGAACAAAAATAAAATATTTCAGCTTATCAGTATTTAGATTTGGTAGCGATATAAATGAAATCATCCTCCTTCCCACGCACACAAACACACAATATGATAATAGTGATTACAAACACCTTGAAGTGCATCTAAACCCAAAAACAAAAAATGTATATATTGCGGCTTACCAGTCCTTAGATGGTGTGACTGCATTAGATTTTTTCAGGCTCTTCCATTTTTACCTGGAGATCCAAATAACATGCCTCCTGCCCAACACTGTGAGTGTATTTTGATGTGATATGCAGCGTGTTATATTATATTGTTGTAACTCTTTTTATACATCATTTTTAGTATTTTTTGGCTATTATAATGTTCTTTTGTAGAGATTTCCCATTTCATCAACCCCCTGAGGAAGATGACTGAAGTTGAAATGCGTTGGAGTTCTATTTGTGTTTTTTGTGACCTTTATGGGTCCCCTTCAGTGGATTGATGGGTATTCATATGACAGTCATGTGATATGGATTTATATTTGAGCTTCTTGTAATCAAAGTAAAAAAAAATATACAGTCATTTGACAATATTCATCATAAAATTGACATCAAATGCATATCATCAACAATAGAAATCTAGAATACTTTTGAAGCATACAGAAAAAGAAGTATGAAAAAGGTATATCTAAAGGTATTGTCAGTTAAAATATAACAACATTGAATGGTATTTAGTCCTGTATTACCAATATATGTCTATGGGTTTTCCAAGCTAACTATCTACATTCAAATAGGTGCATTTTATCTTGTAGGGTATACAAAATCCTATCCATTATCATAATCATATCCACCCTGTCTCGGGTGGAGGGTAGGGGCACTACGGGGGTCTTCCAGTGGAGAGAAAAAGACCACAAAGTTGATATACATATAGTATGTACAAGACATTCCTCTTTGCGGAGGATACCTGGGATTGTCGCTCCGAGTAAACCCATTGAGATTGTGAGCTGTAAAGGAGTTCCAGCTATTGCAGAAGCAACAGCAGTTACTCCTTTCCATACTGAAGATAGAAGTCCACAATCCCAAAAGATGTGTCTAAAGGTGCCTGGAAGTTGACAACCCTGAAAGCATAGCCCAGGAAACCCAGGACCCAAGCCACCGGAGGATTGGGATTTATATAGAATGTGTTTGGAGAACCAGGGTCGTCTGTTCTGCCAGATAAATCTATTGATATCCTGCTGTAGTTTGTCAATAAAAGGTTTAGAGATCGTGATAGGGAGGGATCTGAAGAGGTATAAGAGTTTCGGTAGTTGGGTCATTTTTCACTGCCATGACTCTCCCTAGGAATGATATATGATATGAACTCCAATTTTTAAGCAGACTCCGGAGTCGGGACACACATGCTGGATAGTTAGCTGCAAAAATGGACAAGAATTGTGGGGTGATGTAGATGCCAAGATACAGGAATTTGTCATTAGACCATTGGAATGGGAAGTATCCTCAGAGTGTCTCACACTGGGCAGAGGCTAAATTAATGGGAAGGGCTGTGGATTTTGATATGTCTACCATAAGGCCAGAGATGGACGCAAATTTGTTCAAAACAGTGAATAGGTTGGGAGGGAGATTTGAGGTTGGGTCAAAAAGAGCATGACATCATCTGCATACATACAGAGTTTAAAATGGGAAGATTCCAGGGGAAATGCAGATATGTCTGGGTGTTGTTTAATGGCAATTGCAAGGGGTTCTATTGCTAGGGCGAATAATAAAAGAGACAGGGGGCATCCCTGACGGGTGCCTCTGCCCAGTGTGAGTTGCATCCTGGTAATTTAATTCTCGTTTTAGGATGGCTATAGAGGGCCTGAACACCCCTTAAAAATTCATCCCTAAAGCCCATCTGTTTTAGGACTGAAAACAAATAAGGCCAGAGCACACTATCAAAGGCCTTATTGATGTCAAGGCTCAAGAGGAGGGTTTGTTTTTGGTGTAGAGTAGCGTCTTGAAGCACATTCAGGATTAGGCGAATGTTGTCTGTGATAAATCTATTGGGAATAAATTCTGATTGGTCGAGAGAGGTCAGAGTCTCCATAATGTTGGCCAATCTATCTGCCAGGGTGCGACTAAAACCTTTAAGGTCATTGTTAATGACCGATATTGGTCTGTAGTTCTGTGGGAGTGAGTGGTCCTTAAGAGGTTTGGTTAACAGGGACATGTTGGCCAAGGTCAGTTCATTTGGGAAATGGTCTTCCTTAAGTATGTTATTGAACATAGTGGTTAACTGTGGGATCAAGACCGAGGCATAGTGTTTGTAATAACTGGCTGTGAATCCAGCAGGGCCTGGGGCGACTGAACGTTTCAGGGATTTAATTACGATAAGCAGCTCTTCTTCAGTAAACGGTGCGTTAAGGGAGGATGTTAAAGAAGGTAGAGGAAGGGAGGATAGCCAGTCATGTGAGGCTTGGGAGGGGTAGTGTGGTGGGTGGGAAAGTAAGTTGGAGTAGAAATTTTCAAAAATAGTCAGGACTTCTTTAGGGTGCGTGGCTATATGACCGGAGGCATTACAGAGCTTATATAGATGAGGGAGGTGTATAGTCTGATTCAGTTTACGGGCGAACATTTATTATTTATTTATTTAAGGTACTTATATAGCGCCGTCAATTTACGCAGCGCTTTACATATACATTGTACATTCACATCAGTCCCTACCCTCAAGGAGCTTACAATCTAAGGTCCCTAACTCACATTCATACATACTAGGGACAATTTAGACAGGATCCAATTAACCTACTAGCATGTCTTTGGAGTGAACATAGAGGACGCCAGGTTGCTATGGAGAAGGAATTTGGCTTTGGACCAACGGAGGGATTTTTCCATTTTTGTGGATAAGAGGGCATCCAGTTCCAATCTTTTCTGGGCTACCAATTGAGCGTTGGAGAGTGTTGGATTCCCTATTTGTATTTTATGTAATTTGTCCAACTCTAAGGTCAGCACATAGATTTGTTGCCAGCGTTCCTTGTTTTTTCTTGAGGCTATACTAATGAGATGGCTCCTTATCACCGCCTTGTGAGCCACCCATAGAGTGCTAGGGAATATTTCCGGTGTAGCATTTAGGGTAAAGTACTCCTGGATGGCAGATAAAATTTCTTGCCATGTGATAGGGTCTGCCAGCAGGGAATCATTCAATCACCATGTGTAAGGGGTGTCAGACAGGCCAATGAGGGTTGTAGTTAGAGTCACTATATTATGATCAGACCATGGACATACATGGATAGCAGAGCTGGTGGAGTTGGCCAGGATGATAGGGGTGCAGAATATGTAGTCCAACCAGGCAAATAAGTTGGGATAAGAGTAAAAGGTGTAGTCGCTTCTGAGCGCCATGCATCCGCTAATTGGCAGGATTGTAGCGATTTAGACATTGACTTGGGAAAGGCTGTAGAGGAGTGGGAAGCGGTGCTTCTGTCTAGCTGGGGATTGGTCACAAGGTTAAAATCGCCTCCTACATACACATGTGTCGAAGAATATCGATCTAGAATTTTAAAGAAGGAGGTGAAAAAAGAGGCCCACCCTACATTAGGTGCATACACATTTGCTATAGTTATCTCCCGTCCAGCTATTGACCCTTTGATTATGAGGAATCTGCTATCTGGGTCCCTGTAGATATGTTGGACCTCTAAGGGGAATGTGTTATGTAAGAATATTGCAACCCCTCTACATTTGGATTTGAACCTGGTAAAGAAGGCTTGCTTGTACGACCTATGAAAAAGGTAGGATGATTATTTTCGGCAAAACGGGTTTCTTGTATCAAGACTATTTGCGCTCCCAATTTTTTATACGCGGTAAAGGCTTTTTTCCATTTGTGGGGAGAATTAAAGCCATCCACATTATGTGATATACATGTAATCACCATTTGTGAAATGAGATCCAAACAGGCTTACCTGAAAGGAATAGAGGTGACTCCAGTGTATCGCAGAATTCTCCAACACAAGGGAAACGCCAAAGGAGGTATACCTTATCGAATACAACGTGGACAGACCATTACAATGTATGTTGTGATTGATAACTGAAAAAACAAAAACTTGAATTGAAAATGAACAATCAAAATAATAACAGAAAAGAAAGCCAGCCTAACGATTTTGAGCTGGTAAAACATGGGGTCAGGTTGCAAATAGGGATGAGCCGAACACCCTCCAGTTCGGTTTGCACCAGAACCTGTGAACGGACCGAAAATTCGCACGAACGTTAGAACCCCATTGACGTCTATGGGACTCGAACATTCAAAATCAAAAGTGTTCATTTTAAAGGCTAATTTGCATGGTATTGTCCTAAAAAGGGTTTGGGGACCCGGGTCCTGCCCCAGGGGACATGTATCAATGCAAAAAAAAGTTTTAAAAACAGCCGTTTTTTCGGGAGCAGTGATTTTATTGATGCTTAAAGTAAAAAAAAAGTGAAATATTCCTTTAAATATCGTACCTGGGGGTGTCTATAGTATGCCTGTAAAGTGGCGCATGTTTCCCGTGCTTAGAACAGTCCCTGCACAAAATGTCATTTTTAAAGGAAAAAAAGTCATTTAAAACTGCTTGCGGCTTTAATGTAATGTCGGATCCTGTCAATATGGATGAAAATCAGTGAGACAAACGGCACGGGTACCCCCCAGTCCATTACCAGGCCCTTTGGGTCTTGTATGGAAATTAAGGGGAGCCCCGCACCCAAATTAAAAAAGGAAAGGTGTGGGGTCCCCAGGCCCTATATACTCTGAACAGCAGTATACAGGCAGTGCAAACAAGACAGGGACTGTAGGTTTGTTGTTAAGTAGAATCTGTTTGTAATTTTGAACTGGTACATTTTTAACGTGTTTAGCTGCAGCCAAAAAATCTATTTTAAGCTTTTTGGAAAACCTAGGGAAGGGTTATCACCCCTGTGACATTTGTTTTGCTGTCTGTGCTCCTCTTCAGAAGATTTCACCTCACTTTTTGTCCCAATGACAAATGCTTTTTGAAAATGTAGGGTTTTTTGTGAAACAAGGATTGGTGATAAAGCATCAGTGGAAAGGAGAAAAGTTTTTCTCATATTAACTCTTACAGGAGAGAATTTCCTTTCCTAGGGGTAGATTTCATCTCAATTCCTGTTGCCTCCTTCCGTTTGCAAGTAGGAGTCGTTTGTAAGTTGGATGTTTGAAAGTAGGGGCCTGCCCTATATACTCAGCAGAAATTTGGGCCTTAGGTGTTGTTGTGGCCACAACACTGTAAGCCCTCACAGGGCCCTGCTGTGAAATATTAGATCAAGAATTGTAATTACATGCGCCTGTTGAACAGGGGCAGAAAAATTGGGCCTTTGGTGCTGGTGCTGGTGCCACAACACTGTAAGTCCTCCCAGATACTTTTGGTGGGCGCAGAAACCGGCCCTGCTGTGAAATATTAGATCAAGAATTGTAATTACATGCCCCTGTTGAACAGGGGCAGAAAAATTGGGCCTTTGGTGGTGGTGCTGGTGCCACAACACTGTAAGTCCTCACAGATACTCTTGGTGGGCTCAGAAACGGGCCCTGCTGTGAAATATTAGATCAAGAATTGTAATTACATGCCCCTGTTGAACAGGGGCTGGTGGTGGTGGTGCTGGTGCCACAACCCTGTAAGTCCTCACAGATACTCTTGGCGGGTGCAGAAACGGCCCTGCTGTGAAATATTAGATCAAGAATTGTAATTACATGACCCTGTTGAACAGGGGCAGAAAAATTGGGCCTTTGGTGGTGGTGGTGGTGCCACAACACTGGAACCCCTCACAGATGCTCTAGTTGGAGCTCAGGAACTAGCCCCGGTGCAAAGAATTGCATCAAAAATTGTAATTACACGCCCCTGTTAAACAGGGGCTGAAAAATTGGGCCTTAGGCACTGGTGCTGGTGACACAACACTGCAACACCTCACAGATACTCTAGTTGGAGTGCAGGAACTAGCCCTGCTGCAAAGAATTGCATCAAAAATTGTAATTACACACCCCTGTTAAACAGGGGCTGAAAAATTGGGCCTTAGGCACTGGTGGAGGGACTGGCAGCACCCAGAACCAAAAATGTTCTTACAAGCTATCTGCTTGGTAGCTGGTGGTGATCCAAGACTGATTCATTTTTATGAAGGTCAGTCGATCAACCGAGTCGGTGGACAGACGCACCCTGTGATCGGTTACAAAGCCTCCAGCAGCACTGAATGTGCGTTCCGAAAGAACGCTGGATGCAGGACAGGCCAGTAGCTCAATTGCATACTGTGCAAGCTCTGGCCAGTGATCCATCCTCAAGACCCAGTAACCCAGACGATTTTCGGTAGGAAAGGTGTCCAAGTCAGATCTTGCCCCTAGGTATTCCTGCACCATGTAAAACAGACGCTGGCGATGGTTGCTGGAACCGATCATACCTTGGGGCTGCGGACTAAAAAAATTGTCTGAACGCATCGGTCAGACGGCCACCTTCTCCACCACTACTTCTTTGACTGACCGAAGCCTCAGCAACACGTTGTCCAGAAACAGGAGTTTGTAACCTCCCAGTCTCTGGGAACACGTTGCACAGACCTTTCTGCAAGGCCTCCCGAAGATGTTTCATCTTCTGCTCCCTCTGCGATGGCAAGATAAGGTCCGCAACCTTACCCTTGTAACGTGGATCAAGGAGGGTTGCCAGCCAGTATTGTTCCTTCTCCTTGATACCACGAAAAGGAGGATCCTTCCGCAGGCTTTGCAAGATCAGGGAGGCCATGCAGCGTAGGTTTGCTGAGGCATTCGGTCCGGAGTCCTCTGGGTCACTAAGGACGACATAATCAGCAGCCACCTCCTCCCAGCCACGTACAAGTCCATGTGTTTCTTGGGACTGTAAATGATCCCTTAAAGACTGCTGCTGATGCTGAGTGCCAGGCTCCACCTCCATACTGACACAATCCTCCTCCTCCTCGTCCTCTTCCTGTGTGATCGGTGGGCACACAGGAACACTGTCTGGATAAAGGGGCCTTGAGAGCTAAGGAAGTCCTCCTCTTCCTGCCTCTGTTCTGCCTCAAGTGCCCTGTCCATTATTCCACGCAGCGTGTGCTCCAACAGGTGGACAAGGGGGACAGTGTCACTGATGCATGCACTGTCACTGCTCACCATCCTCGTGGCCTCCTCAAATGGTGACAGGACAGTGCATGCATCCCTGATCATGGCCCACTGGCGTGGGGAAAAAAAAACAAGTTCCCCTGACCCTGTCCTGGTGCCATAGTCGCACAGGTACTCATTGATGGCCCTCTGCTGCATGTGCAGCCGTTGCAGCATGGCCAATGTTGAGTTCCACCTGGTCGGCATGTCACAGATTAGGCGGTTCTTGGGCAGGTTAAATTCCTTTTGGAGGTCTGCCAGCCCAGCACAGGCATTATATGACCGGCGTAAATGCACACAGACTTTCCTGGCCTGCCTCACGACATCCTGTAAGCCCGGGTACCTGCCCAAGAACCGCTGCACCACCAAGTTAAGGTCGTGAGCCAAACAGGGCACGTGGGTCAGTTGTCCCTGTCGGAGGGCGGAGAGGAGGTTGGTGCCTTTGTCGCAAACCACCATTCCTGCCTTAAGTTGGCGTGGCGTCAACCACCTCTGAACCTGCCCCTGCAGAGTTGACAGAACCTCTGCCCCAGTGTGTCTGTCCCCCAAGCACACCAGCTCAAGCACCGCATAGGATCTTTTGGCCTGCATACTTGCGTAGCCCCTTGAACGCCTACGGAGCACCGCTGGTTCCGAGGACAAAGCACAGGAAGAGGCCATGGAGGAAGAAGAAGAGGAGGGGGTGGAGGAGAGAGGTGTGCCAGAATCATTAGTAGTGGCATTTTGGAGGCGTGGTGGCGGAACAACCTCCAACACTACTGCACCTTGTCCTGCATCCTTCCCAGCTGCCAGCAGAGTCACCCAATGCGCCGTGAAACTTAGGTAACGTCCCTGTCTATGCCTGCTGGACCATGAGTCAGCGGTAATATGCACCTTACCGCTGACCGCCCTGTCCAGCGAAGCATGGACATTGCCTTCCACATCCCGGTAGAGAGCCGGAATCGCCTTCCGTGAGAAAAAGTGGCATTTAAGTACCTGCCACTGAGGAACCGCACATTCCACAAACTCACGGAAGGGGGCAGAGTTTACCAACTGAAAATGTAGCAGTTTTGCCAAGCTAGCATTCAACCGCTGGGCATGTGGATGGCTGGGAGCGAACTTCTTTCGGCGGTGCAGCAGCTGGGGCAGGGAAATTTGCCTGGTATAATCTGACGTTGGTGTACCGAAAGCAAATTGCCCACAAGTACTTGGCTGTGACACACCTAATTCTACACCTTCATTCCTCTCAGTGCAGGTCTCAGAGAGGACTGAAGGTATAGTGGGGATGGAGATCTCAGCTGATGAGGAGCAAGGAGAGGTCCTCTTTGTTCTTTGGTGTGGGTCTTTTAGATACGCTTGCCAACGAACTGCATGGCAGGTCAACATATGTCTGGTCAAGCATGTGGTTCCCAAGCGGGAGATGTTTTGGCCACGTGAGATACGCTTGAGACATATGTTGCAAATAGCAGAGGTGTGATCTGATGCACTTGTCTCAAAAAAGGCCCACACCAAAGAACTTTTGGAATAACGCGCAGAGACAGCAGCGCCCTGCACATGCAGAGCTTTGCGGTGTGATGCAGTCAGTGTGCTGCCCTTACGCTGGCCCCTGGAGGGCATCCTGCCTCATTGGTGATGTGCCTCCTCCTCCTCCTCTCTCCTATCAGGCACCCACATTGAGTCAGTGACCTCATCATCCCCTCCCTCCTCATCACTTGAGCAAACCTGGCAGTATGCTGCAGCAGGGGGAGCATGACTGCCAGATTGCTGTCCTTCTTGGGCACCCCCTCTGTCCGTGCTCACGTTACTGCCTTCATCTAGCTCAGTATCATCATCAGAGCCTTCTAAACGCTGGGCATCCTCCTGGAGCATGTACCCAACACTGTGGTAAAACAGTTCGAGGGACACCTTATGAGCACATGGTGGGGCTAGGGAAGGAGTCACTGATGCCATTGAGCCGAGGGAAGAGGCCGCGTTGGCAGCTGCTTTGCCAGACAAAGTACCCTGAGCATGGGTGAGAGAGGATGAGGAGGATGAGGACGGCTTGGTCATCCACTCGACCAAGTCTTCCGCATGTTGCGGCTCAACACGGCCAGCTGCTGAAAAAAAGGCCAAGCGTGTCCCACGGCCACGTGCTGATGAGGATGCACCGTCTCCACGACCAGCACTGTTGCCTCTAGACACAGAGCCTGCTTGCCCTCTTTTATTGGCTTGTGACTGTCTGCCTCTCCTTAGTGCATGCTTGGCCAATCATCAGCCAGCAATGCACTGCGATGCCGCAGTGAATTATGGGCCGTGACACGCCACACGAATTTGGCGCGAACGGCCCATATCGTTCGCAATTCGGCGAACGGGCGAACAGACGATGTTCGAGTCGAACATGAAGCTCATCCCTAGTTGCAAATAGCAAAAACCTGAAACTGAGAAATTAACCATGTAAGGGGCAAAAATGCCCATAACTCCAGAAGTCCTATCCAGACTTCCAGAAGTCCAGATATGAGTGGAGTGGGGTGGCATGGCAACAGCATCTGCCGAACTAGCCTACAACGATTGAACAATATGAATAGAGCTTGCATGTCACGACTTTAAATCATAGGAGACAGAAAGCAAACAATTGCAGTCTGTGACCATGTCAGGGGCACAGAGGCAAGTTACTGTTGCAGAAATGAAAGCTGTCTTTTGGTATCCATCAGCATGGTTTTGGCAGGGAGTTGTGTCCACCTAAAAAAAAAGGGACAGGAACTGGCAGGATTTTATGAGAACCTGTATCTTCCTACTGGACAGCATACTGTGGAGGAACTTATGGGGTATCTACAGGGAATTAATTTCCCACAGATCACCAATGAGCATAGGAAGGCACTAGATGCTCCACTTACAGTGGAGGAGTTACAACTGGCGTTGGCTGCATTCCCAAACTTCAAGGCCCCGGGTCAGATGGGCTCCCCATGGAAATCTATAAGCAGTATGCTGCAATTCTCCTTCCTAAGCTCCTGGCAGTGTTTAATGCAGCTAGGGAAAATAGAACTCTTCCCCCTCTATGTCCACAGCCAATATTGTTCTGATACTAAAGTCTGGGAAAGACCCTGTCGACCCTGGATCATATAGACCCATTTCCCTGTTACAGAGCGATATTAAGTTACTGGCAAAAGTCCTAGCAATTAGGTTAAAAAAAGTCATTACGTCAATAGTGCATCCAGACCAGGCAGGGTTATGCCAAATAAATCAACGGCAGTGAATCTCAGGAGACTTTATTTGAACATTCAGTCCCAGGCCGATAAAAGGGGACAGAGGGCTCTGCTCTCGTTGGATGCTATGAAGGCCTTCGATAGCATAGAATGGGAGTATTTATGGGGCATTCTCCAGAGGTTTGGATTTGGGGAAACATACATCTCCTGGGTCCGTTTACTTTACTGCTGTCCGCAGGCAGCCATTAGAGCGTCGGGCAGAATGTCTCCTACCTTTGTGTTGGGTAGGGGTACAAGACAGGGGTGCCCTTTGTCTCCCCTGCTCTTTGTGCTAGCCATTGAGCCCCTGGCTATCACAATTAGAGATCACCCGGGTATCATTGGCTTTCGTTATGGCGACAGGCATGAGAAACTGATGCTCTATGCGGATGACACTATGATTCTGCTGGGGACGTTGAAGATTCTCTTCGGGAAACCATGTCAACCATAGCAGAATTTGGTACTTACTCGGGACTCCAGATCGACTGGACAAAATCCTCCCTAATGTTAATAGATGAAGGGGGCAGGCCTCCCATCAACAACTCCATACCCCTGTCTACATCCTTTAGGTATCTGGGAGTCCAAGTGACGCCTATTGTGAGAGAGTACGGGAGATTCAATATCTCCCCATTACTACAGAAATTCCGAGACCAGATTAAGACATGGAACTCACTATGTTTATCGATAGCTGGTAGGGTGAATCTGATAAAGATGATCCTCATGCCCCAGCTATTATATATACTCCACAATTCTCCAGTGGTGGTCCCTTTGAAAACATTCAGAATTGTAAACTCCCTCTTCTGTCTGTTAATTTGGAAGAATCGCCCTCCCAGAATCAAGCTTGAACACCTACAACGCCCTAAAGATGAGGGGGGACTGGCCCTACCGAACCCATGGCTATATTACTTAGCAGCCCAACTTCAGCACTTAATAGGGATCATGGGTGGGGAGGCAGATAGGTCAAGTATCACCCGCAGCTCCTCGGAGACTGTGATGTTACATACGGTAAAGCGAGATTCAGTGTCGTCGGCACTTGAGTCTCTTGCTTTTGGGAAACCAAATAAGATATACCCGACCTATAATCTTCTCCAGAAAATCTGGAACAAAATTAGATACCTGCAGGGGGTGAGGGGATACACTGACTTTAGCACAATATTGTCTAATGGGACCTACCCTGAAATAGCACAGTTATAGCATGGGGCACTATGGAGGAGATATGGGGTGGTATACATTAGAGATATTTTTCAGAACGGAATTTTGTTATCTTTTGAGGTTCTGCAGGAAAGACACGGCTTGCCGTCCAATATGAAGTTCCACTATATGCAATCGAAACATGCGGTGAAGGCTCAGAGCATTGCTTCCGAGTGGTCTCCTTTACCTACACCACTATTTAACTTAGTCCTGAGAGCTGCTAACACTAAAGGTTTCATCTCTCAATGTTATAATATGCTCCTGCAGGGCTTCATGAATAAACGTCCCTTGAGAGTGATGGAGAAGTGGGAGAGAGATGTGGGACAGATGGATGGGGATCAGTGGGAGGAGATTTTACAAGCAGTGCCCACAAGTTCACTTAATGTATCACAGAGGTTAACACAACTGTAGCTTATTTTTAGAGTGTATTATACTCCACACAGATTGCACCAAATGGGTCTCAGATCCCCCCCGATGTGCACTAGATGCAAAAGAGACCATGGAGATCTGATTCATCTTCTGTGGCGGTGCCCGAAGCTTCATCCCTATTGGGGCGGAGTGGTGGGCACCATTAATAGGGTATTTCAGATCTCTATGCCTACTGACCCTAAACACTGTTTATTAAATGTGCTAGAAGTATTTGAATGGGAAGAAAGCATCAGAATAGCAGTCACTAGGACCCTATTGGTAGCACGTAAGATGATAATGTTACACTGGATATCAGAGGACCCTCCCACAGTTAAGGAATCGATCGCCGCAGTTGGGAACATGATCAGAATGGAGAAAATGGTATATCAGCACAGGGGGTGTACCCGAAAGTTTGAGAAACTCTGGGGACAGTGGCTGGATGTACCGGGACTAGTCCCAGTGGATCTGGTGATGGAGAGGTTATTGGGTATTAATGCTAACTAAATTCATTTGACCATACTATTGATCAGAATGATGGGCCGCACTTAGGATTGTGGTATTGCCAAAATGTAATGAGAATTTATAAAATGTGCAATGTAACTGAGTATTGTTTAAAAAAAAAAGGGGGAAAAAACAACAACAAAAGTATGTTCGGACCGGAATCATTCAGATCTCATGAAGTGATCTGGGGAATATGCAGGCTGTGTTGTCCTTTTTAATCTTTGTATAAAAAACTTTATGTATTTTACTTGTGAACTTTTTCTGATGCCTTTAATGCCCCACCCATTGTCTTCATGCTATAGTATTCCTGCCACCTATAGAAAATGAAGCTGTACAGCTGACCTAGTCAAGCCAAGGGTGGCTATGCTCACTCCTCCACTGTATCTATGGAGGAGCAGCATCGTTACACTAGGGCAGGAAGTAAGTGAGGCATACAGAAAAACTCCCTTTCTCCTTATCTCCATAATGTAGGGAGATGTAATCTATGGGGGTTATTTACTAAAGGCAAATCCACTTTGCACTACAAGTGCACTGCATTGCAGTTGAAAGTGCACTGAGAAGTGCAGTTGCTGTAGATCCGAGCAGTACATGCAATGAAAGTGAAAAACAGCATTTTAACTTGCACATGATTGGATGATAAAATCAGCAGAGCTTCACCTCATTTCAGATCTACCCCTCAGATTTACAGCGACTGCACTTCCAAGTGCACTTGTAGTGCAAAGTGGATTTGCCTTTCGTAAATAACCCCCTATGGTTCACAGTAGAGAATTGAGGTAGGGCTAATAATGCTTGGGATAACAATGCAGAGTGCATAGGGCAGCACTGGGTTCCTGGCAAAATTAAGAGGGCACATATGGAGCAGATAAAACAAAACTCTTTAATGGTATATATAACAGAACAAAGGAGAACAAATAAGAGAAGTTCATTGTTTGGGTTTACATCCACATGAATGCAAACCTGGCCATGATGTGAAAAGCAACAGACTTGCCTGCAGGTTTCCCTGCCCCAAAGCAATCACCCCCCCCCCCCCCCCACATTGAGGGCATTTGGCCTGGTATGGTTCAGGAGGAAGAGGGCCTCCCCCCCTTTTCCTGGCCTGCTAGGCTGCAGATAGAGGTCTGGTATGGATTTTGGGGGCGCCACACTGTTTTTAAAAAAAAATTGGCATGGGTTTCCCCTTAAAATCCATACCAGACCCGAAGGATTGGGAGGGATCCCGACACCTTTTTTTAACATAAAATGAGGTTGTATTGCCGCCAATTTAAATTTTTTTCTTTATAAATGTCAATTTTGCTGCAGCAGGTTCTATACATGGTACAGATGTGTCACTTTATAGGCATACTAAGGGGACCCCTGGGCATTATATTTAAAGGAATTTTTCATTTTTATTGTTGCACTTTGAGCATTATTAAAATCACTGTAAAAACGATCTTTTTAAAACTTTTTTTTGCATTGATACATGTCCCCCAGGGCAGTACCCGGACCCCATAACCTTTTTATGGCCAATAACTTGCATATAAGACTTCAAAATAGGGACTGTTTGTATGCTTTAGCATTAACAGTACCCTTCACTGGAAGCTCAATAATATGGGGGGGGTGTCCTCAACTTTTTGGCAATTGAGTGTATAGCTCTATACACATTCTACACAGAGAAACAGAAGACAATAGAACATATTTAAGTTGTTTTAATAACTTCTGTTAAAGGCATTATATGACATAAATCATAGTAGAATTTATTATTGTGTCAAGACAGAACAGAGACAAAGAAACCTGTAAAAAATTGAAAAAATAGGGGAAAAAATGGATAATGTTACCTGTAACAAAAGCTAATTTACTTGTACCTAAAGCTTATCTCCAGGCAGATATAAAAGGCACCCCATTATATGTATTTTTAAAGCAAGCAGTTTAGATATAACCGTTGACTGTCCAAGTTGGTTTCTCGATTTTTTCAAGATATATTTATTGTTTTTTTTTTGTGAATAAACGTATATATATCTATATATTTATATATATATATATATATATATATATATATATATATATATATATATATATATATATATATATATATATATATATATATATATATGGTAATAACAATACAACAGTCTAGTCTCTCACATCTCTTTGCAGCTAAATATTATAGACATAGAAGCCCATCTACACGCATCACTAACTTACTAACCGACATATCTGTATGGATGTCACACCACTTCCTCAAACTCAACTTGTCCAAAACTGAGCTTATAATATTTCCTCCCCACGTGCCTCTTCCCTTGACTTCTCTGTCAAGAGCAATGGCACAACCATCCACCCGTCCCCACATGTCAGGGTGCTAGGTGTTATCCTGGATTCTGAACTCTCCTTTCAGCCCCACATCCAATCACTTTCCAAAGCTTGCCGCCTCAACCTCCGCAAAATCTCTAAACTACGTCCCTTTCTAACCAATGAAACCACAAAGCTCCTGATTCACTCCCTGGTTATCTCTCGCCTTGACTACTGCAACTCATTCCTCATTGGCTTACCTTTAAACAGACTATCCCCCCTGCAGTCCATCATGAATGCTGCTGCCAGACTTATCCACCTTACAAACCGCTCAGTGTCTGCTACCCCTCTCTGCCAATCCCTCCATTGGCTGCCACTCGCCCAACGAATTAAATTCAAAATACTAACAATAAGTTACAAAGCCATCCACAACTCTGCCCCCAGCTACATCACTAACCTAGTCTCAAAATACCAACCTAATCGCCATCTCCGTTCCTCCCAAGACCTCCTGCTCTCTAGCTCCCTCATCACCTCCTCCCATATCCGCCTCCGGGACTTCTCCCGAGCCTCGCCCATCCTCTGGAATTCCCTACCCCAATCTGTCAGACTGTCTCCAAATTTATCCACTTTTAGGCGATCCCTGAAAACTTTCCTCTTCAGAGAAGCCTATCCTGCCTCCATCTAACAACTGCACTATTTTCTCCATTAGCTCATCCCCCACAGCTATTACCCTTTGTATAACTTGACCCTCCCTCCTAGATTGTAAGCTCTAACGAGCAGGGCCCTCTGATTCCTCCTGTATTGAATTGTATTGTACTTGTATTGTCTGCCCTAATGTTGTAAAGCGCTGCGTAAACTGTCGGCGCTATATAAATCCTGTATAATAATAATAATAATAATAATCTACACCATATTTTCTCATCATCTTTTATCAAAGACCTGCAGTTTTTTTTGCAAAGATCATAAGTAAGTTTGAATAATGGAAGATTGCCATGTTTTTACCAAGCCCCAAAGGAAGGAGGAGAGGATCGCTTTCAACTGTAAAGTATTCATTGTAAAGTTTTGGCATGTTTAGAGATTGGTAAATCAGCAAAGAAACATAATAGGCAATTTTTGGGATGTGAGATATTGAGAAGTCCCAAGGTTGAGAAGGTACCATATATACTCGAGTATAAGTCGATCCAAGTATAAGTTGAGGCCCTAATTTACCACAAAAAACTGGGAAAAACTTATTGATCCGAGTATAAGACAAGGGTGAGAAATGCAGCAGCTACTGTAAGTGGAAAAAGAGGGTCAACAATGCCCATCTGCAGCTGTATACCTCCCTGTGTCCTGTGCATGTGTCCCTGTGTCCTGTGCATGTGTCCCTGTGTATGTGTCACCTACCTGTGTCCTGTGCATGTGTCCCTGTGTATGTGTGCATGTGTCACCTACCTGCGTCCTTTGCATGTGACCTGTGCATGTGTCTTGTGCATGTGTCCCTGTTTATGTGTCACCTACCTGTGTCCTGTGCATGTGTCCTGTGCATGTGTCCTGTTCATGTGTCCCTGTGTATGTGTCACCTACCTGTGTTCTGTGCATGTGTCCTGTGCATGTGTCCCTGTGTATGTGTCACCTACCTGTGTCCCTGTGTATGTGTCACCTACCTGTGTCCCATGCATGTGTCCTGTGTATGTGTGCATCCTACTTGTGTCCTGTGCAGCCTCCGTGTGGTGATCTCCATCCTCCGTGTGCCGCTCTGCACCGATTAGCGCGTGATAATACCATTCGGCCATTCTACTGTTCAAAAGCCGCGCCTCTTCCTCATCTGTGATAGGCAGAACACTCAATTTCCCAGCAGTCAGCGGTCAGCCTATCACGGACATTCTCTCATCCTCATACCACGGACGAGGATGAGGGAATGTCCGTGATAGGCTGTACACTGACTGCTGGGAAATGGAGTTTTCTGCCTATCACAGACAAGGAGGAGGCGCGGCTTTTGAACAGTGAATGGCCGCCGAATGGTAATAGCACACGCTGGCCACTGTCTGCCTGCATGACACGCTGATCATGTAGGCAGACGGCGGTGACTCGAGTATAAGTGGAGGGGGGCACTTTTAGCCCAAAAAAAAGGGCTGAAAATCTCGACTTATACTCAAGTATATACGGTAGTTATTGACCCTACACCAGAAATTATGTACATATTGACAGGTCCAAAAACAATGGAAAAAAAAGTCAGCATGTCCAGATATGTTTCCGGGTATTTGGAGTGCAAAGGATTTATCAGCTGAATTTAACCAGAACTCGTATTCTAGTATTGTGGCGAATTACAGCAGCCTTCTTTAACAAATGGAGGCAGGTAAACTTATTTGAAATTACAGTAATTACTAGGATAGACTATTGAATCAGAGAAACATAAGTAAAACAAATCAAAATATCCTGAAAAAAGCCAAAGAGCTCATGTCTCCTTAATCCATGACAATACATTTTCATTTGTGGATGTGGCTTCAGTTTACACCTCCTCAGAGTCGAAGGTTGACCTGGTCTTACTCCTGAAGCTTGCTGGAACACTTTCCTCCATGAAAGCTTTTTCAAGAACTGACCGGAAAGATTTGCGTAACTTTGTTTTGAAATCTCGCCCCATAAACACGTAGAGAACAGGGTTGATGCAGCTGTTAATGTAGGCCAAACTGGTGGTAAGAGGTGATCCAATGCGTGTTACATCATTCAGGTGATCATTGCCAGGATACATTTTAGACAACTCCAAAAAGGAGAAGACATGGAAAGGAAACCAGCAGATAAAAAATGAAATTATAACAACTAAAATAATTTTAAATGGCTTGCCAGATGTGTTCATGCGATTTCTTTGGATGCGAAACATAATTATTGCATAACACAGGATAATTAGAGAGAACGGAATGATGAAAGCAAATGTGAGTCGTATTATGATCATGCCCTTGTGTATTGAATCAGCAACATTTTGATCTTCATGAAATTTGGTAAAGCAAACAATTAAATTGTTATAAATAGTCGTATCTCTGAATATAAAAACAGGGGAGCTGAAAAGGAATGCTAGGATCCAAACTGCCAGGGCTGCAAAGGAGGCCACTCTAGGAGTTCGGTGATTCTGGCACCAAACAGGGAACATTACTGATGTACAACGATCGATGCTGATCACGGTGAGCAGGAAGATGCTGGCATACAGATTGATGGATATAATAGTGCTGTTAAGCTTGCACATGAATTTCCCTAAAGGCCAGTGAAAACCAAGGGCGGTATAGGCAATGCTGAATGGCAGGAAAAATGTGAAGATAAAGTCAGCTATGGCTAAATTAAGGAACCAAACAACATTGACAGTCCTTTTCATCCTAAAAGTGGTGAAATAGATGACCAGACCATTTCCAATTGTCCCCAGAAGAAAGGCCACAGAATAGATTACTATTGAAATTATATGAAACATATCTGACGTTTTTTTATTGTCATCATTGTCATCATGTAAGTCAATTGAGTAAGTATCTTCCAGCTCGTCCAGCGGAGTGACTGTGAAGAGCACATATGTCATTGAGATATTGAGATATACCGTAGAATTTTCCATTGTCCCAAAGCAAAACAGAGTCAAAGGAACCTGTGACAATGAAGTAAAAAATCTTTTATGAAAAAAAATGGTGATTTTCTCCACAACAAAGGCTTGTTTTCCTTACTTAAAACTTAACTTTAGGCAGACATAAAAGACCCCAACAAATGCAGCTTATTATCACAGAGGATTAAAAAAAAAAAAAAAAACTAAATACCCCACGTATCACGTGACCTGTTGGGTCCCCAGTCTTCTTTCTTTCAGACTGGAAAGTGAGAGGCTCCTCAATTGGGTGCCCACATTGCTGTCTGGGGAATGTTTGCTATTAGCTGTCCATATGTGGCTCACAGACTTCAGAAGACTGCAGTCTTCTATAATGATGTCACAAGTTAGGGCACAAACATATTTATTTGACTAAGGTCAGATCACATCAGGAATTATCTTGGCTTTCTATCATATAGACATGTGCAGAACGAAAAAATGTGTTCGTTTTGATTTGTTAATTACATAAATTTGTTTAGTTAAATTAGCTTAAATGGTTTTCAGAGTTGTTTGTTTTGTTTATTCAAATTTACCGTATATACTCGAGTATAAGTCGAAATTTCCAGCCCCTTTTTTGGGGCTGAAAGTGCCCCCCTCGACTTATTCTCAAGTCACCGCCATCTGCCTACATGATCAGCGTGTCATGCAGGCAGACGGCGGCCAGCGTGTGCTACATAGCACTCGGCAGCCTCTCACTGTTCAAAAGCCGCACCTCCTCCTCGTCTGTGATAGGCAGTCAGTGTACAGCCTATCACGGACATTCTCTCATCCTTGTCCGTGGTATGAGGATGAGAGAATGTCCGTGTTAGGCCGACAGCTGACTGCTGGCAAATGGAGTTTTCTGCCTATCATGGACGAGGAGGAGGCGTGGCTTTTGAACAGTGAATGGCCGCCACACACGCTGATCGTTGCAGAGCGGCACATGGAGGATGCACAGGACACAGGTAGGATGCACATAGACACATGCACACAGGTACATATACACATGACACATGTACACATACACAGGACACAGGTACATATACACAGGTACATGACACATGCACATATACACAGGACACAGGTACATGACACAGGTATATATACACATGACACATGACACATGCACATATACACAGGACACAGGTACATATACACAGGTACATGACACATGCACATATACACAGGACACAGGTACATGACACATGCACATATACACAGGACACAGGTACATGACACATGCACATATACACAGGACACATGACACATGCACATATACACAGGACACACGACACATGCACATATACACAGGACACACGACACATGCACATATACGCAGGACACATGACACATGCACATATGCACAGGACACATGACACATGCACATATACACAGGACACACGACACATGCACATATACACAGGACACATGACACATGCACATATACACAGGACACACGACACATGCACATATACACAGGACACATGACACATGCACATATACGCAGGACACATGACACATGCACATATGCACAGGACACATGCACAGGACACAGGGAGGTATACAGCTGAAGATGGGCATTGTTGACCCTCTTTTTCCACTTACAGTAGCTGCTGCATTTCTCACCCTCGTCTTATACACGGGTCAATACGTTTTTCCCATTTTCTTGTGGTAAATTAGGGCCTCGACTTATACTCGGATCGACTTATACTCGAGTATATACGGTAAATCGATCCAAATTTTTCCATTCCAATTTAAATCGAATTTCATTTGAATTGCATTCTAAACCAATTTGATTGTACATCAAATTTTATTCTATTCGAGTTTTGGAAGACAGGAAGAGTTAAATTCTTTCTACTCCATTCGATTCTATTGTTTTGTTTTGTTTTTTTTTTTTTTTGCTTTTTTTCTATTCTGTTCTTTTCTTTTGTATTCTATTCTATTTATTTCTGTTCTATTCAAATTCAAATTTATGCTATTCACAATTCAAAATTATTCTGTTTGAAATTAGAATTTCAGAAAGCGGTTGTATTGTTATATTCTTTCTATTCTATTCTTTTCTATTGTTTATTCTATTCTATTCTTTTCTATTATATTCTTTTCTATTCTATTCAAATTTGACTTTATTCTATTCAAAATTCAAATTTCAGAAGATGGCTGTATTCTTTCTATTTTATTCTTAGATATTCTATTTTTTATTTTGTTGTATTCTATTCCTTTATTTCATACTTAATTGTATTTTGTTCTTCTATTTTCTATTTTATTTTGTTCTGTTTTACTCTATTCTTTTATTTTCTATTCTATACCTTTTTTTCCTATTCTATTTTTTCTATTCTTTTATTTTCTATTCTGTTCTGTTTTACTCTATTATATTATATTCTTTTATTTTCTATTATATTCCATTATATTCTTTTCTATTCCTCCTTTATTTTCTATTCTATTTTTTTTGGAATTTCTTCGGAAATTTGAATGTGATTCGAAAACTATTCAAGTTTGAATTTTGTCCAAAATTTTGATTCGTTATTTCGGATTCATTTAAATTTGATACTATTGTAATTCGGATACCTCCGAATTTCATAATAACAAGAAATTTGTCCAAATTTCAATTTGGAACAAAACAAACCGCATATGTCTAACATCACAGGCATTAAACTAAAAATGTCTGGATCAAGCAACTATCTACAGGGTCCATTCTGTATATCTGTAAGTACTTGTGGCTGTAAAGGATTTTTTTTAAAAATAACAAACATCTCTATACTTACCTGCTCTATACAATGGAATTGCACAGAGTGGCCCCGAACTTCTCAATGTCCAGTACCCCCACAGGTAGCCGCTTTCCATGGGGGCACATGTGCATGCTCGCTCCCAAGCCCTGCTGCTGCGTCCATTGACGCACACAGCCGGACCCAGAGCCGCCCCCTGCTTCCTCGTCACTAACTTTGATTAACAGCACTGGGAGCCAATGGCTCCTGGTGCCCCAAAAAGCCAGTGAGACATGGAAGTGAGGGGAGAGAAGAGCTGCAGATGTGCACAGCGCTGGATCGAACGAAGGTTCAGGTAAGCATAAGAGGGAGTGAGGGGTCAAAATCAATGCCTAAACATTTTTTAACTTAATGCAAGGAATGCATTAAAGTGATACTAAAGTCTCGTTTTCGTTTTGTTTAAAATAACAAACATGTTATACTTACCTGCTCTGTGCAGTGATTTTGTACAGAGCAGCCCCGATCCTCCTCTTCTCAGGTCCTTTTTCGACGCTCCCAGCCCCTCCCTCCTGCTGAGTGCCCCCATAGCAAGCAGCTTGCTATGGGGGCACCTGAGTCAAGCCACAGCTCCCTGTGTCCATCCAGACATACAGCTGCAGGCCAGGCCCCACCCCCTCTCTCTCCTCATTGGCTCACTGGCTTTGATTGACAGCAGCGGGAGTCAATGGCGCTTCACTGCTGTCTCAGCCAATGAGGAGGGAGAGTCCTAGACAATCAAGTCGCTCGTGCAACATCACTGAATCGAGATGGGGCTCAGGTAAGTACTAGGGGGGCTGAGGGGGGCTGCTGCACACTAAAGGCTGTTTATCTTAATGCATAGAATGCATCAAGATAAAAAAAAACCTTCTGCCTTTACCAGCACTTTAAGGTAGAAAAAATGTTTAGGCTTTACAATCACTTTAAAACATATTTCCACTTTTGTAGTCAAGTTTGAGAAAACCCCACCATATGTTTATTATCTGTTCCCATTGACACAGTATGTCTAAAAAAATTAAAAACAAAATATTTTTTGCCTTTTACAAGTAGAAGTTTCTAAGGAGGAGCTGTCATGGCTGACTCTGAGCTATCTCTTTAACCACTTCCGGACCGCCGCACGCCGATATACGTCCTTACTTTGAAGAGGAATATCGTTGTTATGGCAGCAGCTAGCTGCCATAACCCCGGTATCCTCTTCTTCGGCCGGCGGTTCACTTTCCGATAAGAGTGCTCTCTGCAGAGGATTCACCATGAGATCACTTTTATCGGTAGCGGGAGAGGGCCCCCCCCGCCTCCATCCGGTACCCTTCGCCGCTCACCGGAGCCAGTGGCAGCAGCGGAGACGATCGGATGTTACCCCTTGCTGGGTATGGAGACGAGTGAGGGGAAGATGGCCCCCACCCGTCTCCATAACACTGCAGGGCGGAAGCAACATCAAAACGTCACTTCCGCCCATAGCTCTTAAAGGGCCATTTTTTTTTATTTTAGTGTAAATATTTTAGTCTTTTTGACCCCAGATCTCATATTTAAGAGGTCCTGTCATGCTTTTTTTCTATTACAAGGGATGTTTACATTCCTTGTAATAGGAATAAAAGTGACACAATTTTTTTTTTAAAAAAAACAGTGTAAAAATAAAAAATAAAAATAAAATAAATAAGAAAAACATTTTTTTTTTAAACGCACCCAGTCCCACTGAGCTTGCATGCAGAAGCGAACGCATACGTGAGTAGCACCCGCATATGAAAACGGTGTTCAAACCACACATATGAGGTATCGCCGCGATCGGTAGGATGAGAGCAATAATTCTAGCCCTAGACCTCCTCTGTAACTCAAAACATGCAACCTGTAGAATTTTTTAAACGTTGACTATGAAGATTTTTAAGGGTAAAAGTTTGTCGCCATTCAACGAGCAGGAGCAATTTTGAAGCTTGACATGTTGGGTATCAATTTACTCAGCGTAACATTATCTTTCACAATATAAAAAAATTGGGCTAACTTTACTGTTATCTTATTTTTTAATTCAAATCAAAAAAGTGTATTTTTTCCAAAAAAAAGTGACACTTGTAAGATTGCTGCGCAAATACGGTGTGACAGAAAGTTTTGCAATGACCGACATTTTATTCTGTAGGGTGTTAGGAAAAAAAATGTATAATGTTTGAGGGTTCTATGTAATTTTCTAGCAAAAAAAAATGTTTTTAACTTGTAAACAACACATCTCAAAAAGAGGCTCTGGCCTTAAGTGGTTAATATACAAAGCAGATGGTACCGGACACCTCAACAACTATCAAGAATCTTTCCACAAGCGGATTCTAGGTGTTGGAGAGACTGTCCAAAGGAGGGCACATATTTAAACTGCCCCAAGATTAAAAAATGTTGGCACTACACTTTAAGCCTATGAATTTACCCTTTGTCACTACTTATTTCATACTACCCCTTCCTCTTTAAAATCATCTAAATTAAGTGTTTCCCCACATCTTCTGAATGCAGCCAAAAGTCTCATCCCTACTCTGCTTCCAATATTTAGGGATGAGACTTTTGGCTCCGTTCAGAAGATGTGGGGAAACGCTTAAAGCCGAGGGATTTAGGGATCCCTCATCCCTAAATATTGGAAGCAGAGTAGCTGTCCTAATTTTAAAGGCTTGCAAAGAGAAGTAGAGAGGAGTGCGGAGGCAGAATGATGGGTTTATCTTAGTAAACATAAAGAACAACCGTTTCTCAACATCTGATCTGGTTCAATGTGCTATTCTTTGGAAATTGACAATCTTACTTAGCCACGACTGACCTACCAGTACTACATGTATGGTTGCACACATTCGCTACAACACCAGCAAGGGCGTCATTTCCCTCTAATGCCGCGAACACACGGTCGGACTTTCCGGCGGCAAATGCGATTGGAGCTTGTTGTCGGAAATTCCGACCGTGTGTAGGCTCCATCGGACAGTTTCCATCGGAATTTCCGTCACACAAAATTTGAGATCTGGTTCTCAAATTTTCCGACAACAAAATCCGTTCTCATAAATTCCGATCGTGTGTAGACAATTCCGACGCACAAAGTGGCAGAATCAAGCAGAAGAGCAGCACTGGCTATTGAACTTCATTTTTCTCGGCTCGTCGTACGTGTTGTACTTCACCGCGTTCTTGACATTCATAATTTTCGACCAACTTTGTGTGACCGTGTGTATGCAAGACAAGTTTGAGCCAACATCAGTCGGAAAAAAAACATGGGATTTTGTTGTCGGAATGTCCGATCGTGTGTACACGGCATTAGAGTTAATACCTGCTACTATGTAATTGACCATTTTTCTGTTATAGCTGACTGGTACCCCACCGAGCTCGCAGCTGAGTTGTTCTTCTCCAAGTGCTAAAGAGTGATGTAGTTTTGACTTTGTTGGTTTATAACCGATGGTTATATTATTTTATTGTTTTATTTTAGTTTATTTTGATTTTGTTTTTTGGTTAGTCGGTGGTTTGTTCTGTCTCAGACATGGGGCCTCCCTTCTGTGTTATTATACTCATGCTCTTTTGGAGACCGATGTCATGTGAAATACTGTATACATACAGCCCTTGCCTTCTTAAGTACACTTTGAATGGAGTTTCTATTGTGTGGTTCTAATCACTGCTCAGTATATGAAGGCAAATTTCTTAGATTTGATGACTGTCTGTCACTGAATATATTCTACTTGTGGGCAGGTGGGGAAGTAGTGTGGTTGTTTGTCACATCCTCCACGTTTTCCCATGAACTTGTTGGGCACCAAGTTCTGGGTCACATGGAAGGCCTACCCTGTGTGGGTTCTTCTGGACTACGTTAGGCACTTCATTACCGGGTCACTTTACACACACACATGGGGTACCTTTGCTTCTGTGCTGTCTTCATCAATACCCTAGGACAAGGCTGAAGCTGCCGTGGGGGAATACTTGACCTTAAAGCGGAGTTCCAGTGGAACTTCTGCTCGTTGTACTCCCCCCCCCCCTCCGGTGCCACATTAGACACCTTTTGGGGGCGGGGGGGGACAGAATACCTGTCTTTCACAGGTTTCCTGTTCCCAATTCCGGGAGCCTCAGCCATGGGTATTGATGTCACCGTCTCCTCCCTCCTCCTTCTCAGGCCACCAGGCCAGTAGGAGAGAGGAGCGGAGCCTTGCGCATGAGCGGTAGGATTCCCTTACTCACAATGGAGGCCGTATGCCCCTGACAGCTGATGGAAACATCAGCTGCGGTGCCGACATCGCTGGACTCCAGGACAGATAAGTGTCCGATTATTAAAAGTCAGCAGCTGCAGTATGTGTAGATGCTGCCTTTTAATTTTTGCAGCGGTGGGGGGACCTCCACTTTAACCACTTAAGGACCAAGCCTATTTTTCAAACTTCTTGTTCACAAGTTAAAATCATTTTTTTTTTGCTAGAAAATGACTTAGAACCCCCAAACATTATATATATATTTTAAGACACCCTAGAGAATAAAATGGCGGTCGTTGCAATACTTTATGTCACACCGTATTTGCGCAGCAGTCTTACAAGCGCATTTTTTGGGGAAAAAATACATTTTTTTTTAGTTAAAAAATAAGACAACAGTAAAGTTAGCTTAATTTTTTTCTATATTGTGAAAAATTATGTTACGCCGAGTTAATTGATACCCAACATGTCATGCTTCAAAATTGCACCCGCTCGTGGAATGGCAACAAACTTTGACCCTTTAAAATCTCCATAGGCGACGTTTAAAAATTTCTGCAGGTTACCAATTTTAAGTTACAGAGGAGGTCTTTTGCAAAAATTATTGCTCTCACTCTAATGATCGCGGAGATACCTCACATGTGTTTTTTGAACACCGTTTCCATATGCGGGCGCGACTTAAGTATGCGTTCACTTCTGAGCGTGAGCCCGGTGGGATGGGGCGCTTTATATTTTTTTAGGTTTTCTGATTTATTTTACTTTTTATTTTTTATTTTTACACTGTCCTTTTAAAAAAAAATGTAGGTCACTTTTATTTCTATTACAAGGAATGTAAACATCCCTTGTAATAGAAAAAAGCATGTCAGGACCTCTTAAATGTGAGATCTGGGGTCAAAAAGACTTAAATGCAATTAAATGTCTTTAATTTTCAAAAAAAAAAAAATCCCCTTTAAGACCATTGGGCGGAAGTGATGTTTGACCGGTATTCTACATCAAGGTACCGCAATATCGCAATAAGCGTATATTGATTGGTTTGCACAAAAGTTATAGCGTCTACAAAACAGGGGATAGATTTATGCTATTTTTATTATTATTTTTTTTTTTACTAGTAATGTCGGTGATCAGCAATTTTTAGTGGGACTGCGACATTGCGGTGGACAGATCGAACACTTTTGACTCTTTTTTGGGACCATTGACATTTATACAGCGATCGGAGCTAAAAATAGCCACTATTTACTGTATAAATCACACTGGCAGGGCAGGAGTTAACACTAGGGGGCGATCAAGGGGTTCAGTGTGTCATAGTGAGGTGTTTCTAGCTGTGGGTGGGGGGGAGGGCTGACTGGGAGTAGAGAGAGATCGCTGTACCTGATCACTAGGTAAGCGCGCTCCGGTCCCCTCCGCCGCTTACCGGAGCCGTCGGCAGTGGCGGAGGCGATCGGATCTTCACCCTTGCTGGGTATGGAGACGAGTGAAGAGAAGATGGCCCCCACTCATCTCCATAAAATTGCAGGGTGGAAGCGACATCAAAACGTCACTTCCGCCCAAAGCTCTTAAAGGGACATTTTTTTTATTGCATTTTAGTGTAAATATGAGATGTGGGGTCTTTTTGACCCCACATCTCATATTTAAGAGGTCCTGTCATGCTTTTTTTTCTATGTTTCTATGGATGTTTACATTCCCTGTAATAGGGATAAAAGTGATACTTAAAAAAAAAAAAAAAAACTGTGTAAAAATAAAAAATAAAAAGGTCAAATAAATAAGAAAAAAAAAAATTGAAACGCGCCCCATCCCGCCAAGCTCGCGTGCAGAAGCGAATGCATACGTGAGTGGGCGCCCGCATATGAAAACAGTGTTCAAACCACACATGTGCGGTATCGCCACGATCGGTAGAGCGAGAGCAATAATTTTAGCCCTGGATCTCCCCTGCAACTCAAAACATGCAACCTGTACAATTTTTGAAACGTCGCCTATGGAGATTTTTAAGGGTAAAAGTGTGTCGTCATTGTACAAGCGGGAGCGATTTTGAAGCGTGACGTGTTGGGTATCAATTTACTTGGCATAACATTATCTTTCACAATATAAAAAAAATTGGGCTAACTTTACTGTTGTCTTATTTTTTAATTCAAAAAAGTGTATTTTTTTCAAAAAAAGTGCACTTGTAAGACCGCTACACAAATACGGTGTGACAGAAAGTATTGCGACCGCCATTTTATTCTCTAGGGTGTTAGGAAAAAAATGTATAATGTTTGGGGGTTCTAAGTAATTTTCTATTAATTTTCTATTTTTAACTTGTAAACAACAAATCTCAGAAAGAGGCCCGGTCCTTAAGTGGTTAAATGGTGTCCCTCTTTCTCTTCTCGGACAGCTGGGAGGTGTGAAGTACCATCACCTCTATAAATGTGGAATAAAAAAGAGATTGGCATAGAGTGGCACACAACCAGAATAAGGGTTTATATCAATGAGTAAACACAATTTTCCAGACTAATCAGTTTACATTGGAGATCAGTTTGAGATGCTTCTGAGATCATTTACAGTTCATTGACAGTTGCATTTGACTTACCGTTAACTTCCTTCTGACTTGCATTTGACCCCTGTGTAAACAACACATCTCAAAAAGAGGCTCGGTCCTTAAGTGGTTAAAAAGAAAACCAGCATTTTTTTTAATTAATTTTTTTTAAGATATTTGACGTTAATGGGAACACGTAACAAATATAAATTAAGTGTTATCCCAACTTGGCTGCAAAAGTGGAAGTACACTTCAAAGTTGATAAACTAACCTAAGGACTAATATACAAGCTCTCCAGGGTATCCTGTGCTGTCTTTCACTTCCTTATCTCTGTATGTGCACATAGTCTAACAGCTCCAGCTAAAAACCATAATATTTCCCCTGCACACAGTGCATATTATATTTCAATGTAAGTGTTGCGAGTGAGACTACCATTTCCTGATAAGCAAAACAATTTGCAATTCTTACCTACAACCATGGTAGAAAGAAACCCTGGACTAAGGGGTATTGAAGATGGATCACTGAAGGCACAAAAAGTGCAAAGTCTTGAGCATAGAGCCAAGGAGAAGAAGGGACCCCAGTGAAGAAGTAAAATTGTGATGATAGAATTGCACAACCTTTTAACATACTGCCTGTAGGAGAAGGGAACCCATTGAAGGAATGGAACAGTGACGTATTTTTTAACTCCTTCTAAGCACCCCTTTGTGTTAGCCTATGTGTCCATGCACACATAAACTGTCAGAGGCATTTGGAGGCAAAAGCGTTTACGGGTAGTAGAAAAAACGACAGCCTGTGCTTCCAGGAGCAGTAAAAACGAGCTGTAAAAATGTCTGACGCTGCTAAAAGCTGCTAAACACGGCTTAACGCTGTTAAGTTACATCAAGCATTTCTGTTTTAGGTAAAATTCAATGTTTCCCTATACAGGAGGTCCCCGAGTTATGAACCTCCAACTTGCAAATGACTCCTACTTACGAACGGGAAGCAGCATCGGCGGGCACATCGGAAAACATCGGAAAACAGCGGAAAACATAGGAAAACATTGGAAACCGATGTTGGAAACAGCGGAAAACATCGGAAAACAGTGGAAAACATCGGAAAACGACATCGGAAAACATCGGAAAACGACGTCTCTGGCGTTCTGTGCATGCGCTTCCGACTTACGAACAAATCCGACTTAAAAACAAACAGGCAGTCCCTAACCCGTTCGTAACTCGGGGACTGCCTGTTAGAGCCCATTGATTTGAATAGATGTGGTACCAGAAGTTGGATCGTGATGATCCAACTTGCAGTATGACTTGTGCGCTGAGTATCTTGAAGAGGAACACTGCGCCAAAATGGCGTGGGATCCCCCCCAAGGTACCAGACCCTTTAGTCTGGTATGGATTTTATGGGGAACCCCTAAGCCAAACAAAACGACATGGGGGTTCCCCCAAAATCCATACTAGACCCTTATACAAGCTTGGCAGGTCAGAAAAGGGGGGGAGTGAGCGAACGCCCCCCCCCTCCTGGACCATACCAGGCCACATGCCCTCAACATGGGGGGGTGGTTGCTTTGGGGCAGGGGGGGCCTGTTGATGGGGACAAGGGCCTCTTCCTGACAACCCTGGCCATTGGTTGTCGGGGTCTGCGGGCGTGGGACTTATCGTAATCTGGAAACCCCCTTTAACAAGGGGCCCACAGATACCGGCCCCCCAACCTATGTGAATGAGTATGGGGGTACATTGTACTCCTACCCATTCACCCAAAAAAAAAGTGTCAAGAATGAAAACAGTACACGGATTTTTCAACTAATTTATTAAGGCAGCTCCGGCGTCTCTTCCGATTTCTTCTCCCTACGGCGATGTCTTCATCCTCTCGTTCTTCTCCTCTCACCACTGATGACTTCTTCCGCCACTGTCTTCTCTCTCTGCTGGGTTCACCTTTCTCTCCTATCTTCTTCCGCTGTCTTCTTCTGCTGTCTTCTCCTCCTGTTCTTCCTCCGATGTTCTCTCAACGCTTTCTCCCGGGCAGTGACGTCACATAGGGTGGGACCTCCGAATGACGTCGACGGGTGGCCCTGCCCTTTGGCTATATAAGTATTGGCACGCAGCGGACCCAGCATTACAGTGGGAGAGAGCATTGAGAGAACATCGGAGGAAGAACCGAGGGAGAAGACAGCGGGAGAAGACAGCGGGAGAAGACAGCGGACGAAGACAGGGGAGAGAGGGGAACTGGCAGAGGGAGAAGACTGGCAGAAGTCATCAGCGGTGAGAGGAGAAGAACTGGAGGATGAAGACATCGCTAGAGGGAGAAGAAATTGGAAGAGACGCCGGAGCTGCCTTAATAAATTACCTTAAAAACCTGTGTACTGTTTTCGTTCTTGACACTTTTTTTTTTTTTTTGGGTGAATCTCATTCACATAGGGTGGGGGGCTGGGATCTGGGGGCCCCTTTGTTAAAGGGGGTTTCAAGATTCTACCCCCGCCCGCAGACCCCGACAACCAACGGCCAGGGTTGTAGGGTTGTAGGGAAGAGGCCCTTGTCCCCATCAGCATGGTGACAAGGTGCTTTGGGGTGGGGGGAGCAGGGCCTCCCCTGCCCCAAAGCATCCACCCCCTATTTTGAGGGCATGTGAACTAGTATAGCATAGGTGGTAACTCGCCCCCCCTTCCTGACCTGCCGGGCTGCATGCTCAGATAAGAGTCTGGTATGGATTTTGGGGGGACCCCCCTGCCATTTTTTTTGGCATGGGTTCCCCTTAAAATCCATACCAGACTGAAGGGTCTGGTATGGATCTTGAGGAGGACCCCACACCATTTTCTTTTTTCATTTTGACGTGGGGTTTCTCTTCAAGATCCTCAGCGCACAAGTCGCACTGCAATTTGGATCATCATGATCCGACTTCTGGTGCAACTTCTATTCAAATCAATGGGCTCTCATAGGGAACCATTGATTTTGAATAGAGGCAGAGAAACGCCGCTAAAAGCTAGTGCGGCTAAACGTGCATTAATGCCAACACAAAAAGCTACTAAAAGCACATTTTTACAGCTGCTTTTTCCTGCGTTGCTAGTGGCTTTACAGCTTGTTTTTTCTAATGCCCTGTGTGCATGGGGCATTAGACAGGGGTAAAAGTAGCATCAGCCTGCATCACAGTGCCAGGGTGGTGAAAGGACTACAAAAGAGGAGTGTAGCAGTGATGATAAGAGGGTACAACCATCTACAGTATGCAGAGAGGATGGGAAGACATAGGTCTCATCAAAGGCCACAGTGGAGGAGTAGAATAGTAAGAAACGACACAATCCACAGCCATATCAAAGGCCCCAGTGGAGGAATGGAATGGTAAGGAGGGAAGGACAGGTAGAGGAGGAGGAGGGAGAAGGAGCAAAAGCGGAGGAGCAGAACAGTAAGGATGAGAAGACACAGTCCACATCACAAGGAAGGGGGAGAGGGAGCCACATTGGAGGAGTGGAACAGTAAAGAAGGGAGGACACAGTCAACATCACAGAGAAGGGGGGAGAGTGAGCCACAGTGAAGGATTGGAACAGTAAGAAAGAGAGAACACAGTCTACATCACAGAGAAGGCATTAGAAGGACCCACAGTGGAGTTGTGGAACAGTAAAGAAGGTAGGGACCCAGTCAACATCACAGAAAAGAAGAGAAAAGGAAACACAGTGGAGAAGTGGAACGGTAAAGATGGGAGGGCATAGCAGGAGCCGGGGACAGAATGAGGAGAATGAGAAGAGGGTAGTGAAACCATAAGGAAGAGAGCAGAGAAAATGGTGCATGTCCCCCAAGGGCATAAAGCTAACTGCATGCATATTCAAGTGTATATTATACACGACAAAATTATTATACCCATTTTAAACAAAAAAGTAGCTGTAAGGCTCATAGGTATGAATCATAAGTTACTTACTTGGCTTTGGTAAAGAGATGCTTCTTCCAGATCAGAACTCTCTAAAAATGTCTGCAATGCTGTTTTTGAGTAAAATATATGCTTGCCAAGGGAGGACACCTCTTGGTTAGTTTTAGAAGCAAAAGGAAGGAAGTTTAGAGAATTAAAGCATTCAGTATTAAAGAGCTTAGATCTTACTGATTAGTGTACCAGTGAAAAAATGTATCTAACCCAACAATCTCCTGGCTGTCCAGAGCTATAGGTACCTGGAAGAATCACTGTTTGTGAAGACATGTAACTATATCTCCAGCTTCCATCCCTTCCACTTTGAAGGATCAAGAAAGGAGATTTGTGAGAAGAGGAATTTACATTTTCTAGATTATGCTGTAAAGAAAACTTTGTTCTCAATCATCTCCATTTGACAATGTCCCTTGTATGTTACTTATGTCCTGCCTATACGACACCTGTTAGCAGCCTATGGTGTCCATACATGTATTGATTTGCGATCAGTCTAAGTATGAGCAAACACAAACATAAATTAAAATATCGAACTCTGCAACACAAAATGTATTGTTCTGCACTTTCAAATCAACTCCAAAGACATGCTGGTAGGTTATTTGGCTTCTGTCCAAAATTGGCCCAAGTATATGAATGTGAGTTGGGGACCTTGGATTGTGGGCTCCTTGAGGGTAGGGTAGAGACCGATGTGAGTCTGTGATGTATGTGTGGAACACTATGTAACTATGTAACTATGTAACTGAAATTACCGTAGTATCTATCAGTCATACTTTTAAATGTATCCGTATTATTATGTTTGATATTTGTATGATCAATTATAAGCTCTCTATAAGATTCCGCCATGGCTGATCAACTTGCCAGAGTCTACATCAATCAAAAGTGCACCAAATCGATCAAATAGAGGCTCTTTGGTTTGATTGAATGGTCATATCGATATGTGTGTGGCTACTATTAAAGATAGTGGTATAAATGGTACTTTTATGTGTTAGCAGCCAACTGCACCTACCTATTGCCATCTTGCAGCCTGCCTGGACACATATATTTTTGTTAGAATTAGCTTCAGATGCTTGTTTTGTGTTTTTCTTGTAGTGCTCTAATTTTTGTGTTGCCCACTGTGTTAGCTTTAGTGTACTTTTTATGCTCATAAAGTGTAACTATTGGCAACATCAAAAATGACCAGCCTGTCACAAGTGTTAACAGCAGTTTTTTTTAAATTTGTGAGTCTTCCCGTAACATATTTGTACAACCTGTTGATTCCACCAGCGTATCCATTATTTTACTATGTCTTGTAATAGGGTGCATTCTCCAGTGAAATCGCAGTAGTGTTGTCACCTTGTGGCCTTCCTTCTCTGAGCTGGCCGCTTAGCTGTCGGCTAATTGCCAGCTCCTATTTCTCCACAGTTACTTGATGATATGCTGCTCATCAGTCCTGCCTACTTAAGCCGTCCAGTCCAGAGGGTCTCTGCCTTCACCTTGGTCAACATCACAGAAATCTCCTGCAATTCTGTTCAAGACTTGCTTTGCTGACATCCCTTCTGGCTCCAGATCCTGCTTGATGCTCCGCTACACAGGGGCGGATCCAGAGCCTAGTCTCGGGAGGGGCACTGCCAGAAAATACGTTTTTTTTGCGGACAATTTATCGGGGAAATGGCTGTTGTTGGTGCTTTAATCATCATGGTTGTTATGGTGTCAGGATGATTGAAGCGCATTATTTCTATTAAATGAAATCATTCAACTCACCATAATGCAGAATTAGTGGGAACCCCGAGCGTGTCACTTGCCACCGTCGCCTGCCACATTTTGTGGATTGTCACTTGCCTGCCACCAGATGCAGATTGACACCTGCCACATGTTGCGGATTGTCACTTGCTATGTCAGCTGCCACTAGATGCAAATTGTGACTTGCCACGTCACCTGCCACTGGATGCAGATTGTCACTTGCCACATCATATGCCACACATTGCGGATTGTCACTTGCCACGTCAATTGCCACTAGATGCGGATTGTCACTTGCCACGTCATATGCCACACATTGCGGATTGTCACTTGCCACATCATCTGCCACTAGATGCGGATTGTCACTTGCCATGTCATAAGCCACACATTACGGATTGTCACTTGCCACGTCTTCTGCCACTAGATGCGGATTGTCACTTGCCACGTCATCTGCCACATGTTGCGGATTGTCACTTGCTATGTCAGCTGCCACTAGATGCAAATTGTGACTTGCCACGTCACCTGCCACTGGATGCAGATTGTCACTTGCCACATCATATGCCACACATTGCGGATTGTCACTTGCCACGTCAATTGCCACTAGATGCGGATTGTCACTTGCCACATCATATGCCACACATTGCGGATTGTCACTTGCCACGTCATCTGCCACTAGATGCGGATTGTCACTTGCCATGTCATAAGCCACACATTGCGGATTGTCACTTGCCACGTCTTCTGCCACTAGATGCGGATTGTCACTTGCCACGTCATCTGCCACTAGATGCGGATTGTCACTTACCACGTCATCTGCCACTAGATGCAGATTGTCACTTGCCACGTCATCTGCCACTGGATGCAGATTGTCACTTGCCACGTCATATGCCACACATTGCGGATTGTCACTTGCCACATCAATTGCCACTAGATGCGGATTGTCACTTGCCACGTCATATGCCACACATTGCGGATTGTCACTTGCCACGTTATCTGCCACTAGATGCGGATTGTCACTTGCCATGTCATAGGCCACACATTGCAGATTGTCACTTGCCACGTCATCTGCCACTAGATGCGGATTGTCACTTGCCACATCATCTGCCACTAGATGCGGATTGTCACTTGCCACGTCATCTGCCACTAGATGCGGATTGTCACTTGCCACGTCATCTGCCACTAGATGCGGATTGTCACTTACCACCAGATGTGGATTGTCACGTGCCAGGTAAGGTGGTGTTTTGCTTGTCTCTTGTTTCCTTGTCCCAGAGACAGGCAGCAGAGAGAGAATGTAATCTCCCTGCTGCCCGTGCTACCTGCACAGTGAGGGCGGAAGTTAATGTAGAGATGTGGGGGTGGTGAGAGATGATGTCATCTCTCTGCTCCCCTGCCCGTCGGCTCGCTGATTGGCCAGCCACCCCCACACACACACCTAGCCTGCCTCAGTCTCACCTGCCCATCCACACACGGAGCCACCCGGCAGCCCGGCCAATCCGCTCTCTCTCCCGCCTGCCTGCCCTCAAACAGAGCTGCCCGGCACTCCCACTGAGCTGCCCGCTCTCTTATTCTCCCGCGGTGGAGCCGCCCGCTCTCGGAGCCGCTCGCCCCCCCCTGGATCTGCCCCTGCTGCTACATTGATCTCTAACTTCTGGTTTGGCTGACTATCTGTTCCGGTTACTGAACTGTGGCTATGTTTGAATACGTTTGTTCTTTTTACTTTTATTATTAAACAAGTGTGATTTAACTGTACCTCTGTCTCGGGCTGATTTCATGGTTTCTGACACTTCCCTTGTTGCAAGATCAAACTCTGGGCTCATCCCGACCATCCTGTCTCCCACTGCTCCCCCATCCTCCCCTGGAACAACCCCCCCCCCATCTTGCAGTATTTTAAGCCTTTCTTATATACTAACCTTTCTATGACACCCTGCATTCACAGTATGTCCCTGGCCTGTTGGAATGAATGACTCTAGGCACCATTCAACCTAGAGGACACATCTAGAAGAGTACATCTAAGATCAGAATGGGATTACTGTAGGAGACAGCACTGGAGAGGAGGTGAGTATTGCAGCAAGAACTGCTGTTTTATTTAAGTCAATGGTTGTGGCTCACTTTAAAAAAATATTGCCCAGAGTTGAGCTGTAATATATTATTAATAGTAGGAAGCCAGCAGGCTACCTCTTTCTCTTGACAGGTTTTCTTTATTTCCAAGTAGTCATTGTTAAAGCTGAAGTAAATCCATCAAATTAACAGTTTTCCAAAACAGTTACATTCCAGACATGCCATCAATGATAACTGTCGCTGTTGCTTGTGCTCTCAACCAAACTGTCAAGTCATCAAATGACTGGTGTCATCACTGATCACATGTGCGGCACCATGGCAGTTGCTGATTAAACAGAGGCAAGGATGGCAGCTTCTTATAAAGGATAGTAGGGTTTAGTTCCACTTTACCTGTGATGTACTATGGAATTTTTTTATAGTACGTAAGCAAAGCTCTAAGCAGTAGGAAAGCATGTTCAGTGCCAGTAAAAGGGTTAAGCAGTATGCTGTAGCTCCCAAATGTCCTGCATTTAGAGGGACTGTCCCTCTTTTAGAGTCAGATCATTCTGTCCCCATTTTCTTCTCAGCCATCCTTCTTTTTGGTCTGATTTATAGACCTTTATACAAAAATGAACAATTTAACTGCCAAAAAATGTTTTATTGCATTAAACCTTCTATCCCACCTAAAATGATTGTATTTGTTATTTTAAAAAGCTAGTATAAAGTAAAGGAAGTGATGGCTCTGGTTGGTTTAACTGGTCATTTTTGGCATTTTAGCTTTGGACAACATAGAAGAAGGAAGTTCTTTGGGCACCTGTTTTGTATTAACCACTTCCGGACCACCGCATGCCGATGTACGTCCTCACTTTGAGGGCGGATATTGTTGTTATGGCAGCAGCTAGCTGCCATAACCCCAGTATCGCCGTATTTGTAACGGCGGACCGGTATAAGATAAAAGTGGTCTCTGCGGTAGATTTGCTGTGAGATCACTTTTATCGGCGGCAGGAGAGGGCCCCCCCACCGCGATCCGGTGCCCTCCGCCGCTTACCGGAGCCATCGGCAGCAGAGGAGGCAATTGGATCCTTCCTGTACCTGTGCATGGAGACGAGTGAGGGGAAGATGGCCCCCACCCGTCTCCATGACACTGCAGGGCGGAAGCGACGTCAAAACGTCACTTCCGCCCATAGCTCTTAAAGGGCTATTTTTTTTTTTTTTTTAAATGACAACATTTTTTTTATTGCATTTTAGTGTAAATATGAGATCTGAGGTCTTTTTGACCCCAGATTTCATATTTAAGAGGTCCTGTCATGCTTTTTTTCTATTACAAGGGATGTTTACATTCCTTGTAATAGGAATAAAAGTGACACAAACACGCCCCGTCCCGCCGAGCTCGCGTGCAGAAGCGAACACATGAGTGAGTAGCACCCACATATGAAAACGGTGTTCAAACCACCCATGTGAGGTATCGCCACGATCAGCAGAGTGAGAGCAATCATTTTAGCCCTAGACCTCCTCTGTAACGCAAAACATGCAACCTGTAGAATTTTTAACTGTCGCTATGGAGATTTAGAAGGGTAAAAGTTTGTCCTCATTCCACGAGCGGGCGCAATTTTGAAGCATGACATGTTGGGTATCAATTTACTTGGCGTAACATTATCTTTCACAATATAAAAACAGATTGGGCTAACTTTACTGTTGTTTTTTTTCATTCAAAAAAGTGTATTTTTTTTTTAAAAAGTGGGCTTGTAAAAGACCGCTGCGAAAATACGGTGACAGAAAGTATTGCAATGACCGCCATTATATTCTCTAGGGTGTTAGAAAAAAATGTATAATGTTTGGGGATTCTAAGTAATTTTCTAGCAAAAAAAAATTGTTTTTAACTTGTAAACAACAAATCTAAAAAAGAGGCCCAGTCCTTAAGTTGTTAAATGGCGTCCCTCCTTCTCATCTCGGACAGCTGGGAGGTGTGAAGTACCATTACCTCTATAAATGTGGAATAAAAAAGAGATTGGCATAGAGTGGCACACAACCAGAATAAGGGTTTATATCAATTGGTAAACACAATTTGCTTTCCAGACTAATCAGTTTATATTGGAAATCAGTTTGAGATGCTTCTGAGATCATTTACAGTTCATTGACAGGTGCATTTGACTTACCGTTAACTTCCTTCTGACTTGCATTTGACCTCCTTCTAAGCTGAATAGTTTAACAAATCATTTTTTGACATATTAGCTCCTCATGGACCAGGTAAGTGGAGGCATGGAAGCTGCTGGTTCTTTGGCAACATACTTTGTATTAAATTATGTCCTTCTTTCTCATCTTGGAAAGTTTAGAGGTATGAAGTACCATCACATCTCTAAAATGTGGAATATTCTGACTTGCAATTGACCACCTTCAAAGAGGCCCCAACCTACTTCAAGCAGCTTTTGAATTCTCATTGACTTGTATGGGAAGAGAAGCAAGTTCTCACCTGAACAACAGAACTCGTTTGTGCACTGGTGCGCAGTCACGTTGGAACAGGAAGGGGCCATCCCCAAAACTCTTCCCACAAAGTTGGGAGCATGAAATTGTCCAAAATGTCCTATTTCGTGTCGGCCATTACAGCGAGCGTGAGGTCCTTGTGACGGTATCCAAGGTGCAAAATGCAGAACAACGCCGGTGAATTTGTGGACTTGTACATCCCCCGTAAATGTTCTGCCAGCAACCGTATCATTGGCGCCAAGGCCCATGCTTCCATCCAGATTAATATTGCAGAGATCGATATGACAACAGGCAGAGTAACTGGCCAGTACAAGACCTACGCTATCTGCGGCAGCATTCGTAGGATGGGTGAATCTAACAATGCCATTCTCAGGCTGGCAAAAGCTGATTGCATTATTTCAAAGAAATTCTAAACAAAGAAACCTTTGAAATGAACCTTTGTGAGGAAATTGTCCAAAATGTCTTGGTATGCTGACACCTTCAGAGTTCCCTTCACTGGAACTAAGGGGTCAAGCCCAACCCCTGAAAAACAACCCCACACCATAATCCCACCTCTTAGAAATGATTTGAAGCAGTGCACAAAGCAAGGTCCATAAAGACATGGATAAGCGAGTTTGGGGTGGAGGAACTTGACTGGCCTGCACAGAGTCCTGACCTCAACCCAACAGAACACCTTTGGGATAAATTAGAGTGGAGACTCTGAGCCAGGCCTTCTCATCCAACATCAGTGCCTGACCTCACAAATGCACTTCTGGAAGAATGGTCGAACATTCCCATAGACACACTCCTAAACCTTGTGGACAGCCTTCCCAGAAGAGTTGAAGCTGTTATAGCTGCAAAGAGTGGGCCAACTCAATCTTGAACTTAAAATAATTTCAAGGGTTCCTTCATGGTAAAAAGTCTGAGAAAACACTGCTGTAGACAATCACAGATTAACCTAAATAATCTGATTATTATATATAATTTCAGGACAGATTTATTTAAAATGTATTTTATTTCTATATTTTATTTTAAAACCATTATTGTGAAAAAAATCTTTATAAATCTTTATACATGTTTTAGAGGGTTCTGAGGGTTAGCACACAGTTTTGTCATTTCCCCTTTTTATTTACTGTACATATGATGTGGCATCACAGGTTCTTCTTGTGAAAAACGTATGTAATAATATTATCTAATAATATATCAAATAATCTTTGGCTTGTAAAAATATAAAATTACTGATAAATGTAAATTACTATATAAAATTAAATAAAGGCCTTTAAATAATTATATATATATATATATATATATATATATATATATATATATATATATATATATATATATATATATATATATATATATATATATATATATATATATATATATATGTGTATATATATATATATATATGTGTATATATATATATATATATATATATATATATATATATATATATATATATATATATATATATATATATATATATATATATATATATATATATATATACAGTGCTTTCCACATTTTGTCATGTTACAACCAAAAATGTAAATATATTTTATTGGGATTTTATGTGATAGACCAACACAAAGTGGCACATAATTGTGAAGTGGAAGGAAAATGATAAATGGTTTTCAACATTTTTTACAAATAAATATATGAAAAGTGTGGTATTCAACCCCCTTTACTCTGATACCCCTTCCTAAAATCCAGTGGAACCAATTGCCTTCAGAAGTCACCTAATTAGTCAATACAGTCGTATTGTGGAGAAGTTTAAAGCAGGGTTAGGTTATAAAAATATATCCCAAGCTTTGAACATCTCATGGAGCACTGTTCAATCCATCATCCGAAAATGAAAAAGAGTATGGCACAACTGTAAACCTACCAAGACATGGCCGTCCACCTAAACTGACAGGCCGGGCAAGGAGAGCATTAATCAGAGAAGCAGCCAAGAGGCCCATGGTAACTCTGGAGGAGCTGCAGAGATCCACAGCTCAGATGGGAGAATCTGTCCACAGGACAACTATTAGTCGTGCTCTCCACAAATCTGGCCTTTATGGAAGTTTAGCAAGAAGAAAGCCATTGTTGAATGAAAGCCATAAAAAGTCCTGTTTGCACTTTGTGAAAAGCCATGTGGGGGACAGAGCAAACATGTGGAAGAAGGTGCTCTGGTCATATAAGACCAAAATTAAACTTTCTGGCCTAAAAGCAAAACGCTATGCCTGGGGGAAAACTAACACTGCACATCACCCTGAACACACCATCCCCACCGTGAAACATGGTGGCGGCAGCATCATGTTGTAGGGGTGCTTTTCTTCAGCAGGGACAGGGAAGCTGGTCAGAGTTGATGGGAAGATGGATGTAGCCAAATACAGGGCAATCTTCAAAAGACTTGAAACTGGGGCAGAGGTTCACCTTCCAGCAGGACAACAACCCTAAACATACAGCCAGAGCTACAATGGAATGGTTTAGATCAAAGCATATTCATGTGTTAGAATGGTCCAGTCGAAGTCCAGACCTAAATCCAGTTGAGAATCTGTGGCAAGACTTAAAAATTGCTGTTCACAGATGCTCTCCATCCAATCTGACAGAGCTTGAGCTATTTTGCAAAAAAGAATGGGCAAAAATGTCACTCTCTGGATGTACAAAGCTGGTAGAGACATCCACAAAAAGACGTTGTTGCTAAATATCAGGCCCTCCCCTCTTTGAATGTGTTTCCTGTTGTGAACTCTGTGCTCCTGGTCTGTCGAACGGTATTGGCTGTCCTGGGGGAGGGGCTGGAGGGTTTATATAAAGACAGGCTAGAGGTGGTAAGGGCGTGACCTGAAGAAGGAGGCCACGCCTCTGAAACATGTAGTCTTGGCAACCGTTTTTTGTTAGCTAAAGAGGAGACATCCTACTCACCTTGTCCTTCCTCTCCGTCCGCGAGTGACGTCATGCAGCACCGGCTGGACCGTGCGCGTGCCCTACAGCAGACACAGCCTGATGAGACAAGGAAACAGAGTCCGCAGTGACTTCTCATACCATCACCACTCGTTCTTGGGAGCCAACCCAGTTATACAGGCCAGGAAGGGAGACATACATCCTGCTGTACATGCGATCTAAAGTCCTATATTTGTGAGTGCAATCCTCTATTGTTTGATTTTGCATTTGTATCATTAAAATGGAATTACACTAGGGCAGCCGTGCGCTCTTTTTTCTTCCGTATATTTCAGATTAAGTCCGCCACCCAGTGGATATTTGAGAGAGCTGCAGCACCTAGAGCAAGAGAACTTCTTTTATATAGACTGTGAACATTTGAGAGTTGGTGGTGGGGTCAGCGCTGACTTTGGTTTTTTTGTGCACAGTGGTGTAGTGGTTAGCACTTTTACTTAGCAGCAATAGGGTCGCTGGTTCAAATCCCGACCATACTTCATCTGCCTGGAGTTTGCGTGTTCTACCCGTGCCTGCGTGGGTTTCCTCCGGGTACTCCGGTTTCCTCCCACACTCCAAAGACTTGCTGGTAGGTTATTCAGATCCTGTCTATTAAATTAGCCTAGTATGTGTATGTGTTTGTAAGCGCATCAAGTAAATGACCATGCTACATCAAGATGCAACTCAACTACCAACCTTTTTCTCTCACAGACCGGTGTTGTCTGTGTTTCCCAGGCAGAGAGTGAAGGCTGTCTGTCACAGGTGAGTTTAAACTGGCCTGGGGGGAGAGGACCAAGATCCAAACTGGATTGTGAATCAGCGATCCCTGAACATGTATGAGAGGAGCCTGGGAGACATATAAACCCCGGCTGCGATTGATGGCGTTTTTTTCAGAATTTTTCAGTTTGTTTGCGCCCCCCCAAAAAAATTTTGAGCACCAGCTGCCACTGAGCCTGGGAGATGTATAAACCCCAAACAGGACTTTTTCTGGCTCTCTCTGGGACGCTCTGCTACATATCCCCCCCCTTGTTTCAACCCTGTGGTCCAACAGGAGAGAACATGAGACAGGACATCTACATTCCCCATCTCCCGGCCTGTGTTTTACAGTGAAGGAGTAATCCTGTAGAGCCAAAAACCACCGGTTCACCCGTCTATTTGTCTCCTTATTTTGGGCCATCCATTTCAGGGGAGTATGGTCAGTTATTAACCTAAACTGGCGCCCTAACAAATAGTACTTTAGTGCGTCGACAGCCCACTTTATGGCTAAAAATTCCTTTTCAATGACTGCATACTTTTTCTCATGGTCATTGAGCTTTCTGCTTAAGTACACCACAGGGTTCTTGTGTACCTGTGACAATACTGCCTCGATACCTAGATCTGCCGCATCCGTCTGAGCCAAAAAATCTTTGTAAAAATCGGGGAAGTACAGCACTGGCTGTGCACAAAGAGCCTTCTTTAAGACTTGAAATGATTCCTCTGCTACTGGGGACCATTTCACCATTACGGAGTCTTTCCCTTTCATAAGGTCCATCAGTGGGGCAGCTATAGTTGCAAAATTCAGGATAAACCTTCTATAATATCCTGCGATGCCAAGAAAGGCCTTGTCCTGCTTCTTGTTTGCAGGACGTGGCCACTCTATGATGGCTTCTATTTTATTCACTTGAGGTTTTATGACACCACGGCCAATAGTGTAGCCCAAATACCTGGCTTCCTCTAAACCAATGGCACATTTTTTTTGGATTTGCCGTAAAACCTTCTTTGAAGAGGGAATCAAGGACAGCCTGGACACAGGGCAAGTGAGACTCCCATTCAGTGCTATGTACCACTATGTCGTCTAGATAGGCTTCTGCATAACGTCGGTGGGGTCTTAGGGTCCTGTCCATGGCCCTCTGAAATTTCGCAGGGACCTTTTGCAACCCAAAAGGCATTTTTTTATATTGAAAGGAACCCTCCGGGGTCACAAATGCAGTCTTCTCTTTGACACTACCAGTCGGGGATATTTGCCAATAACCTTTTGTCAAATCCAAAGTGGTGAGATAGCGGGCCTTGCCAAGTCGGTCTATATGTTCATCTACCCTGGGCATTGGGTACGTGTCAAACTTTGTAACTGCATTAAGCTTTCTGAAGTCGTTACAGAACCTCCACATGCCATCTGGTTTTGGGACTAGCACGATGGGGCTAGACCAGTCACTATTGGACTCCTTAATGACATCTAGCTTCAATATCCTTTTAACTTCATCACTGATGTCCTTTCTTCTAGCTTCAGGAATTTGGTAGGGTTTGAGCTTGACACGGACCCCAGGTTCAGTAACTATATCATGCTGAACTGCTGAAATCGTGCCAGGTAACTCTGAAAATTTGTCTCTATTCCTTATCAGGAACTCTCTAGCTTCCTGATTTTGGGAATATGACAGGGTGTCTGGAATCGTGACCTCAGGGATCAGAGGGGACTCAGTACCCTTAGACATTACCGGGAGGGACCTCACAGTTAATACCAGTCTATCCTTCCAGGGCTTTAACAGGTTTATGTGGTAAATCTGTTCGGGGTTCCTTTTACCTAGTTGATATACTTTGCAATTGACCTCCCCAACTCTTTCAATTACTTCGTAGGGACCCTGCCACTTAGCAAGGAACAGTGGGAACCAACACCAGGACTCTGTCACCAGGTGAGAAAACACGGAGTTGGACCCCCCTGTTGTATATTCTCTGTTGGGCTGCTTGGGCCTGCAGTAAGTGTTCTTTTACCATAGGCATGATTGCTGCAATCCTGTCCTGAATTTGAGCGATATACTCAATGATACTTTTGTGGGGTGTCTGCTCCCCCTCCCAGGTTTCCTTGGCTATGTCTAATGCCCCATACACACGGTCGGACATTGATCTGACATTCCGACAACAAAATCCATGGATTTTTTCCTACGGATGTTGGCTCAAACTTGTCTTGTACACACACGGTCACACAAAGTTATCGGAAAATCCGATCGCTCTGAACGCGGTGACGTAAAACACGTACGTCGGGACTATAAACGGGGCAATAGCCAATAGCTTTCGTCTCCTAATTTTTTCTGAGTATGCGTGGCACTTTGTCCGTCGGATTTATCTACCATGATCGGAATTTAAAGGTTCGAATTTTGTTGTCGGAAAATTTTATAGCATGCTCTCAAACTTTGTGTGTCGGAAATTCCGATGGAAAAAGTCCGATGGAGCCCACACACGGTCGGAATTTCCGACAACAGGCTCCGATCGCACATATTCTGTCGGAAAGTCTGACCGTGTGTACAGGGCATTAGAGTCCCCGAGGTTGTCTCCCATAAAGCAACTCAAATGGAGAGTACCCCGTAGAGGACTGGGGAAGCTCCCTAATGGCAATCATCAAGTATGGAATCAGGAAGTCCCAGTTTTTTCCCATCCTTGTCAACAACCTTTTTTAAGATGCTCTTTAATGATTTATTGAAAAATTCCACCAAGCCATCAGTTTGAGGGTGGTACACAGAGGTTTGCAACTGCGTCACCTTAAATAACTTGCACAGCTCCCTAGTTATTAAATGGGGTGCCCTGGTCTGTAAGGACCTCCTTAGGGATTCCAACATGACTGAACACCATGAACAGCTCTTTGGCAATGTTCTTAGCAGAAAAAGGTACCTGCCTCAGGGCAACGGGTAGCATAATTTATGATTGCAAGGATATTCTGATGACCCCGGGCAGAATTGGGGAGTGGTCCTACAAGGCCATGGCAATCCTCTCAAAGGGCACTTCAATAATGGGCAAAGGCACTAAAGGACTTCAGAAGTGGGGCTGACATCTGACACACAGGACAGGATTTACAATAATTCTCAATATCTTTCTGTATCCCAGGCCAGTGAAACCTGTGTAACACCCTTTCATTCGTCTCTTAACCCCTAAATGACCTCCTAGCAAGTTCCAACACAACCCGTCTGTATGGCTTAGGGACCACCATCTGTTCAACAATTTCATCATTCTTTTAATAGACACGATATAGTAAATCCTCATTGATGCTGAAATAAGGAAAACAAGGCCTGTCCTCTGGTTCGACAGGTACATCGTTAATCACTATTACATTTCCCAGGCCTGGCAAGAGTAGGATCTTTTCTCTGCTCAGTACCAAAGTTTTCCTTGTGCACATCAAGGTCAGCAAACTCTAATGTAGCCTCAGAGTCCGCAAACGGCTTGCACCTTCACTGGTTGTGGGGACATCCTCAGGCTCCTCCAGTTCTCCTGCCATAACTGAGAAAGGAAAACCCGGGGAACCCTGAGAGGAGTCCCACATTGTTGGTGCTGACCAAGAGTTCTGGCTCTGCCACTGAGTCATTTACTGTGACCGAGTCAGGACGATCCCACAGTTCCCAAAACTTAGGGAAATCCCTACCAATCATGGCCTCGTGCACCCAGTAGGGCACAAGTCCAACCGTATGGGTCACTGTACCTAAGTCAGTTTTAAAGTGAACAGTGGCTATAGGATACACCTGGGTATCCCCATGTACACAGATCACAGCAACTTTTTTAGAATTAAAATTCACAGTTTCAACCATCTCAGCTTTAACCAAAGTCACTAAACTTCCAGAGTCCATCAAGGGCATAATAGGCTTATGATTAACAGTCATTTGGCACATGTGTTTTCCTACATTTTGAGCTGCAGCGCATGAAGCAGCAGCAAATATAGACTGCCTTCTAATAGATACCTCACACTGCATGGGCTCATCTGTCAACGGACAGTTTGCTGCAACATGTTGCTGCAACATGGGTGGAAAGACCATGCGGCTGTAGGGGTGGTGACCAGGCTCTCTGCAGCAAAGTATCTCTCAACGAGCTCCACCAGGTTGCCTGCCAACTTGGGGTCTTCTTGACTCACCCACTTCTGCAGGGAAATGACCACACGCTCCACTATTTGTGGCGCAGACAGGGACTCCGGCTGTAGCCATTTCCGCACCAGGTGGATTAGATCAAACATCTGCGATCCTGGGGCCTCTCATCTTGGAAGAACCAGCTGTGGACCCGCTATGCTCGCACAGCCAAGGTGATACCAAGTCGCAACAGGATTTCCCGCTTGACCTTCTCATAGTTTTTCACTTCTGCCAACTCCAGATCATGGTAGGCCTTCGGCGATTCTCCAGAAAGTAAGGGGGCTACCAGTACTGCCCACTGGGTTTCAGGCCAACCTTCCCTCTCAGCTGTCCATTCAAACGTTAGCAGAAAGGCCTCTGTATCATCATCTGCAGTCATCTTAGAAAGAAAGCGACTCACATGGATGGCTGAGGGCTTGTCTCCAACATCATCAATTTTAGCAGGTGACCACTGTGCTAGCGTCTCCACAACCTCAGTCAGGGTTTTCCTATTCGCTTTTGCAGCAGTGGCTAGCTGTTCAAACAGCCTCTGCGATTGCTCCTGTACAGCACCAATCTGTTGGCACAGCGCCTTGGTTTGCTCCTGTGTGATAGCGTTGGCTATCTGTTGTGCAGCGTTTGCTTGCTGCTGTGCAGCATTGGATAACACCATTCATTCCACCAGAGAAATAGGCATTGCTCACCATAGTCTTGTTGCTGCAAATATACATCAGTTAGTCCAGACAGCATATGTTCAGTCTCAAAATCACTCTATAGGAAGCATGACCATCCACCATAATTTGGACATTATTATTTATTAGCCGTTCATTAGGACCAACATCTTATCTATTTACCTCTTAGTATTGGAGGGACTATCATATGTCTTGTAGTGCATATCAAGACATAGGAAGCCTTAGCCACAAAGATCATCACAAACTGCAGAATGTATACAGCATATGGACAGCGTGTGTTATTCCTAACATCACTCTGAGAGGGGCATGACCATCTACCATAAATTAGGCATTATAGTTTGTTGGCGGTTCGTTAGGGCCATAAGCTTGTCCATTTCTCTCTTAGTGTTTAAGGAACTGTCACATGCTTGTTAGTATATAGCAGAACATGGAAGGTCGTAGCCACATATAACACTGCAAGCTGGCCGCCATGGCCACTACATACAACCCTAGATACTGTCTTGGCCTTAGTCTTCACGGGGCATATCAAACCACCCAAAGTTAGGCATTGCTCACCGCAGGTAGACATCAATTAGCCCAATGGGGATATATACAGTTTTATCATTGATCCAAGGGGGACACATCATTGCACCATAGATTAAGTATTTGCTCACCACAGTCCTGCTTCCACAGATATACAGTGGGGACGGAAAGTATTCAGACCCCCTTAAATTTTTCACTCTTTGTTATATTGCATCCATTTTCTAAAATCATTTAAGTTCATTTTTTTCCTCATTAATGTACACACAGCACCCCATACAGACAGAAAAACACAGAATAATTGACATTTTTGCAGATTTATTAAAAAAAGAAAAACTGAAATATCACATGGTCCTAAGTATTCAGACCCTTTGCTGTGACACTCATATATTTAACTCAGGTGCTGTCCATTTCTTCTGATCATCCTTGAGATGGTTCTACACCTTCATTTGAGTCCAGCTGTGTTTGATTATACTGATTGGACTTGATTAGGAAAGCCACACACCTGTCTATATAAGACCTTACAGCACACAGTGCATGTCAGAGCAAATGAGAATCATGAGGTCAAAGGAACTGCCTGAAGAGCTCAGAGACAGAATTGTGGCAAGGCACAGATCTGGCCAAGGTTACAAAAAATTTCTGCTGCACTTAAGGCTCCTAAGAGCACAGTGGCCTCCATAATCCTTAAGTGGAAGACTTTTGGGACGACCAGAACCCTTCCTAGAGCTGGCCATCCGGCCAAACTGAGCTATCGGGGAAGAAGAGCCTTGGTGAGAGAGGTAAAGAAGAACCCAAAGATCACTGTGGCTGAGCTCCAGAGATACAGTCGGGAGATGGGAGAAAGTTGTAGAAAGTCAACCATCACTGCAGCCCTCCACCAGTCGGGGCTTTATGGCAGAGTGGCCCGAAGGAAGCCTCTCCTCAGTGCAAGACACATGAAAGCCCACATGGAGTTTGCTAAAAAACACCTGAAGTACTCCAAGATGGTGAGAAATAAGATTCTCTGGTCTGATGAGACCAAGATAGAACTTTTTGGCCTTAATTCTAAGCGGTATGTGTGGAGAAAACCAGGCACTGCTCAACACCTGTCCAATACAGTCCCAACAGTGAAGCATGGTGGTGGCAGCATCATGCTGTGCGGGTGTTTTTCAGCTGCAGGGACAGGACGACTGGTTGCAATCGAGGGAAAGATGAATGCGGCCAAGTACAGGGATATCCTGGACGAAAACCTTCTCCAGAGTGCTCAGGACCTCAGACTGGGCCGAAGGTTTACCTTCTAATAAAACAATGACTCTAAGCACACAGCTAAAATAATGAAGGAGTGGCTTCACAACAACTCTGTGACTGTTCTTGAATGGCCCAGCCAGAGCCCTGACTAAAACCCAATTGAGCCTCTCTGGAGAGACCTAAAAATGGCTGTCCACCAACGTTTACCATCCAACCTGACAGAACTGGAGAGGATCTGCAAGGAGGAATGGCAGAGGACCCCCAAATCCAGGTGTAAAAAACGTGTTGCATCTTTCCCAAAAAAGAATCATGGCTGTATTAGATCAAAAGGGTGCTTCTACTAAATACTGAGCAAAGGGTCTGAATACTTAGGACTAGGGATGAGCCGAACACCCCCCGGTTCGGTTCGCACCAGAACCTGCGAACGGACCGAAAGTTCGCACGAATGTTAGAACCCCATTGACGTCTATGGGACTCGAACGTTCGAAATCAAAAGTGCTCATTTTAAAGGCTAATTTGCATGGTATTGTCCTAAAAAGGGTTTGGGGACCCGGGTCCTACCCCAGGGGACATGTATCAATGCAAAAAAAACTTTTAAAAACGGCCGTTTTTTCGGGAGCAGTGATTTTAATGATGCTTAAAGTAAAAAAAAAAAGTGAAATATTCCTTTAAATATCGTACCTGAGGGGTGTCTATAGTATGCCTGTAAAGTGACGCGTGTTTCCCATGTTTAGAACAGTCCCTGCACCAAATGTCATTTTTAAAGGAAAAAATCTCATTTAAAACTGCTTGCGGGTTTAATGTAATGTCGGATCCTGGCAATATGGATGAAAATCAGTGAGACAAACGGCATGGGTACCCCCCAGTCCATTACCAGGCCCTTTGGGTCTTGTATGGATATTAAGGGGAACCCCGCACCCAAATTAAAATAAGGAAAGGTGTGGGGCCACCAGGCCCTATATACTCTGAACAGCAGTATACAGGCTGTAGGTTTGTTGTTAAGTAGAATCTCTTTGTAATTTTGAACGGGTACATTTTTAACGTGTTTAGCTCCAGCCAAAAAATCTTTTTTAAGCTTTTTAGAAAACATAGGGAAGGGTTATCACCCCTGTGACATTTGTTTTGCTGTCTTTCCTCCTCTTCAGAAGATTTCACCTCACTATTTGTCCCAATGGATTGGAAAGCATCAGTGGAAAGGAGAAATGTTTTTCCCATATTAACTCTTACAGGAGAGAATTTCCCTTCCTAGGGGTAGATTTATTCTCACTTCCTGTTGTCTCCTTCCGTTTGCAAGTAGGAGTCGTTTGTAAGTTAATTGTTTGAAAGTAGGGTCCTGCCCTATATATTCAGCAGAAATTTGGGCCTTAGGTGTTGCTGTGGCCACAACACTGTAAGCCCTCACAGGGCTCTGCTGTGAAATATTAGATCAAGAATTGTAATTACATGCCCCTGTTGAACAGGAGCTGAAAAATTAGGCCTTAGGCACTGGTGCTGGTGCCACAACACTGCAACCCCTCACAGACACTCTAGTTGGAATGCAGGAACAAGCCCTGCTGCAAAGTATTGCATCAAAAATTGTAATTACATGCCCCTGTTAAACAAGGGCTGAAAAATTGGGCCTTAGGCACTGGTGCTGGTGCCACAACACTGCAACCCCTCACAGACACTCTAGTTGGAACGCAGGAACGAGCCCTGCTGCAAAGTATTGGATCAAAAATTGTAATTACACGCCCCTGTTAAACAGGGGCAGAAAAAATGGGCCTTAGGCACTGGTGCTGGTGCCACAACACTGCAACCCCTCACAGACACTCTAGTTGGAACGCAGGAACGAGCCATGCTGCAAAGTATTGCATCAAAAATTGTAACTACACGCCCCTGTTAAACAGGGGCAGAAAAAATAGGCCTTAGGCACTGGTGCTGGTGCCACAACACTGCAACCCCTCACAGACACTCTAGTTGGAATGCAGGAACGAGCCCTGCTGCAAAGTATTACATCAAAAATTGTAATTACACGCCCCTGTTAAACAGGGGCTGAAAAATTGTGCCTTAGGCACTGGTGGTGGCGCCCAGAACCAAAAATGTTCTTACAAGCTATCAGCGTGATGATTGAGGAGGAAGAGGATAATTACTCAGGGATAGTCACTCAGCATCAGCATAGGCAGTCTTTGGCACCCCACTAACTTGTAGGTTTAGCAGAACACTGTGAGCAGGACGCACTGCACTAACTGTAAATAGTCTAGCTGCCTGACTGTGGTACTAATAGGATCAAAAGAATACCAGCAATTGTCTTCAGGTAGTTGTATTTACTGTAACAAGACAAGCCTGCCTGTCAGTAAGAAGATAACAGAAACGGATCTAGCTGAACACTGTGAGCAGGACGCACCCCACTAGCTTGTAGGTTTAGCTGAACACTGTGAGGTGGACGCACCCCACTAACTTGTAGGTTTAGCAGAACACTGTGAGCAGGACGCACCCCACTAACTTGTAGGTTTAGCAGAACACCGTGAGCAGGATGCACTGCACTAACTGTAAATAGTCTAGCTGCCTGACTGTGGTACTAATAGGATCAAAAGAACACCAGCAATTTTCTTCAGGTAGCTGTATTTACTGTAACAAGACAAGCCTGCCTGTCAGTAAGAAGATAACAGAAACGGATCTAGCTGAACACTGTAAGCAGGACACACCCCACTAGCTTGTAGGTTTAGCTGAACACTGTGAGGTGGACGCACCACACTAACTTGTAGGTTTAGCTGAACACTGTGAGGAGGACGCACTACACTAACTTGTAGCTTTAGCTGAACACTGTGCACTACACTTACTTGTAGGTTTAGCAGAACACTGTGAGCAGGACGCACTGCACTAACTGTAAATAGTCTAGCCGCCTGACTGTGGTACTAATAGGATCAAAAGAACACCAGTAATTTTCTTTAAAATACTGTAACAAGACAAGCCTGCCTGTCAGTAAGAAGATAACAGGAACGGATCTAGCTGAACACTGTGAGCAGGACGCACTGCACTAAATGTAAATAGTCTAGCTGCCTGACTGTGGTACTAATAGGATCAAAAGAACACCAGTAATTTTCTTCAAAATACTGTAACAAGACAAGCCTGCCTGTCAGTAGGAAGATAACAGGAACGGATCTAGCTGAACACTGTGAGCAGGACGCACTGCACTAAATGTAAATAGTCTAGCAGATAACAGGAACGGATCTAGCTAAACTGAATACAGTGTATATATATATATATATGCAACACCTGGGATGCATATATATACACAATACACTTTAAGTGCAGCTAACTGACTGACTGTCCTGCCTAATCTAGCTAACTCAAATGAAATGACACTGTCTCTCTCTCTCTCTATTTCTCAGCACACCGGAACACACTGCACAGGGCCGCCGTGCAGGCGGCCTTATATAGTGTGGGGCGTGTACTAAATCCCCTGAGCCATAATTGGCCAAAGTCTCCTTGGCTTTGGCCAATTATGGCTCTCTGTTAAGGCGGCGCTGTGATTGGCCAAGCATGCGGGTCATAGTGCATGCTTGGCCAATCATCAGCAAGCAATGCACTGCGATGCCGCAGTGAATTATGGGCCGTGACGCGCCACACGAATTTGGCGCGAACGGCCCATATCGTTCGCAATTCGACGAACGATCGAACAGCCGATGTTCGAGTCGAACATGGGTTCGACTCGAACACGAAGCTCATCCCTACTTAGGACCATATGATATTTCAGTTTTTCTTTTTTAATAAATCTGCAAAAATGTCAACAATTCTGTGTTTTTCTGTCAATATGGGGTGCTGTGTGTACATTAATGAGGAAAAAAAAACTTAAATGATTTTAGCAAATGGCTGCAATATAACAAAGAGTGAAAAATTTAAGGGGGTCTGAATACTTTCCGTCCCCACTGTACATCAATTAATCCCTTACTTAGCTACAATTAGAAAATGAAATAACCCATCAATGGAGAGAGAACAGACAGGAAAAAGTAAAGATCAAGAGTTTATTATGTAGTGAGGATCAGGAAGCTGCCTCCAGGGGAAGGTAGGAGACTGCAGAGGGACTCAAGGTTCAAGGGATACAGACAAGTTACATTCAGTATTGAGCCCCAAGGGCTGCAGACTGTTCAGGTTGTAAATCCACATCTTTTCTTTCTGATAGAGAATTCTATCAAAGTCTCCTCTTTGTGGTGGTAAGTTAAGTTTGTAGATTCCTTTGAAGACGAGTACCTTGAGTTCAGCATTGTGAAATTTGATAAAATGGAGAGCAAGGGGACGTTCATCGTCCTTTTTAGGGATACTTTGAATGTGTTTGCCAATTCTGACTTTTAATGGCTTCTTTGTTTTCCCGATAAATGCAATGTAAAGTAGTGAATGTACAGCTTGTATAACTGTAAATTTGCTGTCCCCTCAAAATAACTCAACACACAGCCATTAATGTCAAAACCGCTGGCAACAAAAGTGAGTACAACCCTAAGTGAAAATGTCCAAATTGGGCCAAAGTGTCAATATTTTGTGTGACCACCATTATTTTCCAGCACAGCCTTAACCCTCTTGGGCATGGAGTTCACCAGAGCTTCACAGGTTGCCACTGGAGTCCTCTTCCACTTCTTCATGGTGACATCATGGAGCTGGTGGATTTTAGAGACCTTGCGATCCTCCACCTTCCTTTTGAGGATGCCCCACAGATGCTCAAGTCTTCGAATTGAGGGGATCATGCTCTGCATGTTGGCATTTATGGTTCCCTCAATGAACTGTAGCTCCCCAGTGTAGGCAACATTCATGCAGCCCCAGACCATGACACTTTCACCACCATGCTTGACTGTAGGCAAGACACACTTGTCTTTCTACTCCTCACCTGGTTGCTGCCACTCACACTTGACACCAGCTGAACCAAAAAAGTTTATCTTGGTCTCATCAGACCACAGGACATGGTTCCAGTAATCCATGTCCTTAGTCTGCTTGTCTTCACCAAACTGTTTTGAGGGCTTTCTTGTGCATCATCCTTATAAGAGGCTTCCTTCTGGGACGACAGCCATGCAGACCAATTTGAAGCAGTGTGCGGCGTATGGCCTCGGCACTGACAGGCTGACCCCCCCACCCCTACAACCTCTGAAGCAATGCTGGCAGCCCTCGTACATCTATTTCCCAAAGACAACCTCTGAATATAAGGCTGAGCACGTGCACTCAACTTCTATGGTCGACCATGGTGAGGCCTGTTCTGAGTGGAACCTATCCTGTTAAATTGTTGCATGGTCTTGGCCACCATGCTGCAGCTCAGTTTCAGGGTCTTGGCAATCTTCTTATAGCCTAGGCCATCTTTATGTAGAGCAACAATTCTTTTTTTCAGATCCTCAGAGTTCTCTGCCATGAGGTACTATGTTGAACTTCCAGTGACCAGTATGAGAGAGTGAAAGCGATAACACCAAATTTAACACACCTGCTCCCCATTCACACCTGAGACCTTGTAATGCCCCGTACACACGATTTGAAATTTCCCCAGCAAAAGTCCCATGTGAGCTTTTGGTCAGAAATTCAGATCGTGTGTATGCTCCATCGGACTTTTGCTGGCGGAATTCCCACCAGCAAAAGATTGAGAGCAGGTTCTCTATTTTTCGGTCAGAAAAAGTTCTGATCGGAAATTCCGATCGTCTGTACCAATTCCGACGCGCAAAATTCCTATGCATGCTCGGAAACAATTCAATGCATGCTCGGAAGCGTTGAACTTCGTAGTGTTGTACATCATTGCGTTCTTGACGGTGGAAAGTTCAGAGAACTTTTGTGTAACCGTGTGTATGCAAGCCAAGTTTGAGCGGAATTCCGTTGGAAAAACCAACCAAGATTTTTCTGACGACAATTCCGCTCATGTGTACGGGGCATAACACTAACGAGTCACATGAGACCGGATAGAGAAAATGGCTAATTGGGCCCAATTTGGACATTTTCACTTAGGGGTGTACTCACTTTTGTTGCCAGCGGTTTAGACATTATTGACTGTGTGTTGAGTTATTTTGATGGGACAGAAAATTTACACTGTTATACAAGCTGTACACTCACTACTTTACATTGTAGCAAAGTGTCATTTCTTCAGTGTTGTCACATGAAAAGATATAATAAAATATTTACAAAAATTTGAGGGGTGTACTCACTTTTGTGAAATACTGTATATAAGAATCATTGATGATGCTACAGGATAGACAAGAAGTGCTCCCCAGAGGGAGAGCTGGGATTTTTAAGGTGACGGTAACTGCTTGATATAGTTTATTGAATTCATGTTAAAACACTGGAATATATATTAAAAACATTTCATCATAATCGGATTTAAAGTCCACGATGTCAGTTATCTACAATTAGTTGTCAGCATGTAGCAACCTGACACGTTTCGCAGATTTATAGGCTTCTTCAGGAGATACTGTATATGCTACCACATCAATCAATTGTAAATAAAGAGAACCAATTTCACTTAAAAGGATTTAAACCCAATAAAGACTCAGCAGGGGAAGTCCCGGGAAGGAGATGGTATACAAGTGGCTGCAGGAGGAGTATGCAAGACAAGTAATAATTCTCCTGAATGGAGGCTTAAGCACAGGTATGCAAAATATTAGCAGACCGCATAAAATCACACAGGGGTTGCATCAGGGGCTTCAGACAAGCCATCAAATCACTTTATAAACTAGTATTTTCTGAATCTCCAGTTTACTGCAAAATACACCACACAGCTCCCCGCCATCAATCCATCATTAATGATGCCACGACACTATGTACCCATCGATTTTTTTTTTTTAATGAAAAAAAGTATAGTATTTTTTAGCTTTAACATTTTATATGTGTGTGTAATAATATATCATTTGATTTTAAAAAAATATACATATATATACATATATATACACATATATATATATATATATATATATATATATATATATATATATATATATATATATATACAGTGTGAGCCAGTGCCAGCTTGCTTGCACACAAAGTCACATGATCATTATGATTGTCTGTCATAGTGATCCCATGCTCAGTAGACTGGATATCACTTGAACAGCTGCTGAGCTGTGAGGCACATTGAAAGCTGAGGCAGGCAGCGCAAATGCCAGCACCAGCTTATTTGTAAACAAAGCCATGTGATCACTATGATTGGCTGTCATAGTGAGCACATGATCGGCAGCTCTGCTGATTGGATTCTGATCATTTTACAGCAGCCCAAAACAAAGTCAGCTTGGGCCACAAGACATTTATTAACATATCCTTAGCACGGAACATTATACAAAGAAACATCATATACAGTTAGCTAGTGGGAAGCTGTAAATAGTATCCAAGCGAACCTTAAAGGAGTTGTAAAGGCAGAAGGTTTTTTTATCTTAATGCATTAAGATAAAAAACCTTCTGTGTGTAGCAGCCTCCCCAGCACACCCCAATTACCTACCTGAGCTCCTTCTCTCTCCAGCGATGTCCACGATCCCCTCAGCCATCCAGAACACTCCTCCTGACTGGCTGAGGCAGAGCAGCGGCGCCATTGGCTCATGTGGCTGTCAATCAAAGTCAGTCAGCCAATCAGGGGAGAGAGGGGTGGGGCCAGCTTGGAGCTCCATGTCTGAATGGATACAAGGAGCTCTGACTCAGCTTGGGTGCCCCTTATAGCAAGCTGCTGGCTGAGGGGCACTCACCAGAGGGAGGGACTAGGAGCAGCAAAGAAGGACCCCAGAAGAGGAGGATCCGGACTGCTCTGTGCAAAACCAATTGCACACAGGTAAGTATAACATGTTTGTTATTTAAAAAAACAAAAAACAAAAAAAAACGAGCCTTTACAATCACTTTAACTGGTTATGTGTTTGTGAACCTCCAGGGTACAGTTGCAGCAAGCTCTATGGTTTTAACTGGAAATGTATTATTTATAAAGTAATCTGTGAACCTCAAAAAAACAAAAACAAAAGACAACCAAAACCCGAATAAACCAAAGAAAAGAGATTAATCAGTAAAAAAACTGAAGAAAGCAACTAATCAGAGCTGATCTTTTAGTCATAGCAGAGTATTGATTAAACTTTATCTGAAAAGGCACCACACTTTTTTTGTTAAAGTGTACGTAAACCCAGGAACAAAAATAAAATATTTCAGCTTATCGGTATTTAGATTTGGTGGCGATATAAATGAAATCATCCTCCTTCCCACGCACACAAACACACAATATGATAATAGTGATTGCAAACAAGCACCTTAAAGTGCATCTAAACCCAAAAACAAAAATGTAAAATATTGCAGCTTAGCAGTCCTTAGATGGTGTGGCTGCATTAGATTGATTTTTTCCATTTTCACCTGGGGATTCAAATAACATGCCACCTGCCCAACACTGTGAGTGTATTTTGATGTGATATGCAACATGTTATATTATACTGTTTTAACTCTTTTTATACATAATTTTTTGTATTTTTTTGACTATTATAATGTTCTTTTGTAGAGATTTCCCATTTCATTAACTCCCTGAGGAAGATGACTGGAGTTGAAACGCGTTGGTATTCTATTTTTGTTTTTGTTGTGACCTTTATGGGTCCCCTTCAGTGGATTGATGGGTATTCGTATGACAGTCATGTGATATTGATTTATATTTTAGTTTCTTGTAATGGAACTGTGTTGTCCTTTTTCATCTTTGTATAATAAACTTTATGTATTTTACTTGTGAACTTTTTCTGATGCCTTTAAAGCCCCACCCATTGTCTATGTCTTCATGCTATAGTATTCATGCCACCCCTAGAAAATGAAGCTGTACAACTGACATAGTCAAGCCAAGGGTGGCTATGCTCACTTCTCCACGGTATCTATGGAGGAGCAGCATCGTTACACTAGGGCATGAAGTATGTGAGACATACAGAAAAACTCCCTTTCTCCTTATCTCCATAATGTAGGGAGATGTAATCTATGGTTCACAGTAGAGAATTGAGGTAGGGCTAATAATGCTTGGGATAACAATGCAGAGTGCATAGGGCAGCACCGGATTCTTGGCAGAATAAAGAGGGCACATATGGAGTAGATATAACAAAACTCTTTAATGGTATATTTAACAGAACAAAGGAGAACAAATAAAAGAAGTTCATTGTTTGGGTTTACATACACATGAATGCAAACCTAGGGTTTGCTCATGATGTGAAAAGCAACAAACTTGGCTGCAGGTCTCACTGCCTCAAAGCCCTCATCCCCCCCCCCCCACGTTGAGGGCATGTGGCCTGGTATGGTTCAGGAGGAAGGGGGCACTAGCTCACCCCCCTTTTCCTGGCCTGTCTAGGCTGCAGATAGGGGTCTGGTATGGATTTTGGGGGCGCCACACTGTTTTTTAAAAAAATTGGCATGGTATTGATTGTGGGGGGGAGGACCCTGGCGCCTTTTTTTTAACATAACCTGGTACAGTATTGCCGCCATTTTTAATGTCATTTAATTTTTTTTTCTTTATAAATGGTAGTTGTAGCACTTCTTGCCACCCGCCCACCGTCAAATGACGGCTGGGCAGTGCGGCTCTCGTTCTGGGTGGATGTCATATGACGGCCTCCCAGAACGACTGCTTTTGTGTGCCCCCCGGGGGCGCGTAGTGCAGCGTTCGTGGTCCGCGCCGTGTTGCTAGGATACGGAGCGACCCTGATCTGTGTAAAGAGCCATGGCTCTTTAACCATGTGATTGGCTGTATCCAATCACAGCCGGTCACATGTAAACACGGAGATGCCGGTAATCGGCGCGCCTCGCCTCACACTGACAGAGTGTGAGGAGAGGAGAGTCAATCAGCGGCATCTCTTTACAGGGGACAGCTAGGTATGTAATCAGGGCACTGATCATCAGTGCCCTGATTACAATTAAGTGCCACCACTGCCAGCAATCAGTTCCAATGAGTGCCCACAAGTGCTAGCAATCAGTGGCCACAAGTGCTAGCAATCAGTGGCCATTAGTGATGCCAGTCAGTGCCACCCATCAGTACCGCCTATCAGTGCTCATCAGTGCAACATATCAGTGCCACCTATCAGTGCCCATAAGTGCGGAATATTCATGCCTCCTCATAAGTGCCACCTCATCAGTGCCACCTCATCAGTGCCCATAAGTGCCGCCTCATCAGTGCCCATAAGTGCCGCCTCATCAGTGCCCATCAGTGCTGCCTCATCAGTGCCCATCAGTGCTGCCTCATCAGTGCCCATCAGTGCTGCCTCATCAGTGCCCATCAGTGAAAGAGAAAAATTACTTATTTACAAAATTTACTTACAGAAACTAAGAAAAACTTTTTTTTAAACATTTTTGGTCTTTTTTTTGGGGGGGAAAAATTAAAAACCCAGGAGTGATTAAATACCACCAAAAGAAAGCTCTATTTGTGCGAAAAAAATGATAACAATTCCACATGGTTACAGTGTAGCATGACCGCGCAATTGTCATTCAAATTGTGACAGCGTTGAAAGCTGAAAAATGGCCTGGGCAGGAAGGGGATATACAGTGCCCAGTATTGAGGTGGTTAAGCATCAATAAAATCACTGTAAAAACGATCTTTTTTTTTTTAAAAAAAATTTGCATTGATACATGTCCCTGGACCCCCATAACCTTTTTATGGCCAAAAACTTGCATATAAGGTTTCAAAATGGGGACTGTTTGTATGCTTTAGCAACTTTTACTCAACTTTTGGCCATATAGTGTATAGCTCTATACACATTCTACACTGAGAAACAGAAGACAATAGAACATATTTAAGTTGTTTTAATAATTTCTGCTAAAGGCATTATATGACATAAGTCATATTAGAATTCATTATTGTCTTAAGACAGAACAGAGACAAAGAAACCTGTAAAATGTTGAAAAAAATAGGGGGAAAAATGGGTAATGTTTCCTATAACAAAAGCTAATTTCCTTGTACCTAAAGATTATCTCCAGGCAGATATAAAAGGCACCAACTACCACAGATCTGTAATCATTAATACCCCATTATATGTATTTTTAAAGCAAGCAGTGTAGATATAACTGTTGACTGTCCAAGTTGGTTTATTGATTTTTTCAAGATATATTTATTGTTTTTTTGTGTGAATAAACGTTTATATATATATATGGGATGTGAGATATTGAGAAGTCCCAAGGTTGAGAAGGTCGTCATTGACCCTACATCAGAAATTATGTACATATTGACAGGGCCAAAAACAATGGAAAAAAAAGTCAGCATGTCCAGATATGTTTCCAGGTATTTGGAGTGCAAAGGATTTATCAGCTGAATTTAACTAGAACTGGTATTCTAGTATTGTGGCAAATTACAGCAGCCTTCTTTAACAAATGGAGGCAGGTAAACTTATTTGAAATTACAGTAATTACTAGGATAGACTATTGAATCAGGGAAACATAAGTAAAGCAAATCAAAATATCCTAAAAAAAGCCAAAGAGCTCATGTCTCCTTAATCCATGACAATACATTTTCATTTGTGGATGTGGCTTCAGTTTACACTTGCTCAGAGTCGAAGGTTGACCTGGTCTTACTCCTGAAGCTTGCTGGAACACTTTCCTCCGTGAAAGCTTTTTCAAGAACTGAACGGAAAGATTTGCGTAACTTTGTTTTGAAATCTCGCCCCATAAACACGTAGAGAACAGGGTTGATGCAGCTGTTAATGTAGGCCAAACTGGTGGTAAGAGGTATTCCAATGTGTATTACATCATACAGGTGATCATTGCCAGGATACATTGCAGACAACTCCAAAAAGGAGAAGACATGGAAAGGAAACCAGCAGATAAAAAATGTAATTATAACAGCTAAAATAATTTTAAATGGCTTGCCAGATGTGTTCATGCGATTTCTTTGGATGCGAAACATAATTATTACATAACACAGGATAATTAGAGAGAGCGGAATGATGAAAGCAAATATGAGTTGTATTATGATCGTGCCCTTGTGTATTGAATTAGCAACATTTTGATCTTCATGAAATTTGTTAAAGCAAACAATGAAATTGTCATCAATGGCCGTATCTCTGAAAATAAAAGTAGGTACGCTGAAAAGGAATGCTAGGATCCAAACTGCCAGGGCTGCAAAGGAGGCCACTCTAGGAGTTCGGTGATTCTGGCACCAAACAGGGAACATTACTGATGTACAACGATCGATGCTGATCACAGTGAGCAGGAAGATGCTGGCATACAGATTGATGGATATAATAGTGCGGTTAAGCTTGCACATGAATTTCCCTAAAGGCCAGTGAAAACCAAGGGCGATATAGGCAATGCTGAACGGCAGGAAAAATGTGAAGATAAAGTCAGCTATGGCTAAATTAAGGAACCAAACAACATTGACTGTCCTTTTCATCCTAAAAGTGGTGAAATAGATGACCAGACCATTTCCAATTGTCCCCAGAAGAAAGGCCACAGAATAGATTACTATTGAAATTATATGAAACATATCTGCCGTTTTATTATTGTCATCATATATGTCAGTTGAGTAAGTATCTTGCAGCTCGTCCAGCGGAGTGACTGTGAAGGGCATATGTGTCATTGAGGTATTGAGATATACCGTAGAATTTTTCATTGTCCCAAAGCAAAACAGAGTCAAAGAAACCTGTGACAATAAAGAAAAAAATCTTTTATGAAAAAAAAATGGTGATGTTCTCCCCAACAAAGGCTTGTTTTCTTTACTTAAAACTTAACTTTAGGCAGACATAAAATACCCCAACAAATGCAGCTAATTATCACAGTGGATTAAAATAAATAAATAAATAAATAAATAAATAAATAAATAAACAAAACGAAATGCCCCACGTATTTATCTAATTCGGTGGTCACTTGACCTGTTGGGTCCCCAGTCTTCTTTCTTTCAGACTGGAGAGTGAGAGGCTCCTCCATTGGGTGCCCACATTGCTGTCTGGGGGATGCTTGCTATTAGCTGTCCACAGACTTCAGAAGACGGCAGTCTTCTATAATGATGTCACAAGTTAGGGCACAAACATATTTGTTTGACTAAGGTCAGATCACATCAGGAATTATCTGGGCTTTCTATCATATAGACATGTGCAGAACGAAAAAATGTGTTCGTTTTGATTTGTTATTTACATAAACTTGTTTAGTTAACCACTTGCCGACCGCCTCACGCAGGTATACTGCGGCAGAAGGGCTCGTACAGGCAAAACCACGTACCTTTATGTTCCCCTTTAAGAGGCGGCCAGCGGCACGTGGCAAGCTCTACGAGTCGGGTCGCGGGTCCCGCGGACTCGATTGCCGCCGGGATACCCGTGATCGCCTCACGGGGAGGAAGAACAAGGAGATGCTAATGTAAACAGCATCTCCCCGTTCTGCCTAGTGACAGTGTCACTGGATCTCTGCTCCCTGTCATCAAAGCAGAGATCAGTGACGTGTCACACACAGCCATGCCCTTCACAGATAGAAACACGCCCCTAGGACACACTTAACCCCTACCCCTGCCACCTAGTGGTTAACCCCTTCACTGCCAGGGTCATTTACACAGGAATCAGTGTATTTGTATAGCACTGATTGCTGTATAAATGACAATGGTCCCAAAAATGTGTCAAAAATGTCCGATGTGTCCGCCATAATGTCGCAGTCAGAATAAAAATCGCTGATCGCCGCCATTTAAAAAAAAAAATGATTAATAAAAATGCCATAAAACTATCCCCTATTTTGTAAACGCTATAACTTTTGCGCAAACCGATCAATAATCACTTATTGCGATTTTTTTACCAAAAATATGTAGAAGAATACGTATCGGCCTAAACTGAGGGAAAAAATTGTTTTTTTATATATTTTTGGGGGATATTTATTATAGCAAAAAGTAAAAAATAATGCGTTTTTTTCAAAATTGTTGCTCTTTTTTTGTTTATAGCGCAAAAAATAAAAAGCGCAGGGGTGATCAAAAACCACCAAAAGAAAGCTCTATTTGTGGGGAAAAAAGCACGTCAATTTTGTTCGGGAGTCACGTCGCACGACCGCGCAATTGTCAGTTAAAGCGACGCGGTGCCGAATCGCAAAAAGTGCTCTGGTCAGGAAGGGGGTAAATTCTTCCGGGGCTGAAGTGGTTAAATTAGTTCAAATAGTTTTCGGAGTTGTTTGTTTTGTTTATTCAAATTTGAATCGATCCAAATTTTTCGAATTCCATTCCAATTTAAATGGAATTTCATTTGAATTGCATTCTAAACTAATTTGATTCTACATCAAATTGTATTATATTCTAGTTTTGGAAGATAGTTATATTCTTTCTATTCTATTCGATACTATTGTTTTGTTTTTTTGGGGTTTTTTTTGGTTTTTTTCTATTCTGTTCTTTTCTTTTGTATTCTATTCTATTTATTGCTGTTCTATTCAAATTCAAATTTATGCTATTCAAAATTCAAATTTATTCTATTTGAAATTAGAATTTCGGAAAACGGTTGTACTGTTATGTTCTTTCTATTCTATTGTTTATTATATTCTATTCTTTTCTATTCTATTATTTTCTATTATATTATTTTCTATTCTATTCAAATTTGACTTTATTCTATTCAAAATTCAAATTTCAGAAGATGGCTATATTCTTTCTATTTTATTCTTATATATTCTATTTTTTATTCTGTTCTATTCTATTCCTTTATTTCATACTTAATTGTATTTTGTTCTTCTATTTTCTATTTTATTTTGTTCTGTTTTGCTCTATTCTTTTATTTTCTATTCTATACTTTTTTTTCCTATTCTATTTTTTCTATTCTTTTATTTTCTATTCTGTTCTGTTTTACTCTATTATATTATATTCTTTTATTTTCTATTATATTCCATTATATTCTTTTCTATTCTTCCTTTATTTTCTATTCTATTTTTTTGGGAATTTCTTTGGAAATTTGAATGTGATTCGAAAACTATTCAAATTTGAATTTTGTCTGAAATTTTGATTCGTTATTTCGGATTCATTTAAATTTGATACTATTGTAATTCGGAAATTCGGATACCTCTGAATTTCATAATAACAAGAAATTTGTCCAAATTTCAATTTGGAACTAAACATACCCCCACAGGTAGCCGCTACCCATGGGGGCACTTGTGCATGCTCGCTCCCAAGCCCTGCTGCTGCGTCCATTGACACACACAGCCGGACCCGGACCCGCCCCCTGCTTCCTTGTCACTAACTTTGATTGACAGCACTGGGAGCCAATGGCTCCTGGTGCCCCAAAAAGCCAGTGAGACATGGAAGTGAGGGGAGAGAAGAGCTGCAGATGTGCACAGCGCTGGATCGAATGAAGGTTCCGGTAAGCATAAGAGGGAGTGAGGGGTCAAAAACAATGCCTAAACATTTTTTAACTTAATGCAAGGAATGCATTAAAGTGATACTTGTTTTTTTTTTGTTAAAAATAACGAACATGTTATACTTACCCGCTCTGTGCAGTGATTTTGTACAGAGCTGCCCGATCCTCCTCTTCTCGGTTCCTTCTTCTACGCTCCCGGCCCCTTCCCTCCTGCTGAGTGCCCCCATAGCAAGCAGCTTGCTATGGGGGCACCTGAGCCAAGCCACAGCTCCCTGTGTCCATTCAGACATGGAGCTGCAGGCCAGGCCCCACCCCCTCTCTCTCCTCATTGGCTTACTGACTTTGATTGCCAGCAGTGGGAGTCAATGGCGCTTCACTGCTGTCTCAGCCAATGAGGAGGGAGAGTCCTGGACAGTTAAGTCGCTCGTGCAACATCACTGAATCGAAATGGGACTCAGGTAAGTACTAGGGGGGCTGAGGGGGACTGCTGCACATTGATGGCTGTTTATCTTAATGCATAGAATGCATCAAGATCAAAAAACCTTCTGCCTTTAACAGCACTTTATGGTACAAAAAAAATGTTTAGGCTTTACAATCACTTTAAAACATATTTCCACTTTTGTAGTCAAGTTTGAGAAAACCCCACCATATGTTTATTATCTGTTCCCATTGACACAGTATGTCTAAAAAAATTATAAACAAAATATTTTTTGCCTTTTACAAGTAGATGTTTCTAAGTAGGAGCTGTCATGGCTGACTCTGAGCTATCTCTTTAACCACTTCAGCCCCCAAAGGATTTACCCCCTTCCTGACCAGAGCACTTTTTACAATTTGGCACTGCGTCACTTTAACTGCTAATTGCGTGGTCATGCAATATGGTACCCAAACTAAATTTGCGTCCTTTTCTTCCCACAAATAGAGCTTTCTTTTGATGCTATTTGATCGCCTCTGCGGTTTTTATTTTTTGCGCTATAAACGGAAAAAGACAGAAAATTTTGAAAAAAAATGATATTTTCTACTTTTTGCTATAAAAAAATACATTTAGGCCAAAATGTATTTGGCCACATGTCTTTGGTAAAAAAAATGTCAATAAGCGTATATTTATTGGTTTGCACAAAAGTTATAGCGTCTACAAACTAGGGTACATTTTCCAGAATTTACACAGCTTTTAGTTTATGACTGCCTATGTCATTTCTTGAGGTGCTAAAATGGCAGGGCAGTACAAACCCCCCCAAATGACACCATATTGGAAAGTAGACACCCCAAGGAAATTGCTGAGAGGCATGTTGAGCCCATTGAATATTAATTTTTTTTGTCTCAAGTGATTGAATAATGACAAAAAAAAAAAAAATTACAAAAAGTTGTCACTAAATGATATTGCTCACACAGGCCATGGGCATATGTGGAATTGCACCCCAAAATACATTTAGCTGCGTCTCCGGAGTATGGGGATACCACATGTGTGGGACTTTTTGGGAGCCTATCCGTGTACGGGGCCCCGAAACCAAGCACCGCCTTCAGGATTCCTAAGGGCGTAATTTTTTGATTTCACTCCTCACTACCTATCACAGTTTTGAAGGCCATAAAATGCCAAGATGGCACAAAACCCCCCCAAATTACCCCATTTTGGAAAGTAGACACCCCAAGCTATTTGCTGAGAGGCATGTTGAGTCCATGAAATATTTTATATTTTGACACAAGTTGCGGGAAAATGACAAACTTTTTTTTTTTGCACAAAGTTGGCACTAAATGATATATTGCTCAAACATGCCATGGGCATATGTGGAATTACACCCCAAAATACATTCTGCTGCTTCTCCTGAGTATGGGAATACCACATGTGTGGGACTTTTTGGGAGCCTAGACGCGTACGGGGCCCCGAAACCAAGCACCGCCTTCAGGATTTCTAAGGGCGTAAATTGTTGATTTCACTCCTCACTACCTATCACAGTTTTGAAGGCCATAAAAGGCCAAGATGGCACAACCCCCCCCCCCCAAATGACCCCATTTTGGAAAGTAGACACCCCAAGCTATTTTTTGAGAGGCATGTTAAGTCCATGGATTATTTTATATTTTGACACCAGTTGCGGGAAAATTACAAACTTTTTTTTTTTTTGCACAAAGTTGTCACTAAATGATATATTGCTCAAACATGCCATGGGAATATGTGGAATTACACCCCAAAATACATTCTGCTGCTTCTCCTGAGTACGGGGATACCACATGTGTGGGACTTTTTGGGAACCTAGCCGCGTACGGGGCCCCGAAGCCAAGCACCGCCTTCAGGATTTCTAAGGGCGTAAATTTTTTATTTCACTCTTCACTACCTATCACAGTTTTGAAGGCCATAAAATGCCAAGATGGCACAAAACCCCCAAATGACCCCATTTTGCAAAGTAGATGCCGCAAGCTATTTGCTGAGAGGCATGTTGAGTCCATGGAATATTTTATATTTTACCACAAGTTGCAGAAAAATGACAAACTTTTTTTTTTTTTGCACAAAGTTGTCACTAAATGATATATTGCTCACACAAGCCATGGGCATATGTGGAATTGCACCTCAAAATACATTCTGCTGATTCTCCTGAGTACGGGGATAACACATGTGTGGGACTTTTTGGGAGCCTAGCCACGTACAGGGCCCTGAAAACCAAGCACCACCTGCAGGATTTCTAAGGGCGTAAATTGTTGATTTCACTCCTCACTACCTATCACAGTTTTGAAGGCCATAAAATGCCAAGATGGCACAACCCCCCCCCCCCCAAATGACTCCATTTTGGAAAGTAGACACCCCAAGCTATTTGTTGAGAGGCATGTTAAGTCCATGGATTATTTTATATTTTGACACAAGTTGCGGGAAAATTACAAACTTTTTTTTTTTTGCACAAAGTTGTCACTAAATGATATATTCCTCAAACACGTCATGGGCATATGTGGAATTACACCCCAAAATACATTCTGCTGCTTCTCCTGAGTACGGGGATAGCACATGTGTGGGACTTTTTGGGAACCTAGCTTCATACGGGCCCTGAAATCCAATCACTGCCTTCAGGATTTCTAAGGACGTAAATTTTTGATTTCACTCCTCACTACCTATCACAGTTTCGAAAGCCATAAAATGCCAGGATAGCACAAAACCCCCCCAAATTGACCCCATTTTGGAAAGTAGACACCCCAAGCTGTTTGCTGAGAGGCATGGTGAGTATTTTGCAGCTCTCATTTGTTTTTGAAAATGAAGAAAGACAAGAAAATTTTTTTTCTTTTTTCAATTTTCAAAAGTTTGTGACAAAAAGTGAGGTCTGCAAAATACTCACTATACCGCTCAGCAAATAGCTTGGGGTGTCTATTTTCCAAAATGGGGTCATTTGGGGGGGGGGTTGTGCCATCTGGGCATTCCATGGCCTCCGTAACTGTGATAGGCAGTGAAGAGTGAAATCAAAAATTTACGCCCTTGGAAAGCCTGAAGGCGGTGCTTGGTTTTCGGGGTCCCGTACGTGGCTAGGCTCCCAAAAAGTCTCACACATGTGGTATCCCTGTACTTAGGAGAAGCAACAGAATGTATTTTGGGGTGTAATTTCACATATTCCCATGGCATGTTTGAGCAATATATCATTTAGTGACAACTTTGTGCAAAAAAAAAAAAAAAAAAATTTGTCTTTTTCCCGCAACTTGTGTCACAATATAAAATATTCCATGGACTCGACATGCCTCTCAGCAAATAGCTTGGGGTGTCTACTTTCCAAAATGGGGTCATTTGGGGGGGGGGGTTTGAACTGTTCTGGCATTTTATTCACAACATTTAGAAGCTTATGTCACACATCACCCACTCTTCTAACCACTTGAAGACAAAGCCCTTTCTGATACTTTTTGTTTACAAGAAAATTACTTTGAACCCCCAAACATTATATATTTTTTTAAAGCAAATGCCCTACAGATTAAAATGGTGGGTGTTTCATTTTTTTTTCACACAGTATTTGCGCAGCGATTTTTCAAACGCATTTTTTTGGGAAAAAACACACTTTTTAAAATTTTAATGCACTAAAACACACTATATTGCCCAAATGTTTAATGGATACCAACCATGACATGCTTTAAAATTGCGCACAAACGTGCAGTGGTGACAAACGAAATACATTTTTAAAAGCCTTTAAAAGCCTTTACAGGTTACCACTTTAGATTTACAGAGGAGGTCTACTGCTAAAATGACTGCCCTCGATCTGACCTTCGCGGTGCTACCTCACATGCATGGTGCAATTGCTGTTTACATTTGACGCCAGACCGATGCTTGCGTTCGCCTTTGCGCGAGAGCAGGGGGGGACAGGGGTGCTTTTTTTTTTTTTCTTTATTATTTTTTTGCTTTTTTATCTTATTTTTAAACTGTTCCTTTCATTTTTATTTTTTTTAATCATTTTTATTGTTATCTCAGGGAATGTAAATATCCCCTATGAGCAATAGGTAGTGACAGGTACTCTTTTTTGAAAAAATTGGGGTCTATTAGACCCTAGATCTCTCCTCTGCCCTCAAAGCATCTGACCACACCAAGATCGGTGTGATAAAATGCTTTTCCAATTTCCCAATGGTGCTGTTTACATCTGGCGAAATCTAAGTCATGAAATGCTCGTGGCTTCCGGTTTCTTAGGCCATAGATGTTTGGAGCCATTCTGGTCTCTGATCAGCTCTATGGTCAGCTGGCTGAATCACCGACTGCATATTCAGGTTCCCTGTTGGGACAGGAGAGCCAGAGAAAAACATGGAAGACGGTGGGGGGGCATTCCCTCCCACTGCTTGTAAAAGCGGTCTAGAGGCTAATTAGCTGCTAGGATTGCTTTTACATGAAAGCCGACCGCTGGTTGAAAAGAATGATACCAAGATGATACCTAAACCTGCAGGCATCATTCTGGTATAACCACTCAAAGTCCAGCAACATACCAGTACGTTGCTGGTCCTTGTTGGGCATATATTGTAAACTTTTTTTCATGCAGCCTGTGGGCTGAACGAAAAAAAGATATTGATCGGTGGGTATGCCCACCATTAGAATACCTCCCTTCGGTCCAAGATGGCCGCTTAGACTGGGAGCTCCGCACCACTCCGACCTAACGCCCGCCACAGCTGCAGCTTAAGCCCTCGTTCCGGTCCGGCACACATACCAGCTGCCGGGGACACCACTAGCTACAATTGGATGTCGTTTAACCCCACCCGGAGGTATCTCATTGCCGCGCTGAACGATTCCACAGCGCGATCGTCACCTCACGAGGCCTGCCCTGCCTGTCGGACTCCATAGCAGACCAGGCTCTTCCATCCTCACAGTCCTCTGATGCCACAGTGAGTACTCTCCCGGGGATCCCCTCACCAGCATCCACTGAATCTCTTTTAAGGAGGACATTAGGAGGGGCAGCTCTCACCCCTCAGAAGGAACTTCTACACAGCCCGGATCCATGGGATGCACAGGCCAGGGACTCCCCTCTCTCCCCTAATGATTTCCCCTCTATGATGGCTGCTTTCTCTCAGATGCTCTCAAAAGGCCTCTCCCACACAGCAGCACAGATCACTGCCTCCATACACACCGATATGCAGCAGATTGGTGCCAGAATTGAAGTGATCGAGCAAAAAACTGACCAGGCGATCCTGAGAATTAACCAGAATACTCCAGGACCAACTGGAATCTGCTACCTCAAAAATAGATGACCTCGAGAACAGGTCGAGACGGTACAACTTCTGTATCAGGGGGCTCCCCGAAACCGTCAAAGACACCCACATGGCAGTCCAGGACTTTATCAAAATTTTAATCCCTAACATTCCAGCCCATCGTTTGGAGCTTGACAGAGCCCACAGGGCGCTACAACCACCTCACTCTGATGGTCTGCCAAGAGACATCATCATGAAACCGCATTTCTATGCGGTTAAAGAAGAAGTGATGAAACTTTCCAGGTCAGCAGAGAAGTTAATGAACCAGGGCCACCAGATTCAAATCTTCGCGGATCTATCCCCATATACAGTACAAAAACGAAGGGCCCTGAAACCGCTATTACAAGTCCTGGTGGGCAAAGAGATCACGTATAGATGGGCCTTCCCGCTAAGACTGAACTTCTCCTTCTGCAACAAACCATACAGCTTTTCTTCGTTCCGAGACAGGGAACGACTTCTCTTACACCTTGGATTGATTACTCAGGAAATTCCACAGTCTTCTTCTTCTCGAGGAGCATCGTCAGTTTGGCAGAAACAGCTTCCCAAACGATCAAAAGAATCCTTTCCCCCATGAACAGGCCTGCCTTATGTTCAGACCCTATCTATGGTCTTCCCTTTAGACTGTGTCGGTGACCGGTCTGCTGCCATACTAATGGTGACTTTCCTCATCTGAGTGCTCCCCAGGATTATTTTTAAGATCCTTACGGGTTCAGCTTACCTTTGGAAAATGTTTTTTTTTTTTTTCTTTTTCTTTTTTATTATATTTCTTTTTCTTTCTCCAACTATTCAAAGATTTTTGAACATTCCTACTATGTGATAGCAGGGCTTAGACTGCAATGTTTATATACCGCCACAGTTTTACTCAGAGGCTGCGTTGACCGGAGTGGTCGTAGTGCGCCTCCTTCTGGCTCCAATAGTTGAACTTTAGTTCTTTCATCTATCGGACCCAGACTCTCTTGACCCTCGATTCGCAGGGCACTTCTTTTGGGTACCGGCCCAGACAGGGATGGGTCCCTCTCTGGTCCGTGGGGATTGGGGTAACTACTATAAGATGCACTATCTAATGATTTGTTTCTTCACTCCTCTCTCTTTCTCTTCTTTCTTGCTCCTCTTCACTCTTCTATCCCCTTTCCTCTCCCCCACCTCCCCCCCTCCTCTTCAGTTACAGGAACTCACTGGATCTCCCTCTTGCCGTATCACAGATCGAATCCACCATGCCACTGGGGTCGCTTCCTATCTGCCAGGGACAACAACGAAGTCCGGTGAGATTCACACACACTTAGTATCACACCTATTGTTTCACCATGACTGATTCCACGCCAACGATCGGGACATTCAAGATATTCTCCCACAACGTACAGGGCCTTAATTCCCCCCGTGAAGAGACGCAAAATATTGCAACAGCTTCACACACTGAAGGCTGATGTGGTACTGCTCCAGGAGACTCATTTCCCTGCCACCTATCAGCCCAAATTTCTTCACAAAAACTTCATGCATTTCCACCTAGCTAATGCTGACAACAAAACGAGAGGAGTGGCGGTCTGCTTCTCAAACAGAACTCACTTTGTGCACGCAAATACCATCTCAGACCCCGAGGGATGTTACATACTAGTGACAGGAACGATTAATGGTGAGGCTTACACGTTTGTCTCATACTATACACCGAACACACATCAAGACCTCTTTTTTGACGCCACGCTGAAGATCCTAAAGCCGCATTTAGTTGGCACAGTAATAGTGGGGGGAGACTACAATACCCCATTCGACTTCTCCTCAGATAAATCTAACCCCCTGCAGCCCAAAACCAAATGGCCCCCTAAACGTAGCCTTCGGGTAGCGCAGATAGTCCAATCTTATGGCCATATTGATATCTGGAGGGAAATGAATCCCCAAACTAGAGACTACACGTACTATTGGGTTCCCCACCACACTTTCTCCAGGATAGACCACATATTTGTCCCACCACACGTAATCCCGAGAATAATTGCTTCCAAAATATATGACACGCCACTATCTGATCACTCAATAAAGTCACTGTCGTTAAAAGGTGGGTCGGGAGTGAAGGGTTCCTTTAAATGGCGCCTCAATGAAACTCTCTTGAGCATCCCAACCCATTGCACAATTCTAGAAAAAGCCTTATCCTACTACTTTAGTGAGAATGACATGGAGTCGGTTTCGCCGGGCTGTCTATGGGCAGCACACAAGGCGGTGATGAGGGGCAGGCTCTTACAACTCTCCTCTCAACATAAGAGGGAGAGCAGGGCAGAAGTTTCATGACTCACAGCAGACTTTCGCCTGTTGAGTAAAAAACATAAACAAAACCCCACGCCGGACAGCCTGGCCAAACTTGACTCGGCTTGAGTAAAACTCAATCTCTCTCTCACTACTTCAGCGGAGAAACACTTGAGGTGGTCAGGCGCACGTTTCTATTACCAAACAGATAAGATAGGCTCCAAGTTGGCAACCAAACTTAGCCCGAGGGTCCGCACCTCGGTATTTCCCAAAATTCGAGCCTCGTCGGGCAATTTAACACAGAATCCAACAAGAATTATGGAATGATTTCATAATTATTACTCACACCTTTATGAGAAATTGCCTCACACGCATTACAAGGCTAGAAAGCTGTTCCTCCAAGACATTAACCTGCCTCACCTGCAGCAAACACACTGAGAACTTCTAGACGCACCCTTCTCCTCTGAGGAAACATTAGATGTCATTAAATCCTTGAAAGCAAACTCTGCCCCAGGTCCGGACGGTTTTTCGGTATGTTATTATAAGTTTGGCCCACGTTTGGCCCCTTACATGGCCCGGTTCTTCAACTCCCTCCGGGATGGAGCCCCTCTCCCAAGTGATTTAAACTCAGCTTTTATATCCATCATACCTAAACAGGGTAAAGACCCAAGCGAAGTTGGCAGCTACCGCCCTATCTCGTTAATCAATAACGATCTCAAAATAATGACAAAAATCCTAGCAAACAGGATGTCTAACTTCATAGCAAATTATATACATAGGGACCAAGTGGACTTCATCCCGGGGAGACAAGGTCCGGACCAGGTTCGCAGAGCTATTGATTTGATTTCCCTTCTGCAGAACCAATGGGACGGCGGCCCTGCTCAAAAGGGTTTTTTTGTTGTCACTGGATCTGCAGAAGGCCTTTGACTCCGTGTCGTGGCCCTACCTTTTTGACATTCTAGAGCGCTGGGGGTTCGGCAAAGGTTTTCTTACAATAATTCACACACTGTACTCATCACCCTCAGCTCAGGTGCGATTAATGGGTCACTACTCGGAACCCTTCGATATTCGTAGGGGAACTAGACAGGGCTGTCTCCTTTCACCCTTGATTTTTGCTATTGCGATCGAGACACTGGCTATAGCCATTAGATCGAACGAGAGCATCAAAGGAGTGAATTGCGGACCTGACATTCACAAGTGTGCCCTATTTGCTGATGACATGTTATTGTTCCTGACAGCCCCTCTCATATCCACACCAAATGTCTTCAGACTTCTCAGAGACTTCGGCGTCGTCTCAGGTCTTCAGGTGAACGTAACTAAATCCGTGGCCCTCAATGTTTCGGTCCAGCGCCTCTAATAGACCAACTCAAACAACACTTTCCCTTCACGTGGGCAGGAAGCTCAATCCCCTATCTAGGTATCAAGCTGACTAAAACCTTTGGAGACTTATATGCCGCCAACTACCCCCCCATGTTCCGCTCTCTAGAGCTGGACCTACAGAAATGGTCGAGAGAGGGCCTGTCATGGCTGGGTAGACTTAACGCAGTCAAAATGAATCTCCTGCCCCGTCTTTTATACCTGTTCCGCTCACTTCCTATTCCAATTAAAAAATCTATCCTCTCCAAATTTCAATCCAGGGTGATCAGATTTGTCTGGGATGACCGGGGTCACCGCTTTGCTAAGGATATTCTGTTCAGACTTAAGACTCAAGGTGGCCTAGGTCTACCAAATTTATGGCTCTACTATCAGGCAGCACAGCTGGCACAGTTCTCAGCTATATATACCAAAAATCGCAGGCCTGATTGGATCTCCCTTGAGAGGCAAGCCGTACCACATTTCACACTCGACTTCTTAGCATGGAGACCTCCCAAACATAGACCTGCTATTCTAGCTCCTACCTTATCTCACTCCTTAGCCCTCTATGATCAATTACATAAAAATGTCAACTTGATATCACCCTTAAGGCCTCTCACGCACTTGTTTCACAACCCTGATTTTCCCCCTGGGATGAATATATATGATTTTCATTGGTGGCTGAACAAAGGCCTTTTCCGGATAGGCCATTTCTTTACACCTAACGGCCCCATTTCATTGGGCCACTATCTGAGTACACTGGAAATGCCTACCTCAGAAACGTTCATACTGTCACAAATACGGCACTTCCTTCGCACACATTGGACTGACAAGTTTAACACTCCTAAGGCCATGATGTATGAGCTTTGGTGTTCCTCGATAGGCCCCCAAAAAGGTGGGATATCCATTATTTACACTTTCCTGGCAGATAGGATAGACGTCCCGGCATATGCTCGATCCTGGGAGTTGGACCTGGACATCCAGTGGGATCCTGACATGTGGTTCCAAGCCTTCAGCAGATCATCTAAAGGTATCTTAAATATTGCTTTGATAGAGGCTAACATTAAAGTCTTCACTAAATGATACTATGTCCCAGCCAGGCTCTCCAGGATATTCCCAGATTCCTCACCCCTATGTTACAGAGGTTGTGGTCATAAAGGCACGATGCATCATATCTGGTGGACGTGCCCCCACATACGGAGTTACTGGAATAAATCTCTTCATCTTCTAAGGAGAGTCTCTGGGATAGATGTACCACAGGACCGCACATACATTCTACTAAACCGCAAAGTACACAACATACCTAAAACTACACAACAACTTATCTTCTTTATGTGTTTGGCAGCCAAAGTCACACTAGCGAAAGCCTGGAAAACCCCTTTGGTGTCCATTTTGGCCACCAAACGGAAGATTTCGTGGATAATGTCACAGGAACAAATAGTGGCGAAACTGCATGACACGGTCCAACACTTTGAAGGGATCTGGGAACCTTGGGCCAGGTATGTCGGTATCCCACTTTACCCGGGCCATCTACTAACGTAGGGGGGAGTTCAGCGAGACTATAACCCTTCTCCATGTACCCCACCCCACCTCCCTCCCTCTTCCCTCCTCTTGCTTCCTCCTTCTTGCTCTTCTTTCTCCTTTTTTTCTCTTTTTTTCTTTCTTCTTTTTTTTCCCTCTTCTTCCTCACTCATTCTAACGTCAGATAATGGCTTTACAAGGCTAAGACCTGTCCCTTAGCTTCCATAGATTGTTCTCAACTGTTAATTTGGTATCCCAGCATAGGAGATAGCTAGTCACTTTCTTTTATCTAACCTAGGCAATGGGACCGTTGGCTTCATCCCGGGGGTTGTGACGCCTGGGTATCTCCCCGGCGGGTGCGCCTCCCCGGGGGAGCCGATGGGCGATAGGGGGGTGCCTCTCCTGGGAGGGGTCCTGGAGCTCTCTCACTCCGCAGTGTGTTCCCATTGGGGTGGGGTGATGATCTCGGGGGCCTGCTCGGGGGGGGGCCTCCTGGTTGAAATTCCTCTCAGGCTGTCCATATTCTATGGTAGCATACTTGGGTTCCCAGTCGAACTGAGCAACAGGCACAGGGGGTCGGAGCGTTATGCCCCCTCCTGCCTGCCGACTCATTAAATCTGGAGGAACCCTCCTCAGGTGATTTGACACACAGCATACGTTATAATGCAAGTAATGAGGGCCATGCTATACCCTGTGATTACAGGTTCCACATAATGTGAATTTTTTTATCTTTTCTAGGGCTCCTGGTATTGCTATCTCCTCTTCTTCTTAGGTCTTCACAATTACATAAGAGGAAGGTGCATAGTTAGCACTTTAATGTTACGTCAGTAAATGTACCAGGACTTTATTGTTATACCACCCTTGTAAAAGATATGTTGTTCATCCAATGTATTTACCTCCTTTGGCTGCCTTAGTCATTGAGGAGTATAATATTGTATGTTATGTCATTGTTATATCTTCATTGAAAAAATTCAATAAAAATATTGAACTAGAATACCTCCCTTCATCCACCCACTTCTAATGATGGGCATACATGCACCGTTTATATATGCCGAAGCATGGGGGCATCCTCCCGCAAAAGGCAGGAGCAAATCGCTCCTCCACCCACTGCTACCCCCACGCTTCGGCATATATGCTGAAGTATGTAACTGTGGTGGTGAAATCACCTCCGACAGCGCTGGAGTCACGGTTTTATGTATCGTGGGAGCAAACGCTGTTGCTGTCAAGATAAATAAATCCGCTCTGCAGCTGAATGGCATACCTGAAAACAAAAAAGTGGTTAACAATAAAAAAACAAAGTATAAAAAAATTGCATACCTATAAAGCAAACATGATAAAAACATAACAATAAAACATTGCAGTATAGAATACAATAAAAAAGAGCAGAACAATAGAGAGAGATTAGAGAGAGAACAATAAAACAACAACTATTTTTGTTTTTTTTATTTTATATATTTTTTTGTGTTTTTTTACTTTTTTTTGTTTTTTTTTTCTTTTTACACTTTTTTTTGTAACTTTAACTTTTTTAACTGGTACCAGGTTTGGGTCTCTCAAAATGCGATGGCATCTTGGGAGACCCTGTGAAAGAGTGTCCTAGTCTGTGCAGTGCTGCGCTAATACTCAACTAGTGTATGGTAGCGTTCAAAACATTCACCAATGCAAAGACCAGGATTGTCAGGACAGAAGGGACAATAATACCGGGGGTCACGCCTATATCCGCGCTTGCTGCAGATACAACATCTTTTTTGGAGGGCTCGTTGGGTAGGGGTACTCGGGAGGACATATAGAAAATGCCTCTCATGCAGCCGGCTTACTGCATTTGGTTGGGGATGGTGAGGTGGAGCACCGTCTGGAAACAGAAGGGCTCTGACGATCTCTTCCTGGAATTTAAGGAAGGATCCGGTCTGTCCTGAAGCTCTGTATAGCACATAAGCATTCAGCAAAGCCAATTGAAATAAATAAACAGACACTTTCTTGTACCAGCGTCTGGCCTTACGGGCAACTAGGTACAGCGCCAACAACTGGTCGTTGAGGTCCACCCCTCCATTATTGAGGTTATATTCGTGGACACAGAGGGGTTTCTCCAAAACACCAGTCGCCGTAGGAATTTGGACCGTCGTGTCTGCATGAAGAGAGGTAAGAACAAAAACATTCTTATTGTGCCTCCACTTCATAGCGAGCAAGTTATTACACTGCAAGCAGGCTCTCTCCCCCAGCCTAAGACGGGAATTTACAAGCCGCTGGGGAAAGCCCCGGCGATTAGGCCACACACTGCCACATGCTCCAATCTGATGATCAAAAAGGTGGCTAAAAAGTGGCACGCTCGTGCAATAATTGTCCACGTACAAGTGGTACCCCTTTCCGAATAAGGGTGACACCACATCCCACACTATCTTGCCAGCGCTTCCTATGTAGTCAGGGCAGTTTGTCGGCTCTACGTGACTATCTTTGCCCTCGTAAACCATAAAACTACATGTATAGCCTGTGGCCCTGTCACAGAGCTTATACATCTTGACCCCGTATCTGGCACGCTTGCTGGGAAGGTACTGTTTGAATGACAAGCGGCCAGAAAATTTAATCAGGGACTCATCAACGCAGACAACTTGATGGGGAGTAAACAAGTCTGCAAAACGTTGGTTGAAGTGGTTTACGAGGGGCCGAATTTTGTAGAGCCGATCGTATTCAGGGTCTCCACCAGGAAACAGAGTTCATTGTCATTGAAGTGCATGAACCGCAAAATCTACTTGTATCGTGCCCTGGCCATGGAGGCAGAGAACACGGGCATATGGTAAATTGGGTCAGTGGACCAATATGACCGCAACTCACTCTTTTTATTTATGCCCATGTTGAGGGAAAGGCCCAGAAAGATCTTAAAATCGGAAACCGTAATTGGTTTCCTATATCTGGCAAGGGAGGACTGGGGAATAGTGGCGATGTGTTGACCAGCGTACAAATTGCTTTGGTCCACAATAGATCTATAGAGATCTTCGGTGAAAAACAGCGAATAAAAATCCAGTGATGTAAAATCAACTGTTTCCACCTGAATGCCGGGTTGGCCAGTGAATGGGGGAAGTACAGGTGCTGCAGAAGTGGTGGGTTCCCAATACAGATTGGCGAATGCAGCAGGAAGGGCACTATGGGCACGACGGGCCTGTGTTCGTCTTCTTGGTGGCAGCGGGACACTACTAGTGCTTGCCACCTTGCCAGCTTGAACTGTACTTATGGGACTCGCCACGTCACCACGTGTTACTGCAGTGCTGGATGTACGACCAGGGTGTACTAGGCCGCTGGTGCTTGCCAGTTCACCAGAAGGAGTAGTGGCGCTAGTACTTCTCTGCTCCATACGAGGGACCTGCGGTTCTTGCACTTCAAGGACAGAAGAAGAAGATTGGGGTCTGGTACGCCTAACCTTGGCAGGGGCCACAACTCCGTCGTCAGAGCTATCTGTCATGGAGCCGCTGTCCTCTACAGGATCGTATTCTGAGCCTGAATCTGACAGATGAGTGACTTCCTCTTCACTATCTGTCATGCTCAGAAACGTGTAGGCCTCTTCACTAGTGTACCTTCGATTTGCCATTTTGGGCTCTAAATTTAGGGGTACACTAGTGAGACTCACAGGCAAAAAAGCTCCTGACTGTTAGCGACTGTATCAAAACACTACCAAAAAAACTGTTAGCGATCGCAGGGATCAGGCCTGACTCTGCGAACGCTGCAGTTATGTGTGCTTAGTGTTTTGTAAGTGACAGTTATCGATCGATACTGCACTTGGGTGGGCTGGGCTGGGCTGGGCAGGGCCGAGGGGAAAAACGCAGGTGCTAGCAGGTATCTGGGCTGATCCCGCTAAGACTGCATTTTTGGGAACCCTAAACTGCTGGGGACGCTAGTATAGATCTGATCGGATCAGATATTGATCCGTTTAGATACTATAGCACTAAGGGAGGTGTATGCTGCGTGCGTGGGTGTTAGCGGTACTGGCGCTAAACTGACGCTGCCTGGGGCGACGCAGACCTTATCTGACCCTAAAACTTAACTTATATCACTGCCGGGCGATCAGGGGGTTAAACCTTTATAAGGTAATAAACAATGGGTGCCCTGAAACTATAATAAACAAAGTAACTAACCAGCGTCACCCGTAACAGTTATACGGTGATCGCTGGTGAAAGGGTTAACTAGGGGGCAATCAGGGGGTTAAAACCTTTATTAGGTAGTATATGGGGGTCCCTGTCGCTATAAAACACTGAAGGCGAACCTATATACTTACCTCCCTAACTAGCGTCACCTGTGTCACTAATACAGCGATCAGAAAAACGATCGCTTAGTGACACTGGCGACGGGGGGTGATCACGGGGTTAAAATTTTATTAGGGGGGGTTAGGGGGGTACCCTAGACCTAAAGGGGGCTAACCCTAACTGCCCTACCACTTATAACTGTCACAAACTGACACCAATGCTAAAAAAAAAAAAAAAACTGCTATTGGTGTCACTGTGACGGGGGGGGGGTGATTGGGGGGTGATCAGGGGGTGTTCGGGGGGTGATGGGGGGTGAAAAGTGTGCCTGGTGTGTTCTACTGTAAGTGTAGTGTTGGTGCACTTACTTGGATGTCTTCTCTCCTTGGCGCCGGAACGAAAAGACCGACACGAGGAAAGATGACATCACTTCCTCTGCCGCTGTTTACATTACAGTGGCAGAGGAAGAATTTAATTCGTGGGGAGCGATCGCGAGGGGGTGGCCAAGAATGAGTGGCCTCCCCCTCTACCTGTGTCGCTTCCCCCACGAAGCCGACCACCTCGGGCACCGGGGGGGGCGCGGTGCGCCCCCAGCCCGCGGAGGGCAGGTCACGTACCAGGTACGTGATTTTGCCTGTCCGTGCCATTCTGCCGCAGTATATCTGGGTTAGGCGGTCGGCAAGTGGTTAACCACTTCCGAACCACCACGCGCTGATATACGTCCTTACTTTGTAGAGGAATACCGTTGTTATGGCAGCAGCTAGCTACCATAACCCCGGTATCCTCTTCTTCGGCCGGCGGTCCACTTTCCGATAAGAGTGCTCTCTGCAGAGGATTCACCATGAGATCACTTTTATCGGTAGCGGGAGAGGGCCCCGCCGCCCTCCGGTGCCCTTCGCCGCTCACTGGAGCCAGCGGCAGCAGGGGAGGTGATCGGATGTTACCCCTTGCTGGGTATGGAGACGAGTGAGGGGAAGATGGCCCCCACCCGTCTCCATAACATTGCAGGGCGGAAGCAACATCAAAACGTCACTTCCGCCCATAGCTCTTAAAGGGACATTTTTTTTTATTTTAGTGTAAATATTTTAGTCTTTTTGACCCCAGATCTCATATTTAAGAGGTCCTGTCATGCTTTTTTTCTATTACAAGGGATGTTTACATTCCTTGTAATAGGAATAAAAGTGACACAATTTTTTTTTTTAAACAGTGTAAAAATGAAAAATAAAAGATAAAATAAATAAGAAAAACTTTTTTTTTTTTTAAACACACCCAGTCCCACCGAGCTTGCATGCAGAAGCAAAAGCATACGTGTAGCGCCCGCATATGAAAACGGTGTTCAAACCACACATATACCGCCGCGATCGGTAGGATGAGAGCAATAATTCTAGCCCTAGACCTCCTCTGTAACTCAAAACATGCAACTTGTAGAATTTTTTAAACGTCGCCTATGGAGAATTTTAAGGGTAAAAGTTTGTTGCCATTCCACGAGCGGGCACAATTTTGAAGCATGACATGTTGGGTATCAATTAACTCGGCGTAACATTATCTTTCACAATATAAAAAAATTGGGCTAACTTTACTGTTATCTTATTTTTTTAATTCAAAAAAGTGTATTTTTTCCAAAAACAGTGACACTTGTAAGAGCGCTGCGCAAATACGGTATGACAGAAAGTTTTGCAATGACCGACATTTTATTCTCTAGGGTGTTAAGAAAAAAAATGTATAATGTTTGGGGTTCTAAGTAATTTTCTAGCAAAAAAAAAGTTTTTAACTTGTAAACAACACATCTCAAAAAGAGGCTCATGCCTTAAGTGGTTAATATACAAAGCAGATGGTACCGGACACCTCAACAACTAGCAAGAATCTTTCCACAAGCGGATTCTAGGTGTTGGAGAGACTGTCCAAAGGAGGGCACATATTTGCACCTATGGTGGAACTGCCCCAAGATTAAAAAATTTTGGCACTACACTTTAAGCCTATGAATTTACCCTTTGTCACTACTTATTTCATACTACCCCTTCCTCTTTAAAATCATCTAAATTAAGTGTTTCCCCACATCTTCTGAATGCAGCCAAAAGTCTCATCCCTACTCTGCTTCCAATATTTAGGGATGAGACTTTTGACTGCGTTCAGAAGATGTGGGGAAACGCTTAAAGCAGAGGGATTTAGGGATCCCTCATCCCTAAATATTGGAAGCAGAGGGATTTAGGGATCCCTCATCCCTAAATATTGAAAGCAGAGTAGCTGTCCTAATTTTAAAGGCTGGCAGAAAGAAGTAGAGAGGAGTGTGGAGGCAGAACGATAAGTTTATCTTAGTAAACATAAAGAACAACAGTTTCTCAACATCTGATCTGGTTCAATGTGTTATTCTTTGGAAATTGACAATCTTACTTAGCCACGACTGACCTACCAGTACTACATGTATGGTTACACACATTCGCTACAACACCAGCAAGGGCGTCATTTCCCTCTAATGCCCCGGTGGCAAATGCGATTGGAGCTTGTTGTTGGAAATTCCGACCGTGTGTAGGCTCCATCAGACAGTTTCCATCGGAATTTCCGTCACACAAAATTTGAGATCTGCTTCTCAAATTTTCCCACAACAAAATCCGTTCTCATAAATTCCGATCGTGTGTAGACAATTCCCACGCACAAAGTGCCAGAATCAAGCAGAAGAGCAGCACTGGCTATTGAACTTCATTTTTCCCAGGTCGTCGTACGTGTTGTACTTATCCGCGCTCTCGAAGTCCGGAATTTCCGACCAACTTTGTGCGACCGTGTGTATTCAAGACAAGTTTGAGCCAACATCCGTCAGAAAAAAAACATGGGATTTTGTTGTTGGAATGTCCGATCGTGTGTACACGGCATTCGAGTTAATACCTGCTACTATGTAATTGACCATTTTTCTGTTATAGCTGACTGGTACCCCACCGAGCTCACAGCTGAGTTGTTCTTCTCCAAGTGCTAAAGAGTGATGTAGTTTTGACTTTGTTGGTTTATAACCAATGGTTATATTATTTTATTGTTTTATTTTAGATTATTTTGATTTTGTTTTTTGGTTAGTCAGTGGTCTGTTCTGTCTCAGACATGAGACCTCCCTTTTGTGTTATTATACTCATGCTCTTTTGGAGACTGGTGTCATGTGAAATACTGTATACATACAGCCCTTGCCTTCTTAAGTACACTTTGAATGGAGTTTCTATTGTGTGGTTCTAATCCCTGCTCAGTATATGAAGGCAAATTTCGTAGATTTGATGACTGTCTGTCACTGAATATATTCTACTTGTGGGCAGGTGGGGCAGTAGTGTGGTTGTTTGTCACATCCTCCACGTTTTCCCATGAACTTGTTGGGCGCCAAGTTCTGGGTCACATGGAAGGCCTACCCTGTGTGGGTTCTTCTGGACTACGTTAGGCACTTCATTACAGGGTCACTTTACACACACACATGGGATACCTCTGCTTCTGTGCTGTCTTCATAAATACCCTGGGACAAGGCTGAAGCTGCCGTGGGGGAATACTTGACCTTAAAGCGGAGTTCCAGTTGGACTTCTGCTCGTTGTACTCCTCCCCCCGCAGGTGCCACATTAGGCACCTTTTCACAGGTATCCTGTTCCCACTTCCGGGAGCCTCAGTCGCGGGTATTGATGTCCTATTGATGTCACTGCCTGGGCTCCCTCCTCCTCCCTCCTCCTTCTCTGGCCACCAGGCCAGTAGGAGAGAGGAGCGGAGCCTCGCGCATGAGCAGTAGGGTTCCCTTATGCCGCGTACACACAAGCAGACTTTTTGACCAGACTGGTCCGACAGACTATCTGACGGACTTTCGACGGACTTCCAACGGACTTTCCGAATGAACGGACTTGCCTACACACAATCACATCAAAGTCCGACGGATTAATATGTGATGACGTACTACCGGACTAAAATAAGGAAGTTGATAGCCATTAGCCAATAGCTGCCCTAGCGTCGGTTTTTGTCCGTCGGACTAGCATACAGACGAGCGGATTTCTGGGTCCGGCGGAGTTATGATGTAAAGATTTGAAGCATGTTCCAAATCTAAAGTCCGTCAGATTTTCGACTAGAAAAGTCCGCTGAAGGTCCGATGAAGCCCAAGTATGATCGGATTGTCCGCCGGACTCGGTCCGTCGGACCAGTCCGGTCGAAAAGTCCGTACTCGCAATGGAGGCCGCATGCCCCTGACAGCTGATGGAAACATCAGCTGCGGTGCCGACATCGCTGGACTCCAGGACAGATAAGTGTCTGATTATTAAAAGTCAGCAGATGCAGTATGTGCAGCTGCTGGCTTTTAATTTTTGCAGTGATGGGCGGAACTCCGCTTTAACCACTTAAGGACCAGGCCTATTTTTCAAACTTGGTGTTCACCAATCTTTTTTTTTTTTTTGCTAGAAAATGACTTAGAACCCCCAAACATTATATATATTTTTTAAGACACCCTAGAGAATAAAATGGGGGTCATTGCATTACTTTATGTAACACCATACAGTATTTGCGCAGCAGTCTTAAAAGCGCATTTTTGGGGGGAAAAATACATTTTTTTTAGTTAAAAGTTATAGCGTCTACAAAACGAGGGATAGAGGGGCGTGGCTGGCCATGGCGGAGTCCGGACGCTGATTCCTGAGCTCCCGACACACGGAACTATCCCCGCGGCCGTTTCACTATATGAGACAGTCACCCGACTGATGCCCAGAAGGAGGAGGACCCAGAGCGTCCCGCGGCCCCGAACATCGGCGGTAATCACCCGCTACTTTGGCTCCCGGGACCCAGAAACACCGGTCCTCGTGGAGTCGGCCACAGCCAACATGGCGCTGGCGCCTCCGACCACAAGCCGCGCAGTGGCGAACAGACCTTCCCCACGATCAAGCCTCACTGCTTCACCAGAGGCGCCCACAGATGAGGTGAGAGACTGCTCTCCGATCCCCTCACCAAGCCTAAGCCTGTCTCCCTCACATGCCGCCGCTGAAGACAGGCACGGCACTGAAGAGCTACTCCCTTTAGAAGCCCTGAAGCAGATTCAACACAGCTTAGCCACTCTCCCCACTAGACAGGAGCTAGATCACTGGGCTCAACGTATTGAATCCTCCCCTTAAAGAGAGAGGTGGAGGATCTTCGGGCGCAGGTCACCCACACTGATAATAGGGTCACTGCTATTGCCTCAGATCAAGCTTTACAGGAGACCCGCATTACTGCTTTGGAATCCATAGTGTCCCACCATAGATCCCAACTCCTCCAAGTCCGACTAAGGTCAGAAGATATCGAGAACAGGAGCAGGAGGAATAACATTAGGATCAGGGGTTTACCGGAAGCCACGGCTCCCGGGGACCTTGCTGTGACTATTACGTCCATTTTTAACTCCTACCTTGATAGAGCCCCAACCACAGAGATTGAGCTGGACAGAGTACACAGAGTGTCTCCGGGCATGACCCCTGCTAGCGGACGCCCAAGGGATGTTTTGTGTCGTGTCCACTACTATAAAGAGAAAGATCTGATCCTCCGGAAGGCTTGGCACAGGGGTCCTATTGACTTTGATGGCGCTTCTATTCAACTCCTGCCAGATCTGTCCCGTGCTACCCTAGGGATGCGCAGGGCAGTTAGACCCCTCCTAAATGCTATACGCGAATCTGGAGCTACATATACCTGGGGCTTCCCATTTTATGTGCAAGTGAAGAAGGAAAATCGCCAATTTACCCTGAGGTCACCGGACCAACTCCCTGAACTCTTTCTGTTCTTGGGGTCTGACCCGATCCCCGTACCCAATTGGTTGGATGTCCTCCTTGATGATCCAGTTCCACAGATATCCAATCCCTTGCCCCAAAGGCGCAGAAGGTCTCGCTCCAGAGGTGCGGTCTCTGGTCAGGCTCACATCCACCCTTCTGATCCGGAACTGTGACAGCCATCAAGTGCCCTGTGAACTTCCAAAGATGACATTGCACGGTTCTACCTATAGCCTATACCCCTCGGTCATGAAACTTTGCTCCCGCTGGTTACATCATGGCTAACTTTAACCTTACCGGTCCAGGACACCCAAAGATCCAGAGTTATATGTCTAAGCGGAGGGATGGGCGAGCTCTGATTGACATTCAGTTGATATGGGGCGGCTTTGTACTTTGTTTCCAGCTCATCCTCTTCCAGGTTTCTCTGCCAATGGGATGGCATATAAGGACTTGCCCCTTTCACCCCAGTTCCCATGGTTGGGTGGCCCGATAAGGGAGGTTTTGGGGGCATTTCATAACATGTTAAGGTTACAAATACATTAAGCTGTTTTCTGCTGAATTTTTTAGCTCCGTTTATCTATAAGTTATCCTGCCACAAGCGGCCATTGCACTGCTCCCTGCATCTTATATGACAACCGCAAACCCAATCCCACTCAAACGGTTGGTATTTGGGCCCCGGGGATCCGGTCAGTCCCTAAATAACTGTGCATTCAGTTTCTTTTATATTCCTCATTTTTATACTTGCGGGGAGTGGTTCAGTGGATAGCTTCAGGCCCTGGTCAGATCGCTATGTTTAAGGTCCCCGTGACTTACTGTCACTTCACCTTGGCCCGGGGAGGCCCATGTGTGTAATCGGGTCCGCCACGGTCAACACTTCCCCCACATAGGCCCGTTCTCCACCTGCGTTTTTAGGTGGAGACCATATATTAGTCTTGTGTTTACCAGATCTTTCAGGTACAAGTGTATATATCGTTGTGAATTTGTGCTACCACCCTTGAGGGAGTGTTCCTGACAGGTGGTTTACTTATCTACCTTTCTCTCTCTCTTCCTCTATTTCTTTCTCTTTCTCCTTTTCCTTCCCCTTCCCCTCTCTCTTTCTCTCTCCTCCCTCCCCCCCCCCTTTTTTTTTTTTCCAGGGAACACTTCGTTCATCATCATGCCAAAAGTTACCATGCTCTCCCTGAATGCCCACGGGCTGAATATCCCAGAGAAGAGGTCGCAGGTGCTAGGTGAGATTTGGAGAAATCGTGCCCACGTAGCCTTCCTCCAGGAGACTCATTTTAAGGCTTCAAAACCCCCAAAATTTGGGAACTTCAGGTACCCTTTTGTTTACCACAGCTGCTCCCCAGACTCTAAATCTCGGGGGGTAAGTGTTCTCATCTCTAAAAATGTGGCTTGGTCGATGTCAGCTGTCTTCAGTGACAATCTGGGACGCTACCTCTTTGTGAAGGGTTCAATCTATGGGCAGGTTGTTACACTAGCCAACATCTACGCCCCCAACATAGGTCAGGTGGGCTTTATTGAGGACTGCTTGGACAAACTGACTGACTTTGCAGAGGGACAAGTGATCTTGGGAGGTGACCTAAACGTAGCCTTGGACCCCCTGTTGGACACCTCCACGGGTTCCTCGCATCTGTCGTATGCGGCCCTTCGTCGGATTAAGAAAGCCTTGACAGCTGTTCACTTGGTGGACGCGTGGAGGATCACACACAGCGAAACTAGGGACTATACCTTTTTTTCGTCCCCCCATAACTCTTACTCAAGACTGGATTACTTTCTAATACACCAATCGGCCCTTCCTTTAGTGTCCTCCAGCAGTATAGGGGTGAGATCCCTCTCGGATCACGCACCAATTTTACTGACACTCATGTTGGGAGGGGGGCGGCCACATCAACCAGGGTGATGGCGGTTAAATGAGAGCTTGATCCAGCAGCCACCATATGCAAAAATGGTGGAGGAGGAGATTAAAGCTTATTTTGCAACAATACAGCTTCGGTGTCCTCGCCTTGCTTGTTATGGGAGGCACACAAATGTGTAGTCAGGGGTAGGGATGAGCCGAACACCCCCCTGTTCGGTTCGCACCAGAACATGCGAACAGGAAAAAAGTTTGTTCGAACATGCGAACACCGTTAAAGTCTATGGGACACGAACATGAATAATCAAAAGTGCTAATTTTAAAGGCTTATATGCAAGTTATTGTCATAAAAAGTGTTTGGGGACCCGGGTCCTGCCCCAGGGGACATGGATCAATGCAAAAAAAAGTTTTAAAAACGGCCGTTTTTTCAGGAGCAGTGATTTTAATAATGCTTAAAGTCAAACAATAAAAGTGTAATAGCCCTTTAAATTTCGTACCTGGGGGGTGTCTATAGTATGCCTGTAAAGGGGCGCATGTTTCCTGTGTTTAGAACAGTCTGACAGCAAAATGACATTTTGAAGGAAAAAACTCATTTAAAACTACCCGCGGCTATTGCATTGCCGACAATACACATAGAAGTTCATTGATAAAAACGGCATGGGAATTCCCCAAAGGGGAACCCCGAACCAAAATTAAAAAAAAAATATGACGTGGGAGTCCTCCTAAATTCCATACCAGGCCCTTCAGGTCTGGTATGGATATTAAGGGGAACCCCGGCCAAAATTTAAAAAAAAAAATGACGTGGGGTTCCCCCTAAATTCCATACCAGACCCTTCAGGTCTGGTATGGATTTTAAGGGGAACCCCGCGCCAAAAAAAAAAAAAAAAACGGCGTGGGGTCCCCCCAAAAATCCATACCAGATCCTTATCCGAGCACGCAACCTGGCAGGCCGCAGGAAAAGAGGGGGGGACGAGAGTGCGGCCCCCCCTCCCTCCTGAACCGTACCAGGCCACATGCCCTCAACATTGGGAGGGTGCTTTGGGGTAGCCCCCCAAAACACCTTGTCCCCATGTTGATGAGGACAAGGGCCTCATCCCCACAACCCTGGCCGGTGGTTGTGGGGGTCTGCGGGCGGGGGGCTTATCGGAATCTGGAAGCCCCCTTTAACAAGGTGACCCCCAGATCCCGGCCCCCCCCCTGTGTGAAATGGTAAGGGGGTACATAAGTACCCCTACCATTTCACGAAAAAAGTGTCAAAAATGTTAAAAATGACAAGAGACAGTTTTTGACAATTCCTTTATTTAAATGCTTCTTCTTTCTTCTATCTTCCTTCATCTTCTGGTTCTTCTGGTTCTTCTGGCTCTTCTGGTTCTTCCTCCGGCGTTCTCGTCCAGCATCTCCTCCGCGGCGTCTTCTATCTTCTTCTCCTCGGGCCGCTCCGCACCCATGGCATAGGGGGGAGGCTCCCGCTCTTCTCTTCTTCTTTTCTTCTCTTCTGTTCTTCTTCATTTTCTTCTCCGGGCCGCTCCGCAATCCATGCTGGCATGGAGGGAGGCTCCCGCTGTGTGACGGCGCTCCTCGTCTGACAGTTCTTAAATAACGTCACGGGGAATGCCACAGGGAAGTCCCGTCAAGTCACCGTGCGTCAGAGGGGGGCGGGGTCACCGGGTGGCCCCGCCCCCCATTATTTAAGAACTGTCAGACGAGGAGCGCCGTCACACAGCGGGAGCCTCCCTCCATGCCAGCATGGATTGCGGAGCGGCCCGGAGAAGAAAATGAAGAAGAACAGAAGAGAAGAAAAGAAGAAGAGAAGAGCGGGAGCCTCCCCCCTATGCCATGGGTGCGGAGCGGCCCGAGGAGAAGAAGATAGAAGACGCCGCGGAGGAGATGCTGGACGAGAACGCTGGAGGAAGAACCAGAAGAGCCAGAAGAACCAGAAGAACCAGAAGAACCAGAAGATGAATGAAGATAGAAGAAAGAAGAAGCATTTAAATAAAGGAATTGTCAAAAACTGTCTCTTGTCATTTTTAACATTTTTGACACTTTTTTCGTGAAATGGTAGGGGTACTTATGTACCCCCTTACCATTTCACACAGGGGGGGGGCCGGGATCTGGGGGTCACCTTGTTAAAGGGGGCTTCCAGATTCCGATAAGCCCCCCGCCCGCAGACCCCCACAACCACCGGCCAGGGTTGTGGGGATGAGGACCTTGTCCTCATCAACATGGGGACAAGGTGTTTTGGGGGGCTACCCCAAAGCACCCTCCCAATGTTGAGGGCATGTGGCCTGGTACAGTTCAGGAGGGAGGGGGGCCGCACTCTCGTCCCCCCCTCTTTTCCTGCGGCCTGCCAGGTTGCGTGCTCGGATAAGGGTCTGGTATGGATTTTTGGGGGGACCCCACGCCGTTTTTTTTTTTTTTTTTTTGGCGCGGGGTTCCCCTTAAAATCCATACCAGACCTGAAGGGTCTGGTATGGAATTTAGGGGGAACCCCACGTCATTTTTTTTTTAAATTTTGGCCTGGGTTCCCCTTAATATCCATACCAGACCTGAAGGGCCTGGTATGGAATTTAGAGGGACTCCCACGTCATTTTTTTTTTTTAATTTTGGTTCGGGGTTCCCCTTTGGGGAATTCCCATGCCGTTTTTATCAATGAACTTCTATGTGTATTGTCGGCAATGCAATAGCCGCGGGTAGTTTTAAATGAGTTTTTTCCTTCAAAATGTCATTTTGCTGTCAGACTGTTCTAAACACAGGAAACATGCGCCCCTTTACAGACACACTATAGACACCCCCCAGGTACGAAATTTAAAGGGATATTACACTTTTATTGATTGACTTTAAGCATTATTAAAATCACTGCTCCTGAAAAAACGGCCGTTTTTAAAACTTTTTTTTGCATTGATCCATGTCCCCTGGGGCAGGACCCAGGTCCCCAAACACTTTTTATGACAATAACTTGCATATTAGCCTTTAAAATTAGCACTTTTGATTTCTCCCATAGACTTTTAAAGGGTGTTCCGCGGCATTCGAATTTGCCGCGAACACCCCAAATTGTTCGCTGTTCGGTGAACTTGCGAACAGCCAATGTTCGAGTCGAACATGAGTTCGACTCGAACTCGAAGCTCATCCCTAGTCAGGGGAGTACTTATAAAATTGGGAGCTGAAGTCAAGAAAGAAGGTCAACGAGAAGTGGACTCTCTCTTGGAGCGCATTGGGGTCCTGGAAAAGCAACATAAACTATCTCTAGCCCGAGACGTTGCCGTAGATCTACAGAACTTACGTGACTCCCTTAACTCTCTCCTGATGGCTAAAGCAAAAACCAAATTCATGTACTCACGGAGACTATTCTATGAATTTGTAGGTAAACCCGGCAGACCCCTAGCCCGTGCATTACGTGAGACCACGACACGTTCCTATATCCCCTCTCTGACGTCTCCTTCGGGCCAAAAAATCTTCAAATCACAAGAGATTGCCAACTGCTTTCGCAGTTATTACGAGAAACTTTACAATTTGACCCCTACGGTAACAGAGTCTACATCGCAGACTCATAATTCGTTAATAGACGAATACCTGCTCACTTCAGGTGTTCCCACGTTGACGTCTCAGGAGAGGGAGGAAATGGAAGGCCATATTACAGAACAAGAAGTGCTCAAAGCCATCAAAGGTTTGGAAGCTCGCAAAGCACCGGGACCCGATGGTTTTCCCTGCTTTATTATCAGACGTTTGCATCGCACTTGGTGCCGCGTTTTGTGCAGGCCTACAATGCGCTCCTGGACGGGACCCCACTCCCTAGGGACTCCTTATTTGCTCACATAGTCCTGATCCCTAAAGAGGGTAGAGATGCGACAGACTGTGCAAACTACCGCCCAATATCTTTATTGAATACGGACCTCAAGATATTTACCAAAATATTAGCTAACCGCCTGATCTCCTTTGTCCCCAAATTAATCCATTACGACCAAGTAGGTTTTGTCCCAACTAGGGAAGCCAGGGATGATACGATTAGGGCCTTGAATCTTATCCACTTGACCGGGTCCAGGAAAACTCCAATGTTGCTGATTTCAGCTGACGCGGAGAAAGCCTTCGACCGGGTCAACTGGCTCTTTATGAAACGCACGCTGAAGCACCTTGGCCTAGGGCCCCATATGTGTCAATGGATAGAGGCAATCTACTCCCAACCCTCAGCAGCAGTCCGAGCAAATGAAGCAATTTCAGCTCCCTTTCCCTTGAGCAACAGGACAAGACAGGGATGCCCACTGTCACCTTTAATATTTATATTGGTACTAGAACCCCTGCTAGCTCACATTAGGAATGACCAAAATATAAAGGGCATTAGCACGTGCAACACACAGCATAAAGTTGCGGCTTACGCCGATGATTTATTATTTTTTGTGACAAGTCCCGTCACTTCAATCCCCAATTTACTACAGGCGCTCAAGACATACTCTGCTCTTTCTAATTATAAAATTAATGTGCACAAATCAGAGGCGCTAAACATTAATTTACCCAAGGAGACTTTCAATATTATTCAACAGAATTTCCCCTTCTCATGGGCACGCCAAAAAATGAAATACCTGGGCGTTTACCTTACACCCTCAGTGCCAGCAGTCTTCCAAGAGAATTACGTCCCCTGGCTTGCCTCTCTACGTCGAGATCTCCAGCGCTGTCACAAGAATACTTTCTCCTGGTTCGGAAGGAATAGTATTTTAAAGATGGCGGTTTTGCCAAAATTATTATATCTCCTCCAAACATTGCCAATAACGGTCCCAAATCACTTCCTTCGCTCTGTCAGAGGGGAATTTTTGAATTTCTTATGGGGCTACAAAGTAAAAAGACTGTCTCATCATATCCTGTCCTTACCAAAAGACCAGGGCGGCTTGGGGTTCCCAGACCCGTTTAAATACTACCAGGCGGTTCATCTAACTAGAGCCCTAGATTGGGCCAAGCATGCCTCAGAGAAGGAGTGGGTGGGGGTGGAGCAGGCAATGACATCTCTACCGCTCCCAACCTTGATGTGGCAGACTTCAGCCTTGCCAGTACCCCTGAAATCCCACCCTTTGATTGGGACTACGGTGTCGGTGGCAGCAAAAACGGGTTGTGTCACATTGGTCTCCCACACTCCCTCACCTTTGTCACCGGTAATTGGCGCTCAGGAGTTCCCATGTAGTCTCGGGAGGAGGTTTAGGGAATTTCTGATAATTAACAGATTTAGATTTCAAGACTTTCATCATGAGGGTCGATGGCGCACCATCGAGGAAATACAAGCAATGCTATCGCCACCATTAGATAGATGGAGAGCAACGCAGATCAGACACTTCCTTACCTCCTCGAAGTTCGTGCCATCCACTAGTTATTCCACGTCTGCTTTTGAGAGGCTCTACCTGGATCCTACTCCCCTCCGTCATCTACTTTCCTTAATGTATGGGATTCTAGTCGAACCTCAGGACGGCTTTATACCTCATTATTTACGGAAATGGGAGAATGACCTGAGTCGAGCCTTCTCGGAGGAAGAGAGAGAACGAATTTTATACTTTGCACACCGCTCCTCAATTGCGAGCAGGTTCCAGGAGGTTGGGTTTAAGATAATGACTCGCTGGTATAGAGTGCCCAAGCTTCTCCACAAAATCTACCCTTCAGTTCCTTCTTCCTGCTGGCGTTGCCAGCACCCTGACGGATCATTACTGCACATTTTCTGGACATGCCCCCGGGTTCGTCCCTTTTGGGAAGACATTAGGCGCATCGCTCTTAGACTGACGGACATTACATTAGCAGATGATCGGGCTCAGTGCCTGCTCCACCTTACACCGATGTCGAGACGTCGGTATAAGAAGTCCCTCTTAATACACCTTCTAAACGCCGCTAAAATATGCATTCCGCAAAAATGGAAATGCTCAGATCCCCCGTCAGTTGGACAGCGGATAGCTGTGGTGAATTAAATTAACCTGATGGAACAATTGACGGCTGCATTACAACGTAAGGAGGAAAAATTCAACAAAACCTGGTTTCACTGGCACGATTTCCGATTCTCTCAGGATTACAACACCTTTGTGACCCCCTCAGTAGAGCTACAGTGACAGAGCATGTGGGTTTTTTTTTTTTTCTTCTCGCCAACCCCCTCTCCCTCCCCTTTCTGATCTTCCACCCTTTCTCTCTTTTAAACCTGCCTTATCTTATCGGTTCTTACCATGTTCATGTCTTCTTTCCTGTCTTCAGTTTTCCGTACTGTTATGTCCTCTTTATTACTTGAAAAACTTGTGTGGGTGCACCAGACTTGGGGCGAGCATATTGCCTTTTTATTGTACATTGTAGTACTTTATGGTTAATGTGGGTGAGCTGGCGCTATTTTTGGTGCCAGCCGACTTGTCACCTTCATATAGTATATTGATGCTGTGTTTTTGTTTTATGTATCGGTCTGCCCTCAATGTACAAACTGTCAATGTTGGTCTTGTTTTGCCCTACCCGGTGTACTCAATAAAAAACTCTTTAAATGTTAAAACGAGGGATAGATTTATGCTATTTTTATTATTAATTTTTTTTTACTAGTAATGTCGGTGATCAGTAGGGATGAGCTTCGAGTTCGACTCGAACATTGGCTGTTTGCAAGTTCGCCGAACAGCGAACAATTTGGGGTGTTCGCGGCAGATTCAAATGCCGCGGAACACCCTTTAAAAGTCTATGGGAGAAATCAAAAGTGCTAATTTTAAAGGCTAATATGCAAGTTATTGTCATAAAAAGTATTTGGGGACCCAGGTCCTGCCCCAGGGGACATGGATCAATGCAAAAAAAAGTTTTAAAAACGGCCGTTTTTTCAGGAGCAGTGATTTTAATAATGCTTAAAGTCAAACAATAAAAGTGTAATATCCCTTTAAATTTCGTACCTGGGGGGTGTCTATAGTATGCCTGTAAAGGGGCGCATGTTTCCTGTGTTTAGAACAGTCTGACAGCAAAATGTCTGACAGCAAAATGACATTTTGAAGGAAAAAACTCATTTAAAACTACCCGCGGCTATTGCATTGCCAACAATACACATAGAAGTTCATTGATAAAAACGGCATGGGAATTCCCCAAAGGGGAACCCTGAACCAAAATTTAAAAAAAAAAATGACGTGGGAGTCCCCCTAAATTCCATACCAGGCCCTTCAAGTCTGATATGGATATTAAGGGGAACCCCGGCCAAAATTTAAAAAAAAAAATGACGTGGGGTTCCCCCTAAATTCCATACCAGACCCTTCAGGTCTGGTATGGATTTTAAGGGGAACCCCGCGCCAAAAAAAAAAAGAAAACGGCGTGGGGTCCCCCCAAAAATCCATACCAGACCCTTATCCGAGCACGCAACCTGGCAGGCCGCAGGAAAAGAGGGGGGGACGAGAGTGCGGCCCCCCCCTCCTGAACCGTACCAGGCCACATGCCCTCAACATTGGGAGGGTGCTTTGGGGTAGCCCCCCAAAACACCTTGTCCCCATGTTGATGAGGACAAGGGCCTCATCCCCACAACCCTGGCCGGTGGTTGTGGGGGTCTGCGGGCGGGGGGCTTATCGGAATCTGGAAGCCCCCTTTAACAAGGGGACCCCCAGATCCCGGCCCCCCCCTGTGTGAAATGGTAAGGGAGTACCCCTACCATTTCACTAAAAAACTGTCAAAAATGTTAAAAATGACAAGAGACAGTTTTTGACAATTCCTTTATTTAAATACTTATTCTTTCTTCTATCTTCCTTCATCTTCTGGTTCTTCTGGTTCTTCTGGCTCTTCTGGTTCTTCCTCCGGCATTCTCGTCCAGCATCTCCTCCGCGGCGTCTTCTATCTTCTTCTCCTCGGGCCGCTCCGCACCCATGTCATGGGGGAAGGCTCCCGCTCTTCTCTTCTTCTTCATCTTCTTCTCTTCTTCTCTTCTTCTTTTCTTCTCTTCTTCATTTTCTTCTCCGGGCCGCTCCGCACCCATGCTAGCATGGAGGAAGGCTCCCGCTGTGTGACAGCGCTCCTCGTCTGACAGTTCTTAAATAACGGGGGGCGGGGCCACCCGGTGACCCCGCCCCCCACTGACGCACGGTGACTTGACGGGACTTCCCTGTGACGTCACGGGGAATGCCACAGGGAAGTCCCGTCATGTCCCGTGCATCAGAGGGGGGCAGGGTCACCGGGTGGCCCTGCCCCCCGTTATTTAAGAACTGTCAGACGAGGAGCGCCGTCACACAGCGGGAGCCTCCCTCCATGCCAGCATGGGTGCGGAGCGGCCCGGAGAAGAAAATGAAGAAGAGAAGAAGAGAAGAAAAGAAAAAGAGAAGAAGATGAAGAAGATGAAGAGAAGAGCGGGAGCCTCCCCCCATGCCATGGGTGCGGAGCGGCCCGAGGAGAAGCAGATAGAAGACGCCGCGGAGGAGATGCTGGACGAGAACGCCGGAGGAAGAACCAGAAGAGCCAGAAGAACCAGAAGAACCAGAAGATGAAGGAAGATAGAAGAAAGAAGAAGTATTTAAATAAAGGAATTGTCAAAAACTGTCTCTTGTCATTTTTAACATTTTTGACAATTTTTTAGTGAAATGGTAGGGGTAAGTACCCCCTTACCATTTCACACAGGGAGGGGGGCCGGGATCTGGGGGTCCCCTTGTTAAAGGGGGCTTCCAGATTCCGATAAGCCCCCCGCCCGCAGACCCCCACAACCACCGGCCAGGGTTGTGGGGATGAGGCCCTTGTCCTCATCAACATGGGGCAAGGTGTTTTGGGGGGCTACCCCAAAGCACCCTCCCAGTGTTGAGGGCATGTGGCCTGGTACGGTTCAGGAGGGGGGGCCACACTCTCGTCCCCCCCTCTTTTCCTGCGGTCTGCCAGGTTGCGTGCTCGGATAAGGGTCTGGTATGGATTTTTGGGGGGACCCCACGCCGTTTTTTTTTGTTTTTTTTTGGCGCGGGGTTCCCCTTAAAATCCATACCAGACCTGAAGGGTCTGGTATGGAATTTAGGGGGAACCCCATGTCATTTTTTTTTAAATTTTGGCCGGGGTTCCCCTTAATATCCATACCAGACCTGAAGGGCCTGGTATGGAATTTAGGGGGACTCCCACGTCATTTTTTTTTTAAATTTTGGTTCGGGGTTCCCCTTTGGGGAATTCCCATGCTGTTTTTATCAATGAACTTCTATGTGTATTGTCGGCAATGCAATAGCCGCGGGTAGTTTTAAATGAGTTTTTTCCTTCAAAATGACATTTTGCTGTCAGACTGTTCTAAACACAGGAAACATGCGCCCCTTTACAGGCATACTATAGACAACCCCCAGGTACGAAATTTAAAGGGATATTACACTTTTATTGTTTGACTTTAAGCATTATTAAAATCACTGCTCCTGAAAAAACGGCCTTTTTTAAAACTTTTTTTTGCATTGATCCATGTCCCCTGGGGCAGGACCCAGGTCTCCAAACACTTTTTATGACAATAACTTGCATATTAGCCTTTAAAATTAGCACTTTTGATTATTCATGTTCGTGTCACATAGACTTTAACGGTGTTCGCATGTTCGAACGAACTTTTTTCCTGTTCGCATGTTCTGGTGCGAACCGAACAGGGGGGTGTTTGGCTCATCCCTAGTGATCAGCAATTTTTAGTGGGACTGCGACATTGCGGTGGACAGATCGAACACTTTTGACATTTTTTTGGGACTATTGACATTTATACAGCGATCGGAGCTAAAAATATCCACTACTTACTGTATAAATGACACTGGCAGGGGAGGAGTTAACACTAGGGGGCGATCAAGGGGTTCAGTGTGTCATAGTGAGATGTTTCTAGCTGTGGGTGGGGAGAGGGGACTGACTGGGAGTAGAGAGATCGTTGTTCCTGATCACTAGGTAAGCGTGCTTTAGTGCCCTCCGCCGCTTACCGGAGCCGTCGTCAGCGGCGGATGCGATCGGATCTTCACCCTTGCTGGTTATGGAGACAAGTGAGGAGAAGATGGCCCCCACTCATCCCCATAACATTGCAGGGCGGAAGCAACATCAAAAGGTCACTTCCACCCATAGCTCTTAAAGGGACATTTTTTTTTTTTAAATTACATTTTTTTTTTATTGCATTGTAGTGTAAATATGAGATCTGAGGTCTTTTTGACCCCAGATCTCATATTTAAGAGGTCCTGTCATGCTTTTTTTTTCTAAAAGGGATGTTTACATTCCTTGTAATAGGAATAAAGGTGACACATTTAAAAAAAAAAAACAGTGTAAAAATAAAAAATAAAAGGTAAAATAAATAAGAAAAATTTTTTTTTTTAAATGCGCCCCATCACGACGAGCTCACGTGCAGAAGTGAACGCATACGTGAGTAGCGCCCGCATATGAAAACGGTGTAGAGCGAGAGCAATAATTCTAGCCCTGTACCTCCTCTGTAACTCAAAACATGCAACTTGTGAATTTTTTAAACTTCGTCTATGGAAGTTTTTAAGGGTAAAAGTGTGTCGCCATTCCACGAGCGGGAGCGTATTTGAAGCGTGACATGTTGGGTATCAATTTACTCGGCGTAACATTATCTTTCACAATATTAAAAAAATTGGGCTAACTTTACTGTTGTTTTATTTTTAAATTTAAAAAAGTGCACTTGTAAGACCGCTACGCAAATACGGTGTGACAGAAAGTATTGAGACCGCCATTTTATTCTCTAGGGTGTTAGAAAAAAAATGTATAATGTTTGGGGGTTCTAAATAATTTTCTAGCAAAATAAAAATGTTTTTAACTTGTAAACAACACATCTCAAAAAGAGGCTCGATCCTTAAGTGGTTAAAAAGGAAACCAGGCATTTTTTAAATTTATTTTTTTAAGATATTTCACGTTAATGGGAACACATAACAAATATAAACTAGGTGTTATCCCAACTTGGCTGCAAAAGTGTAAGTATACTTTAAAGTTGATAAACTGACCTAAGGACTAATATGCAAGCTCTCCAGGGTATCCTCTGCTGTCTTTCACTTCCCTATCTGTGTATGTGCACATAGTCTAACAGTTCCAGCTAAAAATCATAATATTTCCCCTGCACACAGAGCATGTGATTTTCAATGTAAGTGTTGCGAGCGAGACTACCATTTCCTGATAAGCAAAACAATTTGCAATTCTTACCTACAACCATGGGAGAAAGAAACCCTGGACTAAGGGGTATTGAAGATGGATCACTGAAGGCACAGAAAGTGCAAAGTCGTCTTGAGCATAGAGCCAAGGAGAAGAAGGGACCCCAGTGAAGAAGTAAAATTGTGATGATGGGATTGCACAGCCTTTTAGTATACTGCCTGTGGGAGAAGGGACCCATTGAAGGAATGGAACAGTGAGGGAATCACAGAACCACAACCTGCAGTACAGAGGTACTGTAACAGGAGAAGTGACCACAATGAAGATGCAGAATACTGAGGCGGGGGGGACCCCCCGCCATTTTTTTTTGGCATGGGTTCCCCTAAAATCCATACCAGACTGAAGGGTCTAGTATGGGTCTTGGGGAGGACCCCACACCTTTTTCTTTTTTCATTTTGGCGCGGGGTTTTCTTCAAGATCCTCGGCGCACAAGTCGCACTGCAATTTGGATCATCATGATCCGACTTCTGGTGCAACTTCTATTCAAATCAATGAGCTCTCATAGGGAACCATTGATTTTGAATAGAGGCAGAGAAACGCCGCTAAGAGCTAGCGCGGCTAAACGTGCATTAATGCCAACACAATAAAGCTACTAAAAGCACATTTTTACAACTGCTTTTTCCTGCGTTGGTAGTGGCGTTACAGCTTGTTTTTTCTAATGCCCTGTGTGCATGGGTCATTAGACAGGGGTAAAAGTAGCATCAGCCTGCATCACAGTGCCAGGGTGGCAAAAGGACTACAAAAGAGGAGTGTAGCAGTGATGATAAGAGGGTATAACCATCTACAGTATGCAGAGAGGATGGGAAGACATAGGTCACATCAAAGGCCACAGTGGAGGAGTAGAACAGTAAGAAAGAAACGACAAGATCCACAGCCATATCAAAGGCCCTAGTGAAGGAATGGAATGGTAAGGAGGGAAGGACAGGTAGAGGAGGAGGGAGAAGGAGCCACAGCGGAGGAGCAGAACAGTAATGCCCCGTACACACGATCGGACATTGATCGGACATTCCGACAACAAAATCCATGGATTTTTTCCGACGGATGTTGGCTCAAACTTGTTTTGCGTACACACGGTCACACAAAGTTGTCGGAATTTCCGCTCGCCAAGAATGCGGTGACGTACACCACGTACGACGAGACTAGAAAAGGTGACTTCAGAACCAAGCGCGGCACCCTTTGGGCTCCTTATGCTAATCTCGTGTTAGTAAAAGTTTGGTGAGAGACGATTCGCGCTTTTTCAGACTCGTGGTTTTCAGATCGTTTTCTGCTGTTCAGTTTGTGCTCGTGGGTTTGTATCTGCTCTTCAGTGCGTGCAGCAAGCTACGCGTGACTTTGTCATTGTATTCTTGTTCGTTCGTTACTGTTTTTCAGGTCGCTCTTCACAGGCCTTGCTGTTCTTCAGTGCGTTCTGTTACTTCGTTCTTAGCAGCCGACCGTTTTCTAGCCAGTGCGTATACGTACTCCTCGTAGAGTTCGTGCTGTGTGGGGGCTTGGTGTTTGGGTCCTTATCTTGACACAAGCCCAGTCCATGAACAGGGTGGGGAGGAGTTCATGGACCAAGAATTGGTTGCTCCAGCGTGACCAGTTCTGTCATATGCCTTTGCTCCGTGAGATCCGTGAGAATAACCCTGATGATTTCAGGAACTTTCTCCGGATGACGGACCCCGTATTTCACCATTTGTTGGCTTTGCTGACCCCCTATATCAGCAGGCAGGTTACCTGCATGAGGCAAGCCATCACTCCGGAGCAGAGGCTAGTCACCAACCTGCGGTACTTGGCAATGGGGAGAAGCCTACAGGACTTGAAGTTCTCGACAGGCATCTCCCCCCAGGCTCTAGGGACCATTATCCCAGAGACCTGTTCTGCCATCATCCGGGTCCTGCAGAAGGAGTATATTAAGGTAAGATTTTTATCCTTTAACATCACGTTTTATTGTATATAATGTTTGATAATATATTGTATTTCTTTCCTCATTCCCTAATTACCATGATTGTGATATGCTGTAAATGTCCCCTTTGTTCTCATGCATGCTGGATTTTTATGTAATTATTTTTTTTCTCCCTCATACATATTTGCCTTCACTTATCTCCCCAGCATGCTCTCCTGGCCCTATATTCACCTCATGTAGTCACTTAACAATGTATTTTAGCAGCTCCATAGTAGTGCTTTACCCTAAATACCCCCTAAATGTTTTGAAATGTGATTGATGCTTAAAATTCATGCAGAGTTCCAGAGGCTTTTTTTAGGGGTCCCCAAATCATTTTTAACCCTCCCTCCCCCCAACTGCTAAGTCAGCTGATACCAATTCTCTATCTATCCTCAATCATCTATCTGCTGACTTAGCCATACCCATACACACTATACCCATCTCTTTTGTGCTCAGATGTATGGATGAATTCCCCAAAGCATGTAATGCAAGGGCCTGCCTGTATACATTCAAATGGTACTGTTTAAAGTTTTTGTATCCTATTATTATCTTGCTAGGTAATAGCAGAATGTCCAAGTGTGCTAAAATGTGTACAATGTGTATTCATATCTTTGTCTTATGATACTTCTTACCTGTCCAGTGGGCTGCCAATAGTGTAACTAAGGAGGGGCTGTTCAAAGCAATACAATTTATTTAGGCATTCATCTCTCAATGAAGTGAAGAGGGTTACCTGTCCAAGAGCTTCCCCCCCTATAATGTTAGAAATGGCCCATGAGAGAGGGGGAGGGGGAATCTGATAGGTGTACCTTATACTTTAGTCTTTAAAAACTCCCCTCAAATAAATGTTATCTTGATGTTGGCCAAGAATGTTTGTGTCTAATCTGCTTTCCCTGTTTATGTGCAAAATGACTAATTTTTTTTTGCTTTGACTCCACAGTTTCCTTCCACGCCACAGGAATGGCAGACTGTGGCCTCCCACTTTGCCCAGCGGTGGGACTTTCCTAACTGCAGTGGGGCAATTGATGGGAAACACATCCACATCGTCCCACCACCCAACTCGGGTTCATACTATTATAATTATAAGGTGTTCAATAGTATTGTGATGTTGGCGGTGGTGTCGGCTACTTATGAGTTCCTGTATGTGGACGTGGGGAAGAATGGCCGGATGTCCGATAGTGGAGTCATCGCCCAGACGGAGTTCTACAGGCGTCTCCAGAATGGCAGCTTGGACTTGCCACCTCCAGAAGACAATGTGGAAGGACTCCCATTCGTCTTCGTTGCAGATGAAGCATTTGCGCTGGGGGACAATCTTATGCGGCCATTCCCGATGAGGACCCTCACCCCGGACCAGAGGGTTTTTAATTACCAGTTGGCCAGAGCCAGAAGAGTGGTGAAGAACACGTTTGGAATCATGGCCAGCCGGTTCCGCCTATTTCTTACACCCATACATATGGCGGAGTATAAACTTAATCATATTATCCTGGCATGCTGTGTTCTACACAACTTTTTACGGCAACATTCTGCCAACTATGCTGGCTCAGTTGGGCCGGAGGCTGCAATTCCAAATGAACCAACCCTGACGGCGCTTGAAAGTGGCCGTCCTGGCTTGCCCCCCCTGAGTGCCCGTGACGTCCGGCTAAGATACCTTGAATTCTTTGCGGGTAGGGGGGCTATCAATATACCAGACAATGTGTAAAACCTTTTTCAAATAAGAAAAAAAACTACTCAAATCTTTGGTGACATTTACTGCTTGTGTTTGTTTTAGCTGACCCTGACAGAAATGTGGTGAGTCCTGAAAATGGCGTGATTGTGTAACCTTACAAAGCACTGTTGGGTGTTATTTACTAAAGGCAAAGACACTTTGCACTACAAGTGCACTTGAAACTGCACTTGTAGTGCAAAGTGGATTTGCCCTCAGGAAATATCACCCATTGTCACAGAAAACACCAATTAGAGCACCACAAAAGTGTTGGAGCGTTGAAACAATAATCCACACAATCTTGATTATCAATCTTTTTAATACCAGCACAATCACATGTGCATTTACAGAAGGTTTTTTTAAACAAACCAACATGTTTGTTGTATAACAATTTTTGGGGTCACATTAGAAAAAGTAGAAATGTCCATTTAAGATAAAACAGGCATGTTTAAAAACAACAAGAAAGACACAAATCTTGAACTTACAAAGTTCACATTTAGTAGAACTTGAAGGCAATATGAGACATGAGTATTTACAAACTGTGTTTGATATTGCGTTCAGATGGGGTGAAGTCACCCCAGGAAAAGCCAAATTTTGAAGATGCACACAAATTTCCTAATGTCAACATGTGCTAGCTGCCATCACGGGGGATCAAGGGATGTGTTTTGGGGGTGCAACCCCTTCCTCACAGCTACTTTATTATTGAGGAAGGGGTTGCACCCCCAAAAGCATCCATTGATCTCCCGTGATGGCAGATAGCACATGTTGACACACTGTGTGCCTCTTCAAAATTTGGCTTTTCTAAAATGTATCCAAAAAATGTCAATTATTTTTAGGACACCAAAAACCAAAGGGATTTGGAGGGGTTTTAAACTCTCCCTAAAACATCAATGATGTTCTTCATTTTTTGCTGAACATCATTGATGTTTTTCTGGATGTTTTCCCAAGTCCCTATTACACCCCATGATCTCCCCGATCAGGATCTGTGCACTTTCCGAGGTGAAAGGATCTGGATCCACAACATCACGATCACCTACAAAGATAGAAACCAAAAAACAACATGTATTATAAATATGCCGGCATCCATCTCCTACCTGAGCCAGGGGCGGATCCAGAGTCTAGTTTCGGGAGGGGCACTGCCAGAAAATATATTTTTTTGGGGTACATCTATTGGGGAAATGGCTGGTGTTGGCGCTTCAATCATCATGGCACCATGGTTGTTATGGTGTCAGGATGATTGAAGCGCATTATTACTATTATTACATTGTTATAAAAAATTAAATAGTTTAACTCACCATAATGCAGAATCAGTGGGAGCCCCGAGTGTGTCAACTGCCACGTCACCTGTCACCAGATGCAGATTGTCACTTGCCACGTCGCCTGCCACATGTTGCGGATTGTCACTTGCCACGTCGCCTGTCACCAGATGCAGATTGTCACTTGCCACGTCGTCTGCCACATGTTGCGGATTGTCACTTGCCATGTCACTTGCCACGTCGCCTGCCACATGTTGCGGATTGTCACTTGCCACGTCACCTGTCACCAGATGCAGATTGTTGCCTGCCACATGTTGCGGATTGTCACTTGCCACGTCGCCTGTCACCAGATGAAGATTGTCACTTGCCACCTGCTAAGGTGGTCTCTTGTGTCCCAGAGACAGGCAGCAGAGAGATGATGTAATCTCTCTGCTGCCGCAGCTGCCTGCATGGTGGGGGGGAACTGCAGGGATGCAGGGCAGGCGCCGGGCGGTGAGAGATGATGTCATCTTTCTGCTCCCCCGCCCGCCGGCTCCCTGATTGGCCAGCAGCCCGCCCACAAACACATGGACTCTAACAAACCATTGAGAATCAGACCTGAGTGTTTGAAAATCGCGCTGCTTTGTATGAAATTTACCGCTACGCGACCTCTTTTGGATTCAACACTATGAGGAGCGGCACATGTCAGCGGCAGCTCTCTCACTCCCCGAGCCGCCCAGTGGCTCTCTCACTCCCAGAGCCGCCCAGCGGCTCTCTCACTCCCGGAGCCGCCCAGCGGCTCTCTCACTCCCGGAGCCGCCCAGCGGCTCTCTCACTCCCGGAGCCGCCCAGCGGCTCTGTCTCACTCCCGGAGCCGCCCAGTGGCTCTCTCACTCCCGGAGCCGCCCAGCGGCTCTCTCACTCCCGGAGCCGCCCAGCGGCTCTGTCTCACTCCCGGAGCTGCCCAGTGGCTCTGTCTCACTCCCGGAGCCGCCCAGCGGCTCTCTCACTCCCGGAGCCGCCCAGCGGCTCTCTCACTCCCGGAGCCGCCCAGCGGCTCTCTCACTCCCGGAGCCGCACAGCGGCTCTCTCTCACAGTCACTCACCCGCATTTCTCGGAGGGGGCAATTGCCCCGTTGCCCCCCCCCCTGGATCCGCCCCTGACCTGAGCCTGTGGTCGCAGACACTCACCTGTTGTGGTGCCAATTTCCACCACGTCTTCCTCCTCCTGCTCTGCTTGTCTTGGGTGGATTTCCCCTTCTTCCAGAGGTGGGGGGTCTCTGGTCTCCTTGGATGAGGGGTGTCCTCCGAGTCTTTTCTCCCCTATGTAAAAATAAATAGGTATACTTAGCACACAGATATTTGATGGCAGAACTATAAATATGAAACATTGCTTGGAAGTGGGGTACAATTGTCTGTTTTGGCAGAGTTCCAAGATGTAGCATTTTTCTTGTCCTTTGTCAAGCTTGAATACTTTACCTGTCTTGTACAAGCTTCACAGATGGAGACACCCCTATAGTATACACTGGAGCACCTGTGTGGGACCCCCTAATAAAAAGGATGCTCTTGTGTCCCACACTAGTGCTCCAGCGTCCAGATGTGAAAACTGCTGCTGAGTGTCCTCTCCTTACACAGAATCTAGTTTGCATTTCATTCTAGTAACAAACCCATCTACACAACCAAATTATTTTCAGACAAGTAGGCCCTAAAAAATGTGGGCAAATGCATATTTCCAAAACAATGGTGTTTTCTAGGCCGCACGAAAAATTTTGATACGAACGAATAATGTGCCCATGAACTAGAAAGTTGCCATTTAGAAATGGACACAACCAAATTATTTTCAGACAAGTAGGCCCTAAAAAATGTGGGCAAATGCATATTTCCAAAACAATGGTGTTTTCTAGGCCACACAAAAAATTTTGATACGAACGAATAATGTGCCCATGAACTAGAAAGTTGCCATTTAGAAATGGATAACAGTTAAGAAAAGCACATGGAGCAGCACGAACGTAATAAACATAAAAAGAATCGGAACACAGCACAACTACTTACTTTTTTGCAGCACTCTCCGGATCTTTCTGTACTGCTCATGCTCTCTTAATTTGAGGTCCGACCACCGCTTCCTGAGCTGATCCTTGGATCTCCGTACCCCGAAATTCCGGTGCAGGCTTTTGACCACTTTTGCCATGATCTTGGCCTTTCTGACATTGGGGTTGAGGTAAGGTCCATACTTCCCGTCATAGTCGGCCCTTTTCATTATGTCGACCATCTCCAACATCTCCCCAAAGGACATATATTATGCCTTATATCGTCTCCTTCTGGATCCGGACATTTCAGGCTCCGGGCTTTCCTCCTCCTCCTCCTCGTTGGTGTAATTATCAGACACCTGCTGTTTCTCCGACAGAAGAGAAGGGGCAGGGAATAGACTAGAAAGAACGTCATAGGCGGAGAAAGAACGTCAGGGGCAGGCTGAGTTTCACGCATGCGCAGTGTCTATAAAGCGTAACACGCGTGCGTAGTACGTACGATCTGTGAGCGGAGGAATGATAAACGGAGGCGCCGATCGTGATAGCGAAGGTAAGATTTAACATTGGGCCTATACTGCTTCTAGATTGAGGCCTGTATTTGCACAAGTTTATTAGACTTTAGGCTGACATTAGGGTTTGTCTTGTGTTGTGTCTTGCAGTAAAAATGGATATCTTGAAAGATCAGGACTTTATGCCAATCTTCATTGATATGTTCAGGGAGCTGCCTTGTCTATGGCAGATAAACCACCCTGAATATAAGAACCAAACAAAGAGGAAGGCAGCGCTGGATAATTTGTTGGAATTTGTGAAGCCGGTGATCCCCATGGCAGACATCACCTATTTGAAGGTTCTAATTGGTGGCCTGAGGAACACTTATCTATGGGAGCGCAAGAAGGTCCAGGATTCCCAGAGATCCAGAGCTGCAGATGACATCTTTGTCCCCAGGCTCTGGTACTATGACAGGCTGCATTTTCTGGCAGGTCAAACTGAACCCAGGCCAGCACTCTCCACTCTTCCTTCCACGCTTCCTTCCCCCCCCAGCTGAGACTTCTGACGCCCAACCTGGGCCTTCCAGGCAGCAACATGTGGAGGAGCCCAGCTTGAGCCAGGTATAGCATTCCTCTAAATATTTATGGTTGTCCAATCAATGATGTTAACTAGATGTTAGTTTGGAGTACTAATTTCTGATTGTGATTGATGAAGCAAAAACTAAAACCATGTCCCTTTTTCATACACAGGGAAGTCTCAGCCAGGAGGTGGCCGGGCCAAGCAGGCTGCCTGATATCCAGGTCCCTCCCCTACACCTTCAAAAACAAAGTGGCAGGAAGAGGAGTAACCTGGAGGAGGCTGCCATAGGTCTTGTTTGGAAGGCTACAGAGGCCCTGAGAACCCCCCACAGTGTGGAGGAGGACTTTGCTGGCATAACCGCCTGCAAAATGATGCAGATTGAGGAGGGCCAACGACTCCTGTGTGAGTTCCTAATTTTGGAAGCTCTCAATAAGGGGTTGAGGGGCCAAATAACATGTGCTACCCACATTTGTGACCTCACACATGGTCCTCCTCCTCCTCCTCCTCCTCCAGGTCCTACTCCTCCTCCTCCTCCAGGTCCTACTCCTCCTCCTGCCACATCTCCAACACCAGAGCCACAGCCGGGAAGGAAGCGTGGAAGGAAGACCAGAGAGTGATGGCCCTGGGTTCAGTCTGGTCTGGCAAAATATGCAGCCTCTTGTAGGACCACAGCCTGGGGACACAGATGTCATCTGCTGCTTTCCGGATCTCTGGGACTTCTGGACCAGACTGCACTCCCTTACATATGGACTCCTCAGGCCACTAATTTTGCTGAAAAAGAATTGATGTCTGCCCTGGGGGTCAAAGGCTTCGCCAATTTCTGCTGTTTCTCCAGCGTTGCCTCCCTCTTTGTTTGGTTCTGAGCCCTTAATAAAGGAATTTTTGTTTCAATTATACTTGCCTATGTGTGTTTTCCTTCAAAAAGGACAGTTTGTTTGTGAGGAGGCAGGTACATTTCAAAAATACAATGTGAAATTAACAAGAGACACCAACACCAAACAATCTCCTTGAGATTAAATAATACAAGATATCAATGGTGTTGTGGTAACTTGACACACAAAACACACACAAAAATATTATGGAGTAAAACACAAAAAAACAAAAATAAAAAAACAGCCTTGAAAATAATACAAACCCAAAAAAACAAAAAACAGCCTTGAAAAACAAAAAAAAAACAGCCTTGAAAAAAATACAAACCCCAAAAAAAACAAAAAACAGCCTTGAAAAAAAAAAAATTTAAAAACAACCAAACAGAAATTTGGTCAGATGTGACAAATCAAAATATATTGAGGGAATCACGATAAATAATAAAGAAATAAGTTTGTGAGAAGTCTGTGTGAATATGAGCAGCAAAACTACTTCATTCTTCTCACATTATAAAGATGAAGAGAGTGCGCTGTATTAAACTATTGAAAACATTGCAGCGTGATGAAAGTGCTGTATCCATTCCGAATGCCAATTTTACCAGACGGAGCTGTTCCATCTCGGAATTTCCTCTAAACATGCGTAGCACTTTGTGCGTCGGAACTGGCCACACGCGGTCGGAATTGACGCGATCGGATTTTGTTGTCGGAAAATTTTATAGCCTGCTCTCAAACTTTGTGTGTCGGAAAATCCGATGGAAAAAGTCTGATGGAGCCCACACACGGTTGGAATGTCCGACAACACGCTCCGATCGCACATTTTCCATCGGAAAATCCGACCGTGTGTACGGGGCATAAGGATGAGAAGACACAGTCCACATCACAAGGAAGGGGGAGAGGGAGCCACATTGGAGGAGTGGAACAGTAAAGAAGGTAGGACACAGTCAACATCACAGAGAAGGGGGGAGAGTGAGCCACAGTGAAGGATTGGAACAGTAAGAAAGAGAGAACACAGTCTACATCACAGAGAAGGCATTAGAAGGGCCCACAGTGGAGTTGTGGAACAGTAAAGAAGAGAAGGACCCAGTCAACATCACAGAAAAGAAGGGAAAAGGAAACACAGTGGAGAAGTGGAACAGTAAAGATGGGAGGGCAGAGCAGGAGCTGGGGACAGAATGAGGAGAATGAGAAGAGGGTAGTGAAACCATAAGGAAGAGAGCAGAGAAAATGGTGCATGTCCCCCAAGGGTATAAAGCTAACTGCATGCATATACATGTATATATTATACACGACAAAATTATTATACCCATTTTAAACAAAAAAGTAGCTGTAAGGCTCATAGGTATGAATCATAAGTTACTTACTTGGCTTTGGTAAAGAGATGCTTCTTCCAGATCAGGACTCTCTAAAAATGTCTGCAATGCTGTTTTTGAGTAAAATATATGCTTGCCAAGGGAGGACACCTCTTGGTTAGTTTTAGAAGCAAAAGGAAGGAAGTTTAGAGAAGTAAAGCAGTCAGCATTAAAGGGCTTAGATCTTCCTGATTAGTGTACCAGTGAAAAAATGTATCTAACCCAACAATCTCCTGGCTGTCCAGAGCTATAGGTACCTGGCAGAATCACTGTATGTGAAGACATGTAACTCTATCTCCAGCTTCCATCCCTTTCACTTTGAAGGATCAAGAAAGGAGATTTGTGAGAAGAGGAATTTACATTTTCTAGATTATGCTGTAAAGAAAACTTTGTTCTCAATCATCTCCATTTGACAATGTTCCTTGTATGTTACTTACGTCCTGCCTATACGACACCTGTTAGCAGCCTATGGTGTCCATACATGTATTGATTTGCGATCAGTCTAAGTATGAGCAAACACAAACATAAATTAAAATATCGAACTCTGCAACACAAAATGTATTGTTCTGCACTTTCAAATCAACTCCAAAGACATGCTGGTAGGTTATTTGGTTTCAAGTATATGAATGTGAGTTGGGGACCTTGGATTGTAGGCTCCTTAAGGGTAGGGTAGGGACCGATGTGAGTCTGTGATGTATGTGTGGAGCACTATGTAACAATGTAACTATGTAACTGAAATTTGTATCTATCAGTCATACTTTTAAATGTATCCGTATTATTATGTTTGATATTTGTATGATCAATTATAAGCTCTCTATAAGATTCCGCCATGGCTGATCAACTTGCCAGAGTCTACATCAATCAAAAGCTCACCAAATCGATCAAATAGAGGCTCTTTGGTTTGATTGAATGGTCATATCGATATGTGTGTGGCCACTATTAAAGATAGTGGTATAAATGTTACTTTTATGTGTTAGCAGCCAACTGCACCTACCTATTGCCATCATGCACCCTGCCTGGACACATATATTGTTGTTAGAATTTGTTTCAGATGCTTGTTTTGTGTTTTTCTTGTAGTGCTCTAATTTTTACTGTGTTGCCCACTGTGTTAGCTTTAGTGTACTTTTTATGCTCATAAAGTGTAACTATTGGCAACATCAAAAATGACCAGCCTGCCACAAGTGTTAACAGCAGTTTTTTTTTAATTTCTGAGTCTTCCTGTAACATATTTGTATTACCTGTTGATCTCACCAGTGTATCCATTATTTTACTATGTCTTCTAATAGGGTGCATTCTCCAGTGAAATCACAGTAGTGTTGTCACCTTGTGGCCTGGCTTTCATGCTGAAGCTCTAAGCTTTCTCATGAACCTGGAGAAAGTTCTGACTTCCTGTCAGGGTTGGGCTCAGCCCTTCCTTCTCTGAGCTGGCCGCTCAGCTGTCGGCTAATTGCCAGCTCCTATCTCTCCACAGTTACTTGATGATATCCTGCTCGTCAGTCCTGCCTACTTAAGCCGTCCAGTCCAGAGGGTCTCTGCCTTCACCTTGGTCAACATCACAGAAACTATCTCCTGCAATTCTGTTTAAGACTTGCTTTGCTGACATCCCTTCTGGCTCCAGATCCTGCTTGATGCTTCGCTACATTGATCTCTGACTTCTGGTTTGGCTGACTATCTGTTCCGGTTACTGAACTGTGGCTATGTTTGAATACGTTTGTTCTTTTTACTTTTATTATTAAACAAGTGTGATTTAACTGTACTTCTGTCTCGGGCTGATTTCATGGTTTCTGACACTTCCCTTGTTGCAAGATCAAACTCTGGGCTCACCCCCCCCCATCCTGTCTCCCACTGCTCCCCCATCCTCCCCTGGAACAACCCCCCCCCCCCATCTTGCAGTATTTTAAGCCTTTCTTATATACTAACCTTTCTATGACACCCTGCATTCACAGTATGTCTCTGGCCTGTTGGGTTGAATGACTCTAGGCACCATTCAACCTAGAAGACACATCTAGAAGAGTACATCTAAGATCAGAATGGGATTATTGTAGGAGACAGCACTGGAGAGGAGGTGAGTATTGCAGCAAGAACTGCTGTTTTATTTAAGTCATTGGTTGTGGCTCGCTTTAAAAAAATATTGCCCAGAGTTGAGCTGTAATATATTATTAATAGTAGGAAGCCAGCAGGTTACCTCTTTCTCTTGACAGGTTTTCTTTATTTCCAAGTAGTCATTCTTAAAGCTGAAGTAAATCCATCAAATTAACAGTTTTCCAAAACAGTTACATTCCAGACATGCCATCAATGATAACTGTTGCTGTTGCTTGTGCTCTCAACCAAACTGTCAAGTCATCAAATGACTGGTGTCATCACTGATCACATGTGCAGCACCATGGCAGTTGCTGATTAAACAGAGGCAAGGATGGCAGCTTCTTATAAAGGATTTACCTGTGATGTACTGTGGAATTTTTTTTATAGCACTCAAGCAAAGCTCTAAGCAGTAGGAAAGCATCTTCAGTGCCAGTAAAAGGGTTAAGCAGTATGCTGTATCTCCCAAATGTCCTGCATTTAGAGGGACTGTCCCTCTTTAGGAGTCAGATCATTCGGTCCCCATTTTCTTCTCAGCCATCCTTCTTTTTGGTCTGATTTATAGACCTTTATGCAAAAATGAACAATTTAACTGCCAAAAAATGATTTATTACATTAAACCTTCTATCCCACCTAAAATGATTGTATTTGTTATTTTAAAAAGCTAGTATAAAGTAAAGGAAGTGATGGCTCTGGTTGGTTTAACTAGTCATTTTTGGCATTTTAGCTTTGGACAACATAGAAGAAGGAAGTTCTTTGGGCACCTGTTTTGTATTAACCACTTCAGGACCGCCGCATGCCGATGTAGTCCTCACTTTGAGGGCGGATATCGTTGTTATGGCAGCAGCTAGCTAGTATCGCCGTGTTTGTAACGGCGGACCGGTATAAGATAAAAGTGGTCTCTGTGGTGGATTCGCCGTGAGATCACTTTTATCGGCGGCGGGAGAGGGCCCCCCCGCCGCGATCCGGAGCCCTCTGCCGCTTACCGAAGCCATCGGCAGCGGAGGAGGCAATTGGATCCTTCCCATGGCTGTGCATGGAGAGGAGTGAGGGGAAGATGGCCCCCACCCATCTCCATGACACTGCAGGGCGGAAGCGACGTCAAAGCGTCACTTCCGCTCATAGCTCTTAAAGGGCTATTTTTTTTTTTAAATGACAGACAACATTTTTTTTTATTGCATTTTAGTGTAAATATGAGATCTGAGGTCTTTTTGACCCCAGATTTCATATTTAAGAGGTCCTGTCATGCTTTTTTTCTATTACAAGGGATGTTTACATTCCTTGTAATAGGAATAAAAGTGACACATTTTTTTTTAAACAGTGTAAAACTAAAAAATAAAAGGTAAAATAAATAAGAAAAAAAAAATTTTAAACACTCCCCGTCCTGCCGAGCTCACGTGCAGAAGCGAACACACGCGTGAGTAGCACCCACGTATGAAAACGGTGTTCAAACCACACATGTGAGGTATCACCGCGATCGGCAGAGCGAGAGCAATAATTGTAGCCCTAGACCTCCTCTGTGACACAAAACATGCAACCTGTAGAATTTTTTAACTGTCACCTATGGAGATTTTTAAGGGTAAAAGTTTGTCCTCATTCCACGAGCGGGTGCAATTTTGAAGCATGACATGTTGGGTATCAATTTACTTGGCGTAACATTATCTTTCACAATATAAAAACAAATTGGGCTAACTTTACTGTTGTCTTATTTTTTAATTAAAAAAGTGGGCTTGTAAGACCGCTGCGCAAATACGGTGTGACAGAAAGTATTGCAACGACCGCCATTTTATTCTCTAGGGTGTTAGAAAAAAAAATTATAATGTTTGGGGATTCTAAGTAATTTTCTAGCAAAAAAAAAACAGTTTTTAACTTCTAAACAACACATCTAAAAAAGAGGCTCAGTCCTTAAAGTGGTGTTCCGGCCAAAATTATACTTTTTAAATAAAAATACCCCTATAATACACAAGCTTAATGTATTCTAGTAAAGTTAGTCTGTAAGCTAAGGTCTGTTTTGTTAGTTTATAGCAGTAGTTTGTTATTTAATAAACTTACAGCAGGACGTGGCCATCTTAAGTGTGGGGATCTGAAGCCAGACTGTATTTCTTCCTGGATCTCATCGTTGCAGATCTCGCACATGCTCAGTGCAGCACAAGCAGTGTAACAGGTTTCAGGACAGGTTTCCATAGCAACGGCAGTTTCAGAGGAAGTTGCCACCCCTTCCCAGAAGGCATTGCAAACAGGAAATGATGCTACGGGCTGTGGCCAGGGAGGAGGAAGTGAAAAATGAATACAGCAGATATACAGTAGGTGCTGAGAAATAAATAAAAAAATATCCAATTTGTTTACAGTGACAGTTTAGTGAGGGATGCTGAAGAGTTGTAAAAGTGGGTGGAACTCCACTTTAAGTTGTTAAATCGTCCCTCCTTCTCATCTCGGACAGCTGGGAGGTGTGACGTACCATCACCTCTATAAATGTGGGAAAAAAAAGAGATTGGCATAGAGTAGCACACAACCAGAATAAGGGTTTATATCAATTTGCTTTCCAGACTAATCAGTTTATATTGGAAATCAGTTTGAGATGCTTTTGAGATCATTTACAGTTCATCGACAGGTGCATTTGACTTACCGTTAACTTCCTTCTGACTTGCATTTGACCTCCTTCTAAGCTGAATGGTTTAAAAAATCATTTTTGACATATTAGCTCCTCATGGACCAGGTAAGTGGAGGCATGGAAGCTGCTGGTTCTTTGGCAACATACTCTGTATTAAATGATATCCTTCTTTCTCATCTTGGAAAGTTTAGAGGTATGAAGTACCATCACATCTATAAAATGTGGAATATTCTGACTTGCAATTGACCACCTTCAAAGAGGCCCCAACCTACTTCAAGCAGCTTTTGAATTCTCATTGACTTGTATGGGAAGAGAAGCAAGTTCTCACCTGAACAACAGAACTCGTTTGTGCACTGGTGTGCAGTCACGCTGGAACAGGAAGGGGCCATCCCCAACTCTTCCCACAAAGTTGGGAGCATGAAACATGTTATACTTACCTCCACTGTGCAGCTCGTTTTGCACAGAGTGGCCCCGAACCTGGTCTTCCGGGGTCCCTCAGCGGCTGTCTCAGCTCCTCCCCGCAAGAAATAACCACCTTCATGCGAGCTCTCTCGCATGGTGGTTAGTTCTTGCGGGTGCGCTCCCGTAAAACAGCCGGCGGCTATAGCCGCTCACTGTATCACTCGGCCCCGCCCCCCAGTGCGCCGCGTCATTGGATGTGATTAACAGCAGCGTGAGCCAATGGTTGTGCTGCTTTCAATCCATCCACTCTAGCCAATCAACGGCCAGGCTGAGCGGCGAAGAGGACATCGGGGGCGAGCGCAGCAAGTTTAGGGACTCATGTAAGTAAAACGGGTCGGTTGGGGGGGGGGGGTGGTATTGTCAGATGTTTTTTCACCTTAATGCATAGGATACATTAAGGTGAAAAAACGCAAACCTTTACAACCCCTTTAATGTTGCAGCGGTCGATATGACAACAGGCAGAGTAACTGGCCAGTACAAGACCTACGCTATCTGCGGCAGCATTCGTAGGATGGGTGAATCTAACGATGCCATTCTCAGGCTGGCAAAAGCTGATTGCATTGTATCAAAGAACTTCTAAACAAAGAAACCTTTGAAATGAACCTTTGTAAGGAAATTGTCCAAAATGTCTTGGTATGCTGACGCCTTCAGAGTTCCCTTCACTAGAAGTAAGGGGCCAAGCCCAACCCCTGAAAAACAACCCCACACCATAATCCCCCCTCTTGGAAATTATTTGGACCAGTGCACAAAGCAAGGTCCATGAAGACATGGATAAGCGAGTTTGGGGTGGAGGAACTTTACTGGCCTGCACAGAATCCTGACCTCAACACGATAAAACACCTTTGGGATAAATTAGAGTGGAGACTCTGAGCTAAGCCTTCTCATCCATCATCAGTGCCTGACCTCACAAATGCACTTCTGGAAGAATGGTCGAACATTCCCATAGACACACTCCTAAACCTTGTGGACAGCCTTCCCAGAAGAGTTGAAGCTGTTATAGCTGCAAAGGGTGGGCCAACTCAATATTGAACCCTACAGCCATTAAAGTTCATGTGTGTGTAAAGGCAGGCGTCCCAATACGTTTGGTAATATAGTGTATAATTAATATTAGCGGGAATCACCACATAGCCTAAAATAATTTCAAGGGTTCCTTCATGGTAAAAATTCTGAGAAAACACTGCTGTAGACAATCACAGATTAACCTAAATAATCTGATTATTATATATAATTTCATCCAGATTTATTTAAAATTTATTTTATTTCTATATTTTATTTTAAAACCATTATCGTGAGAAAATCTTTATAAATATCTATACAGATTTTAGAGGGTTCTGAGGGTTAGCACACAGTTTTGTTATTTCTGGAAATGAACGTTCCTCTTTTTATGTACATATGATGTGGCATCACATGTTCTTCTTGTGAAAAACATATGTAATAATCTTATATAATAATAATATATCTAATAATCTTTGGCTTGTAAAAATATAAAATTACTAATAAATGTAAATTACTATATAAAATTCAATAAAGGCCTTTAAATAACTATATATGTGTGTATATATATATATATATATATATATATATATATATATATATATATATATATATATATATATATATATATATATATATATATATATATATGTATATATATATATATATATGTATATATATATATATATGTATATATATATATATATGTATATATATATATATATATATATATATATATATATATATATATATATACACTGTGTATCTATACTGTATATATATATATATATATATATATATATATATATATATATATATATATATATATATATATATATATATATATATATATATATATATATATATATATATATATATATATATTTATTTATTTATTTATTTATTTATTTATTTATATATACACACATATATATGTATATATACCATATATATATGTATATATACAAATACAACGTGGCAGGAAAATGATAAATGGTTTTCAACATTTTTTACAAATAAATAAATGAAAAGTGTGGTATTCAGCCCCCTTTACTCTGATACCCCTTACTAAAATCCAGTGGAACTGATTGCCTTCAGAAGTCACCTAATTAGTAAATACAGTCCACCTGTGTGTAATTTAATCTGAATATAAATACAGCTGTTCTGTGAAGCCCTCAGAGGTTTGTTAGAGAACCTTAGCGAACAAACAGCATCATAAAGGCCAAGGAACACAACGGACAGGTCAGGGACAAAGTTGTGGAGAAGTTTAAAGTGGAATTAGGTTATATAAGTATATCCCAAACTTTGAACATCTCACAGAGCACTGTTCAATCCATCATCTGAAGATGAAAAAAGTATGGCACAACTGCAAAAACCTAGCGGTGTCTCGGCACCGACTACACAATATATACAGGCCCTAACTACCAGGCTGAGTAAGCCTACAGCTTGTCAGCCTCCACAGATACAGCTTAACAGGTTTTTTAGGGGCAGCATAGTCAGAGGCGGCTCTCTAATTAGGCAAATTAGGCGATGGCCTAAGGCCTCGCCCTCTCAGGGGCCTCGCCGCCGCCTAGTTTGCCTAAAGAGCTGCCTCTGCTACCCTCCTGCATCAATCTAGTACAGTCAGCGCAGTGGAGCTTCGTGCCCGCCTCGTTCAGTTTACAAACAGTCCTCCTCTCTGCTCTGTAACACCACGCCCCATCAGATCACTGCCCAGTCTCCACTCCTGTCAATAAAAGTCCATTGGAACAGCCGGCAGAGACACACACAGAGACCGACAACTGCCCCGCCCCTCACCGCCCCACCAGCAAATGCTGTCCATCCCTTGAGCCGATATCTTGTGCAAGGGCCGGGCACAGCTAGCACCTCAGTAGGATCACGAGTCCACCATCCTTCCAGGGCGGGGCTTCTGTGATGGAGGCGGAGTTAATGCCAGTTCACTCGCTGTAGCCTGTCTGTGTGCAGACGACTGACTGCTGAGCTGAGGATGCGCTGACTGAGCTGTGAGGGGACAGAGCCACTATGTGTGAGGTACATGTGACTGGGGGTGTGTATGCATGTCACTAGGAGGGTGAACATGTGATTAGGGGGTTGAACATGTGATTGAGGGGGTGTGCATGTCACTAGGGTTGTGTGCATGTCACTAGGGGGTGAACATGTGATTAGGGGGGTGAACATGTGATTGGGGGGTGTGCATGTCACTAGGGGGAGTGAACATGTGATTGGGGGGTGTGCATGTCACTAGGGGAAGTGAACATGTGATTTGGGGGGTGTGCATGTCACTAGGGGGGGTGAACATGTGATTTGGGGGGTATGCATGTGACTGGGGGGGTATGTGCATGTGACAGGTGGGGTACATGTGACTGGGGGTGTGTGCATGTGACTGGGGGGTGTGTTCATGTCACCAGGGGGGGTGCATGTCACCAGGGGGGTGTGAATGTGAGTGGGGGGTGTGTGCCTGTGACTGGAGGTGTGTGTGCATGTGACTGGGGGGGTGTTCATGTCACCAGGGGGGGTGCATGTCACCAGGGGGGTGTGAATGTGACTGGGGGTGTGTGCATGTGACTGGGGGGTACATGCGACTAGGGGAGTGTGCATGTGACTAGGGGTGTGTGTGCATGTGACTGGGGGTGTGTGTTCATGTCACCAGGGGGGGTGCATGTCACCAGGGGGGTGTGAATGTGACTGGGGGGTGTGCATGTGACTGGGGGGTACATGCGACTGGGGGAGTGTGCATGTGACTGGGGGTGTGTGTGCATGTGACTGGGGGGGTACATGCGACTGGGGGTGTGTGTGTGTGCATGTCACCGGTGGGGTGTGTGCATGTGACTGGGGGGGTGTGTGCATGTGACTTGGGGGGTGTGTGCATGTCACTGGGGGGTGTGAATGTGACTAGGAGGGTGTGTGCATGTGACTAGGGGGGTATCCATGTGATGGGGGTGCGTATGTGACTGGGGGGGGTGCATGTCACCGGGGGGTGTGTGTATGTGACTGAGGGGTGTGCATGTGACTAGGGGGGTGTGTGCATGCGATGGGGGGTGCGTATGTGACTGGGGGGGTACATGCAACTGGGGGTGTGTGCATGTGACTGAGGGTGTGTGCGTATGTAACGGTGGTGTGTGTGCATGTGACTGGGGGTGTGTGTGCATGTGACTGGGGGTGTGTGTGCATGTGACTGGGGGGGTACATGCAACGGGGGTGTGCATATGCGACGGGGGTTAGAGCATGCAACCGGGGTGTGAATGTGACTGGAGGTGTGTGCATGCGACAGGGGGTCCGAATGTGACTGGGGGGTAAATGTGACTGGGGGGTGTGCATGTGACTGGGGTTTACAGTCAGGTCTGCTCAGTCCTCTGCCAGTGTCCCAGTGTGCCTGCCTGTGATTGACAACCTGGGTCCCCCTGAACTGACTCTACCCCACCCTCATCCCCAGCCACCCAGGGCTCCACTGCGGTGGTCGGGAGGTCCCAGCTCAGTCCAGTGCCGATCCTCAGCCATGGTGGGCAAGGTGCTCTTCATTCTGTGCTGGCACTGCTCATGGTCGGTTTCTCTGCGGCTATCTCCCACCAGGAGCTCTTCCACTATGAGGAGTCCGAGGGAACCTACTGCTGCCCAACAGGGATGATGAGACCTCCGAGGTGGTGAAATTTCGCACAGCCCCTTCTCTTCTATGAGGCCGAGTTCAAGAAGCTCTATGTAAGTACAGCACCAAGAGAGACAGAGCACTGACACCAGCACCGAGAGAGACAGAGCACTGACACTGCACTGAGATGGAGTGCCCCGACACCAGTACTCTTAATGCAATTCAATTTTATTGCTTGAATTATTTTTTCCCTTATGGACATGAGTGGGGCCTCATGTGTAAGTTATGCCTAAGGCCTCACAAAGCCTAGAGCCGCCTCTGAGCATAGTGGTGTAGTGGTTAGCACTTTCACCTAGTCGCAATAGGGTCGGTGGTTCAAATCCTGACCACAACACCATCTGCCTGGAGTTTGCATGTTATCCCTGTGCCTGTGTGGGTTTCCTCCGGGTACACTGGTTTCCTCCCACACTGCAAAGACATGCTGGTAGGTTAATCAGATCCTGTCCATTAACTTGGCCAAGTATGTGTTTGTAAGCATGTTGTTGGGTAAATGACTGCTCTATATCAAGATGCAACTCAACTCTCCACTACCAACCTTTTTCTCTCACAGACCAGTGTTGTCTGTGTTTCCCAGGCAGAAAGTGAAGGCTGTCTGTCACAGGTGAGTTCAAACTGGCCTGGGGGAGAGGACCAAGATCCAAACTGGATTGTGGATCAGAGATCCCTGAACGTGTATGAGAGGAGCCTGGGAGACATATAAACCCCAAACAGGACTTTTCCTGGCTCTCTCTGGGATGCTCTGCTACATATCCCCCCCTTGTATTAACCCTGTGCCCCAACAGGAGTGAAGACGGGACAGGGCATCTACATTCCCCATCTCAACACCTGGCCTGTGTCTTACAGTGAAGGAGTAATCCTGTAGAGCCAAAAACCACCAGTTCACATGTCTATTTGTCTCCTTCTTTTGGGCCATCTATTTCAGGGGAGCATGGTCAGTTATTAACTCAAACTGGTGCCCTAACAAATAGTACTTTAGTGCGTCGACATCCCACAATAACTGCATACTTTTTCTCATGGTCATTGAACTTTCTGCTTAAGTACACCACAGGGTGTTCTTCCCCATTGTGTACCTGTGCCCCGATACCTACATCAGCTGCATCCGTCTGAACCAAAAAATCTTTGTAAAAATCGGGGAAGTACAGCACTGGCTGTGCGCAAAGAGCCTTCTTCAAGACTTGAAATGATTCCTCTGCTACTGGGGACCATTTCACCATTACAGAGTTTTTCCCTTTCATAAGGTCCGTCAGTGGGGCAGGTATAGTTGCAAAATTCGGGATAAACCTTCAATAATACCCTGCGATCCCAAGAAAGGCCCTGTCCTGCTTGTTGTTTGCAGGACATGGCCACTCCTGGATGGCTTCTATTTTATTCACTTGAGGTTTTATGACACCATGGCCAATAGTGTAGCCCAAATACCTGGCTTCCTCTAAACCAATGGCACACTTTTTTGGAATTTGCCGTAAAACCTTCTTTGAAGAGGGAATCAAGGACAGCCTGGACACGGGCAAGTGAGACTCCCAGTCAGTGCTATGTACCACTATGTCCTCTGCTGCATACCATCAGTGAGGTCTTAGGGTCCTGTCCATGGCCCTCTGAAATTTTGCGGGGGCATTTTGCAACCCAAAAGGCATTTTTTTTATATTGAAAGGGTCACAAATGCAGTCTTCTCTTTGGCACTACCAGTCAGGGGTATTTGCCAATAACCTTTTGTCAAGTCCAAATTGGTCAGATCAGGGCCGATCCTAGGGTCACAGATGCCTGGGTGCAGAAATATTTCTGGCGCCCCCATATGGGTGTGGTCATCTTACCAACTCCTCCGCTTTACAAATGTTTCTGTGGCAACGACTCAAACACAGAGATGCTCCCCTAAGAAGTCTTCTTTACCCTGGGATCCTCCCATGATCTTTTAACAATAAAGAAAATACAGGAAGAGCGTACACTAATGAGACCTGCAGGGGAGTCCCTCTGATGCACACAGAGAGGGCTTCTGTTAGAAAGAGTCCCCAGACATACTACAGGAGACGGTCAGAGACTGCAGACATAGTACAAGAGATGATCAGAGACTGCAGACATAATACAAGAGATGATCAGAGATTGCATATATATTACAGGAGACAGTCAGAGACTGCAGACATAGTACAGGAGATGATCAGAGACTGCAATCATAGTACAGGACATGGTCAGAGACTGCAGACATGATACAAGAGATGGTCAGAGACTGTAGTTATGATACAAGAGACGGTCAGAGACTGCAGACATACTACAGGAGACAGTCAGAGACTGCAGACATACTACAGGAGACAGTCACAGACTGCAGACATACTACAGGAGATGGTCAGATACTGCAGACATAGTACAGGAGATGGTCAGACACTGCAGACATAAAACGGGAGATTGGCAGAGACTGCAGACATAATACAGGAGATTGGCAGAGACTGCAGATATAGTACAGGATATGGTCAGAGGCTGCAGTTCCTATGGACATTAGTAAATAATGGCTGATCGGCCCTCTCACCTGACCCAGCGATACAGCAACGGTTCCTCTGATCAGGAGTCAGCTCACGCTGAATTGCCTGTGGCAACTCTGCTGGGTAGCACCCAGATCTGTATTCCTGCAATGACTCCATTCCTTTCTCCGCCAGGGATGGCGCTAGGCTGTGTGGCTTTCCCTCTGGTGGCGCAGGGCAGCGGGGTTCTCTCTCTCTGATGGTGTTCTCTCAGCACTGTCCTCTCCCTCTGGAGTCCTGGGTGCACTTCCCTAAAAGCTTTCCCAGGCTCCTGTCTCTCTCCAATTCAGCTGAGCATGCTGTGTGGGCTGCAGTTTCCGTGTTACAGTGGAGCTGCCAGTCCTCGGGACTACATGTCCCACAATCCTCTTCTCTGCTCCTTTTTCTATTCTATTTCTTCCTTGGCTGATATGAAGGCGGGGGAAGAAAAATAGTGGGCAGCTGTGCTGGCAAGCGCCGCTCACTAGTACAGCAGTGCGCGCGAGGAGGGGAGGGAGAGGGAGGGGGAGAGGGAGGGGGGAAAGAAGAGCTGCATTGGCGTCACTAGGGTTGGGGTCACCCTCCCTTCCACCAACTATAGTCGCCCCTCAGTACAGACCCCCCTCCCCTAAGTATAGACCCCCCTCCATCAGTGCAGAACCCGCACTAAGTATAAACCCCTCCCTCAGTACAGACCTTCCTCAGTACAGACCCCCTCCATCAGTATAGACCCCCCCAGGACAAACCACCACCTTCCATTAGTACAGACCCCCCCAGGAAAACCCCCCTCCATTAGTACAGACCTCCCCAGGACAAACTACCCCCCCTCTATTAGTACAGACCCCTCCCTTCATTAGTACAGACCCCCAGGACAGACCTCCCCCTCCATTAGTACAGACCCCACCAGGACAAACCACCCCCCTCCATTAGTACAGACCCCCCCAGGACAGACCCCCCCATTAGTACAGACCCCCCAGGACAAACCCCCCATTAGTACAGACCCCCCAGGAAAACCCCCCTCCATTAGTACAGACCTCCCCAGGACAAACCACCCCCCTCCATTAGTACAGACCCCTCCCTTCATTAGTACAGACCCCCCAGGACAGACCTCCCCCTCCATTAGTACAGACCCCACCAGGACAAACCACCCCCCTCCATTAGTACAGACCCCTCCCTTCATTAGTACAGACCCCCCAGGACAGACCTCCCCCTCCATTAGTACAGACCCCACCAGGACAAACCACCCCCCCCATTAGAACAGACCCCCCAGGACAAACCCCCCCATTAGTACAGACCCCCCCTCCATTAGTACAGACCCCCCCAGGACAGATCTCCCCCTCCATTAGTACAGACCCCCCAGGACAAAACCCCCTCCATTAGTACAGACCCCCAGGACAGACCCCCCTCCATTAGTACAGACCCCCCCTCCATTATTACAGACCCCCCAGGACAGACCCCCCCTCCATTAGTACAGACACCCCCCTCCATTGGTACAGACCCCCCAGGACAGACCCCCCTCCTCCATTAGTACAGACCCCCCTCCCCCATCATTAGTACAGACCCCCCTCCTCCATTAGTACAGACCCCCCTCCATTAGTACAGACCCCCCCTCTTCCATTAGTACAGACCCCCAGGACAGACCCCCCCTCCTCCATTAGTACAGACCCCCCAGGACAGACTCCCCCTCCTCTATTAGTACAGACCCCCTACTCCTTTAGTACAGACCCCCCAGGACAGACCCCCCCTCCTCCATTAGTACAGACCCCCCTCCTCCCTTAGTACAGACACCCCCTCCATTAATACACACCCTCCCTCCATTAGTAGAGACCCCCCCATTAATACAGACCCCCCAGGACAGACCCCCCTCCATTAGTACAGACCCCCCTCCTCCATTAGTACAGACCCCGCAGGACAGACCCCCCTTCTCCATTAGTACAGACCCCCCAGGACAGACCCCCCTCCATTAGTACAGACCCCCCAGGACAGAGTACCCCTCCATTAGTACAGACCCCCAGGACAGACCCCCCTCCATTAGTACAGACCCCCTCCTCCATTAGTACAGACCCCTCAGGACAGACCCCCCTCCTCCATTAGTACAGACCCCCCAGGACAGACCCACCCTCCATTAGTACAGACCCCCCTACTCCATTAGTACAGACCCCCCAGGACAGACCCCCCCCCTCCTCCATTAGTACAGACCCTCAGGACAAACCCCCCTCCTCCATTAATACAGACCCCCCAGGACAGACCCCCCTCCATTAGTACAGACCCCCCAGGACAGACCCCCCTCCATTAGTACAGACCCCCCCTCCATTAGTACAGACCCCCCCATTAGTACAGATCCCGAGGACAGACCCCCCCTCCATTAGTACAGACCCCCCTCCATTAGTACAGACCCCCATCCATTAATACAGACACCCGAGGACAGACCCCCCTCCATTAGTACAGAACCCCCCTCCATTAGTACAGACCCCCGAGGACAGACCCCCCTCCATTAGTACAGACCCCCCTCCATTAGTACAGACCCCCGAGGAGGGGGAGGGGCTTGAGCAGGAAACACATTGTTTTTCTCGTCAGAACACCGGTGGAGAGAGCCGCTGGGACATGAACAAGAGGAGGAGGAGGAGGGAAGGGAGCACTCTGGCGCTTCAGCGCCCCCACCTCTCTGAGCACTCACCTGGGATCGGCCCTGGGTCAGATAGCGGGCCTTGCCAAACCGGTCTATATGTCTACCCTGGGCATTGGATACGTGTCAAACTTTGTCACTGCATTAAGCTTTCTGAAGTCATTACATGCCATCTGGTTTTGGGACTAACACGATGGGGCTAGACAAGTCACCACTGGACTCCTCAATTACATCTAGCTCCAACATCCTTTTAACTTCATCACTGATGTCCTTTCTTCTAGCTTCAGGAATTTGGTAGGGTTTGAGCTTGACACGGACCCCAGGTTCGGTAACTATATCATGCTGAACTGCTGAAATCGTGCCAGGTAACTCTGAAAATTTCTCTCTATTCCTTATTAGGAATTCTCTAGCTTCCTGTTTTTGGGAATGCGACAGGGTGTCTGGAATCGTGACCTCAGGGATCAGAGGGGACTCAGTACCCTTAAGCGTTACCGGGAGGGGCCTCGCAGTTAATGCCAGTCTATCCTTCCAGGGCTTTAACAGGTTTATGTGGTAAATCTGTTTAGGCTTCCTTTTACCTGGTTGATATACTTTGCAATTGACCTCCCCAACTCTTTCAATTACTTTGAAGGGACCCTACCACTTAGCCAGGAACTTGCTTTCAACAGTGGGAACCAACACCAGGACTCTGTCACCAGATGAGAAAACACAGAGTTGGGCCCCCCTGTTGTATATTCTCTGTTGGGCCTGCAGTAAGTGTTCTTTTACCATAGGCATGATTGCTGCAATCCTGTCCTGCATTTGAGCGATATGCTCAATGACACTTTTGTGGGGTGTCTGCTCCCCCTCCCAGGTTTCCTTGGCTATGTCTAAGAGTCCCTGAGGTTGTCTCCCATAAAGCAACTCAAATGGAGAGTACCCCGTAGAGGACTGGGGAACCTCCCTGATGGCAAAAATCAAGTATGGAATCAGGAAGTCCCAGTTTTTTCCCATCCTTGTCAACAACCTTTTTTAAGATGCTCTTTAATCTTTTATTGAAAAATTCCACCAAGCCATCAGTTTGAGGGTGGTACACAGAGGTTTGCAACTGCGTCACCTTAAATAACTTGCACAGCTCCCTAGTTATTTGTGTAATAAATGGGGTGCCCTGATCTGTAAGGACCTCCTTAGGGATTCCAACATGACTGAACACGATGAACAGCTCTTTGGCAATGTTCTTAGCAGAAAAAGGTAAATGCCTCGGGGTAACGGGTAGCATAATCCATGATTACAAGGATATTCTGATGACCCCGGGCAGAATTGGGAAGTGGTCCTACAAGGTCCATGGCAATCCTCTCAAAGGGCACTTCAATAACGGGCAAAGGCACTAAAGGACTTCAGAAGTGGGTTAGTGGGGCTGACATCTGACACACAGGACAGGATTTACAATAATTCTCAATATCTTTCTGTATCCCAGGCCAGTGAAACCTGTGTAACACCCTTTCATTGGTTTTCTTAACCCCTAAATGACCTCCTAGCAAGTGCCCATGGGCAAGTTCCAACACAACCCGTCTGTATGGCTTAGGGACCACCATCTGTTCAACAATTTCATAATTCTTTTAATAGACATGATATAGTAAATCCTCATTGCTGCTGAAATAAGGAAAACAAGGCCTGTCCTCTGACAGGTACATCGTTAATCACTGTTACATTTCCCAGGCCTGGCAAGAGTAGGATCTTTTCTCTGCTCAGTACCAAAGTTTTCCTTGTGCACATTAGGGTCAGCAAACTCTAATGTAGCCTCAGAGTCAGCAAACGGCTTGCACCTTCACTGGTTGTGGGGACATCCTCAGGCTCCTCCAGTTCTCCTGCCATAACTGAGAAAGGAAAACCCGGGGAACCCTGAGAGGAGTCCCACATTGTTGGTGCTGACCAAGAGTTCTGGCTCTGCCACTGAGTCAGTTACTGTGACCGAGTCAGGACGAT